>NC_137462.1:110621374-111221374 GCF_964235325.1 Thermobia domestica | reverse complement strand
CTTGTTCCATCTTCTTTCATTTAACATGCAACATTTCCATACATTGCGATAACATATTTGATTGCACTACACCATTGCATTGCTGTTTGAGGTCTTACTTTGAAGTATTAGTGTATCGTAATATTTTTATCAGTTATACTAGTAACATTAATATTATTATTAACTGTTGATGTTGATGTTGCTGATATTGTTGTTGTTGTTATTTTTTGTTATTATTATTATTATAAACCAAGGATGAACTTCAACAAGCAATACAGGATACTTTCGGTACGATCACATCTGCAGTCTTGGAAGAAAAGTCACAAAGAACCTGAAGGTGCATTCAATTACGTATCCACCAACATGATGGACCACATACAGATCCTTTGTACCACTAACCATGAGATCACTACTAAACGATTTTTAGTAAGAAACTAGTAAGGCATAGTGGTATACACGGACTTCCCAGACATACGAGTGTCTTTCTACTTCAACTTCAAGGTTAGTTATGGAATAGTGTAAAATACCTTGGTACTACTACTGTATACCCTTCCTAATTTCAGTGATAGAGATGTCCTTACCTAAAGGCTCGGAATGAATGCCTGAATGTTTGTAAAGATGTTAAGAAAACCACTCTTTCAATTTTGAATGACAGAATTTAAAAATAGTATGAGAACTAATCTATGATATTCGTCTGAATTAGTGGTATTAATATTTTCTCTGTAACACTATCGAGAAGAAATTTTTAATTTCTTAATATTGATTTCAATTAAGTTATATCGGCAAATCTATGATTCAAAACACGATTTGCATTGGAATACTCATAGTTTATTAACATTGGAGTATGATCAACACCAGTTGACGTCTCAGTACAACTCAAAATTAGATGATATTTTCTAATTTCAACAGCGTCATTCGCTTTCATAACATTATTATGCTAACAGCGCATTAAGGCAACTGTACAGATCGAAAATTCTACACATATAGTATGATTTCCATAAATAAATAAATAAATAAACAAATAAATAAATAAATAAATAACCTTAAAGATGACATATAAAATTGGATAAAATTTTTGAAACATTAAACTAAAGAAAAAAAACAGTATTTCACTGTAATGGTTAATAATTAACTTGTCATTAACACCACAAAGAAGTAAATAACATAGTTTGTTTTTGTACCAAGATACTAATCCTTTAAAAAATAAGTCTAAAATATGTCGGAGAGGATTTCAATCCCCAGAACCCCTCACCTACCAATACCGTATGTCCATGCTTCATATTATATCATAGTTAAATTTGGAATTGTACCTAGGTATAAACATGAAATGATCAATGACCGGTACCATTGTTGAGAATCGGGATTCACTTTCCCGAACTGGATTACTTTCATGTGACACGTTATAATGAAATTAATGCATTTTCTAATAATTTTTTAAATATTAGATGCAAGGAAATCTAATAATCATTTAAAAAAGCAAACTTTTATTAAATTACAGGCTCAAATCATAAAGAGTGTTTCTTTAAGGAAAGTATATATCTTCTTTCAAGTTAAACAATGAGCTATTTTAAGATTCTCTCTTCTCGTGATAAAAATAGCAGCAGCGGTGTTTTCTTATTCACTCTGCTTCCATCTCGCAGAGGGCTTTCTCATCAATTGAAACTCGACGCCGCCAATTAAACTGTAGTTGTGGTAGGGAAAATGAAAGGGGAAAAAAAGGATGAAAAAGCTTAGAAGGGAAAATTTTAACTTCAATATTCTTGCCGCTCTTTCTTTCCTTACTTTATTTATTTTTTGTAACTTTCTTTCTTTAATGTTTCTAATTTACTTTAACCTTCCTTTAATCATACGGAACTTAAGTCCTGTTTTAGATATTAAAGAATTACATTTAATACTACTTACCACGTGAAAAATCTGTTAAGACTTTAGTGACTTAGACATTTTTGGGGGGCTTTTGTTATATGTTATAAGATTCAGTCACAAGTCTTGCAATATTTCAACAACCCAAACTGCAGGTACGTTTATACGTAAGAAAGGGCGCCGATCATGGGGGCCGGGGGAGCCCGGGGCCCCCCAAAGCTCATGTGCCTCCCTATTGCATTTATGAATATACAATATTTGGCATAATTTGAATGTAATTTGTCTTAAAATTCTCATATATATATATATATATATATATATATATATATATATATATATATATATATATATATATATATATATATATATATATATACCTTCTACAACTGAATGCCCCCCCCCCCAAGTTTACAGAGAAATCGGCGCCCTTGGCTGTAAGTACAAGATCAAACTGGTTCAAGAAGTAGTGTGACAAGCGGACTATTTAACACCTTAAGGTCGCGACTCCAACAGTATCTTCAGTTAGTTTTTAGGACATTGACGATGAGTGCTCAACGACGCCTGATATGTGAACTATTGCTCTACCATTTGAGTTCGGACTCGAGCATAACACTGCGCCACTAATCCAAAACATTTGCAACACAAGAGGGGAAAGTGGTAATGAATCATAGCACAACAACTCGTTGGCTGCAGTCGAAGATCAGCTATGGATGTCCCAGGCTAAAGACACATTGTCACGCTACATGAATATTGTAGCTGTCATAAAAAAAACTTGCAACCCAATCTTTCTATTTACTGTTTAGATGTTACAACTTCCTGAAAGCAAGAAAGGAATCTCCACACATGCAGCACTGCACTCTAGTGGACAAACAGTGAACCTCCTCATTGAAATGTATTTTGGCGCACTTCCCCTCCCTGTCTAAAAGAATCCGTTGTTTCGGAAGGGGCGAAACTGTTTTTTCCTTTATGTCAGCAGGAGGGCGATAGCAGGTAGCAAGCAAGACGTACCAGAAAGTTGCACATGGTTCAACTCCTTGCAAGATGGAAAAAAAAGGTGTATGTCCCTTTCAAGACTATGTTTACATGGAGAAATATAGTAGGACTGCAAAGTTTTTTTAATGACAGCTACTAGATTCATGTAACGTGACAACGTACCATAACAGAATCTGAGGTCATACACCACGCCACTGAAGAAAATACACCCACTAGTACACAATGATTGTCACTCGGCATGTCCCAGTCCATTATAATGCGTCACCTTCACGAACTCGGGAAAAGCACCAGGAGCTGCCACATTGTTTCACACAAGTTGATCCCAGCTTAGGCCCAGAGGAGAATGAATGTGTGCTGACAACTGCTACGAAATCCTCGTGACGTAAGTTTCTTGAAACGGATTGTCACATGCAACGAAAAATTGATGTTTTTCCAAAATCCAAATTGCAAAACATTGGTTGAGTAAGGATCAACTTCCAGAGCCGGTAGTCAAACAGGGCCGTTTGAATCATGAAGTCCTGCTCTATGTTTGGTGGAATTATGTGAAGTAATTCACTTCGAGTTCCTTCCTAACGGTCATACCATCAATTGCGATCTTTATTCCGAACAGTTGAAGCGGATGTATACTGCACTATGTCAAAAAAATAAATAAATAAATAAATAAAAATAAAAATAAAATATCCTGCAGTGTTTATGTTTCACCAATAACGCACCCTACTGCAATAGAATAACGCAAAACCAATCTTGGCTCGAAAGATGCAGCATGAATGCAAAATGCAACAAAAATGCAAGAATTTGATGGCATAGAACTGATGCCACACGGGGCGTATAGTTCTGATTGTGCCGCTTCGCCAAGATTAGTATACTCCTGTGGAAGAATAACACTTAAATACTTCATAAATAACCTGGCTCATACACGTTTTGTCACCTTTTTAACTGATTTTAATATCCACTCATGAGAAGCGTACATAACAAGATGTCTATCTCTACACACATTTATTTATTATGTATCCATAGTACAACGAGATACTTGTATAAATTGATAATTACTTGTATTTTTGGGCAGAAAGTGCTTCTACATAAGCACTATACCAGATATAATGTTAATTTAAAAATAACAAAAAAAGAATGTTTCTAATATATGTAAGAAACATACATTATAGGATAATTAGTTGCTATGTTGTTGTTGATAGATACCTTAACAAACATGTACGATTGCAATACAGTCTATGTACATATTCGTTCAAAGAGAATCAACGAATAAAATTGTTTAAAACGTATCATCGACTTGTAATTTCAATATAAAAGGTGAGAATACTAGTAAATGTAATCACGGAAGATATTTTAATGTGTAAACAAATACTACCACTCAAGATCTACTTATATTATTAGCCGAACCAGGTTGATGACTACCTTTGGTGAGTCGTTGTAAAAATTTTGGTTTACCTCACCCGGGATTCTTGCAAATTCATATCCCGAAGTAAAGTAAGGGTGAATTTACTTCTGTAATAAGGTTAATGACTACAAACTTGACAAGACTTAGAAGTGGTAGAATAATCACAAGAAAAATGAACGGTGAGGCAATGCAGAAAGAAACCAGTGATAGTGATAACGGTGAACAAAATGCAGCACCAGGAATGACATTAGAAGACCGAATTTTATTAGTCTTACAGCGGCATGAACAAAGCCGAAAAGACGATATGGAAGGATTAAAGCAGATGATAGAGCAGAAGTCCGAGGAATCCAACAGGCGATTGGAGCAGAAGTCAGAAGAGACGAAACAATTTATTATTCAGGCAATGAATGACATCACTTCGCAGTTTCATGAAAAGTTAAAAAGAATATCTGAGGATTGCCAGGATAATCAAAACCACCTAATCCAAGAAGTCAGTGGTGTAAAAAGGGATTTGGAAGTAATAGAATCTTCTGTACAGCAACAAAAGATTCAGGTCATGGATAACTCCAACCAGATACGTGTGAATACACAGTTGATAGCTACCTTACAAGAGAAAATCAGGACACTACAGATCAAGGACAACACATACCACAACAACATGGATAATGATCGTGTAGAATTCCCTTGTTCACAAGAGATGACTTCGCCTTCACCCGTATCTGATGAGGACATTATTTTGGAAGAAATTCATCCGAGGAGTACAGATGGGCGGAAAAGAGATGGTGCAACTACACATCACGCCATAGGTAGGAATTGTCACTCAACAAGAACACGGAATGATAAAAGGAAGGTAAAGTTAAGCGTCAAGATGAGTGAAATACGTGCTATGAGTAAGTTCAGTGGTAAATGTAATGAGAATGCTACTTCTTTCCTAGAAAAATTTCAGGACGAGTGCAATATAATGTGTATAGATAGATCACAATATATGAAACTAATCCCTCATTTATTACTCCCACCATGTTCTTTATGGTTTAAAGCAGTACGAGATCATGTTAGTACGTATGAGGAGTTCAAAGCAGCGCTAATCGCAAATTACGAAAATGACTTTTTGCTTGCAAATAGAGATGCCACGATTAGAAACCAACATTTCAATCCTCGTTTGCACAAATCTGTTGTCGAGTTTGTTGTAAATACATACAACGAATTAAAAGTCATAAATCCATTGCAATCGGAATCTAGAATCATAGCATCAATTCGAAATTTGCTACCGTTTAAGTTACAACAGATCCTATTTTCTACACAGTGTATGAGTTTTAACCATTTATTAATGCTTGTTCAATGTTATGAAACTCAATACCATGCTCTGAATCAACAAGCAGGAATAGGTAAAAGTAAAAATAATTCAGATCATTTTGTACCTGTTCGGAATCTAAATATCCGTAGTGTGAACGATACGGAACACAATCTAAACCGAGTAAATTCAAGCAATCAGAACGAGCAAAATAGACAAAGCTATGTAGGGAATCCGCCTAACCTAATTAGTCGTGGCAATCCTTATGTAAGACCATATACCCAAAACAGGTTCAAAAATAGACGAAATACATGGCGAAATTCCAGGAATACAGCAAACTACGTGGATAGACGTAATCGGGGGTTAAGAGATGGCACTTCACATCAAAATCCAGATATTGATGCAATTCCTGTACAGAACAGTAATACGGGACATAATCATGATTGTGCTGTACAATGTACTTTATTGGAACCATACACGAGTATAAATTTAAACTAATTGCAGCTGATGTGGTAGGGGTTAAACCCATATCAGCTATAGATTCTCATGAACATTTATCTTCAAATTTATGCGATAATGTCAAACTCACGTCAGCTATTAATTCTTATGAATATTTATCTTCCAACTTGCATGTTCATGTTAATGATGAAAACGACCTTTTACATGACGTATCTGTAAATAATTATTCGGAAATAGCAGTTAATAGATGTCAGTACCAATTTATGCCTGTAGTAAATCGTTGTTGGTCCAAAGATGATACTGTCAATGATGGTTTTGATGTTGAAGAAAATTTTGTATTTTTAAAATCATACAGTACAGCTAAAATACCTGTCAAAATCAATGGGCTAAGCACTGAAGCTTTACTTGACACAGGAGCAAACGCTTCTTTATTATCATATTCGCTATGGAAAGCAATTACTAGTAATTATTCGAATCCTAAGTTACAAAAGGCTGAGAATCTTATTATAGTTGATTTTACCGGTAAACATAAAAAGAGAGTAGCTGGAATTACTCGTGTGACAATAGCTATTCAAGGTTTTGAAATATCAATCCCTATTCTAGTAATAAAGGAACTGAATGAAAAATTAATTATGGGTTTAGATTTATTATCTCAATTGCGTGTCATGCTCGATTTTAGAAACCAAACGTTGACTATACCTGGCATACCTCAGGAAATCGTTCAGAAACTGCTTCCAAAATTAGATGATATTGCTTGTCAATATAATAATGTTCCTAATGTATTGAATAATGTTTCTGTTAGTTCAGGAAGTGGTAAATTAAATGATCAACGAACGAAAGACACAAAAAATTTGATGGATTCAAAAGACAATGTATTGTTTTCTGAGCGTGTTAAGTCACTCGAAAGTAGTCTTGATTTTACAGATAATACAGTAAAAGCTGACTTTAAGGAAATCCTATATAAACATAAAAATGTCTTTTCAGAACGTCCTGGGCGTTGTAAGGATTTTGTTTATTCTTTTAAGGTTAAAACAGACAAACCCATTGTAACCAAGCCCTATATAATTCCACATAGATACAGGGAAAATGTACGTCAGCAAATTACTGATATGTTAAGAGATGGGATCATTAGGCCTTCACAAAGCATTCACCTTAATCCATTACATGTAGTTCCAAAGAAAAATGGTTCTCTACGTATGGTTTTAGATTTGAGACGCACGAATTGTCACATTGATCTGGAACAAGTGAGGTATCCTCCAGTGGAAGAAATACTAGCCTCTTTACAAGGGAATGCAGTCTTCGGAAATTTAGATCTAGTAATGGCATATAATCAGGTCGAACTGCATGAATATTCGAAACCGTACACAGCATTTAGTTTTGAAGGTCACTTATACGAATACAACCGTGTAGTCTTTGGGCTTATCAATGGTAGTGCGGCGTTAGCATCCTGCTTAAATAAAGTCTTGGGTCAAGACTTACGCAGCAACGTGATAACCTACGCCGATGACATCTTGATCATGGGGAAAAATCCGCATGAATATTTGAAGTATTTAGATATAGTTTTAGACAGATTGGAAAGTTCGGGCCTTACTATCAACCTACAGAAATCAAAATTTCTGCAGAATTCTATAGAATTTCTTGGATACCAAATTGATGCCTCTGGTTTACAATTCAGTCAATCTAAAGTACAAGCCATAGAAGATCTGCCTGCCCCATTAAATGTGAAACAGACACGGCAAGTATTAGGGCTCTTCAATTGGTTTCGCAAGGCCATCCCGCGATTTGCTGAGATAGCCCAGCCTTTATTTATGATTATAAAGAAAGGAGTACCATGGCAATGGGGTCCGATTCAAGAACACAGTTTTAATAAGTTGAAGGAATGCGTGAAGCGAAACATCCATTTGAATCACCCTCGATATGACGTTCCTTTCTGTGTTCAGTGTGACGGTTCTCAACTTGGAATCTCTGCAGTACTCTGGCAACCTAATCCAACCATTCAGGAACCGGCCGTTATTCATTGCGCTAGCCGTACTTTAAAGAAAGCTGAGAAAGGATACACCACGACAGAAATCGAACTTTTGGCTGTACGTTTTGCGATACAAAAATTTGCTCCATATCTCAGCGGATGTCATTTCATAGTACTTACCGACCATAATTCATTGCGATACCTTAACAGCATACAGGGATATAATAACAGACTACTTCGCTGGTCGTTAGAGCTTCAAGCTTATGATTTTGAAGTACAACACATTAAAGGGGTAGATAATGGACCCGTAGATACCTTATCACGTCTGTTTCCTGGAGAAGAACAACATATCTTGTCCATCAACGAATTTAAGATCTTACAGGATGAAATAGCTACCATTTCAATAGAAGATCTACGAGAACATCAAATGAATTATCATGAATATAAACAAATCATGGAACATTTGTCTTCATGCAGTGAGGGATGTAATTGTCCCAAACATTGGAATTCCAGATTTAAATTATCCAACGGAATTCTACTTATTAAAGATTTTAAATTCAAATCTAGAAACAAAATTTGCATTCCACCTACGCTGACAACACGCATATTAAAGGCCTATCATGACGATTTCGGTCATTTTGGTTATGTAAAGGTATGTGCCTTGATTAATAAATCCTTTTATTGGAGAGGAATGAGAGCTCAAATCAAAAATCATATCAAGGATTGTATTGAGTGCATGCGAATTAAACATAACTACCAGGCTGTACAAAAACCTATGCTCTCAATAACGCCAGAGAGACCACATTCGTTTTTGTCTATCGATCTATATGGACCTTTACCAAGAGCAGCTACTGGAGAAACTTATCTACTTACAACCATGGATATTTTTTCACGTTATGTAGTAGCTTATCCTCTGCGTAGAGCAACTTCCGCTGCTATCATAAATAAAATCTTGAACGTATATATTCCACATTGTGGCCCTATCGAACACATATTATGTGATAATGGTTCACAGTTCAAAAGTGATGTGTTTATCAAAGCTATGAACAAGGCTAACATTAAAATCCATTTTGTAACACCGTACCATCCTAGTAGCTCTGTCGTAGAAAATGTGCATCGCAATTTTGGTATGTTGTTTCGACACTTTTGTAAAGATAAACATGCCGAATGGATCAAGCATGTCAGTCAAATCACGTACCTTTTGAATCATTCTATATCAGACACTTTAGGCGTGTCTCCTGCTAATGTACATAACAGTTCTGATTTGATTTTCCCTGTGGAACGACATTTTAATGTCAAGTTAGAAGATTCAACAATCGTAGATTCTTCCAATTTAGTGAATATGGTAAAAATCCGAAGACATAACAAATTTTTGAAACGTAATTCTCAAGTAGAGTCTTTGCAAGAAGGAAAATATAGGATCAAGGTCAATGACTTAGTTTTTGTTAAACAACATCCACAAAGTAATGTGTTGTTAAAGAAGATTTACAAATTTTGTGACATTTTCTCAGGTCCTTATTTATGTTTTAAGGAAATAAACCCTAAAGTTTTTGAATTGTTGAACGCTAAAACGGGTACGTCAATTGGACTTCGTAATATAGATGAGTTGAAGGTTTGGAAACCTACCCAGTATACAAAAGAAAAATGGATGCGTCTAGTGAAAAAGTTAGTCGCGCCTGACATTCTTGCTCAAATAAATAGGAATGAAGGAGACTAAAAAAAATATAAAAGGTGTCTTTTGTTTGTGTAGAAATAGATTTATTTTCTTCCTTTTGTTTGCTCGAACGTAGGTTGCGTTTAATTTTTGATTTTTATTCAATTTAATTTTCTTTGATTTTCATTAAACAACGATGATTTTCCAATGATTTTAATTCTTTCTTATTAATGTGAATTATTATAATTTAATTCATGATTGATTAAACACAAAAATTGTTTACATTATATTAATTTGTGTTGAAACTTTATTGTCAAAAATAAGTATTAATGGAATAAAAGATTTAGTATAAATGTATTCATGTAAAGGAAACTAAATAATGTTATATATATGCGAGGGTCGATCAAAATGTAAAGGACGTAATTATGGAATATTGTTCTTATAAACGGACCAGTGGTTCTCAAATATAAAAACCAAGCTCCCTTGTAACTTTTATATTCAGTCCCATCGTCGGGCGACATTTTTATACAACGAGATACTTGTATAAATTGATAATTACTTGTATTTTTGGGCAGAAAGTGCTTCTACATAAGCACTATACCAGATATAATGTTAATTTAAAAATAACAAAAGAAGAATGTTTCTAATATATGTAAGAAACATACATTATAGGATAATTAGTTGCTATGTTGTTGTTGATAGATACCTTAACAAACATGTACGATTGCAATACAGTCTATGTACATATTCGTTCAAAGAGAATCAACGAATAAAATTGTTTAAAACGTATCATCGACTTGTAATTTCAATATAAAAGGTGAGAATACTAGTAAATGTAATCACGGAAGATATTTTAATGTGTAAACAAATACTACCACTCAAGATCTACTTATATTATTAGCCGAACCAGGTTGATGACTACCTTTGGTGAGTCGTTGTAAAAGCAACAACTCTTTTCTTTCTAATTTACGATTACAAAAGAATAATATCTTGATATCTCTGTGTATCTCTCTTTTCTTTTTACATAATACTGTTCCACTAATTCGCCTCTGATCACCTTTTTATAAGCTGGCACAGATTGCCAATACTATATACAACAACATAACAACGTTATCGTTGTAGAATGTCGCCTGAACGGGGCTTCTGTAATAGTTTCACTATGAAGGAAAGAACCCTGGGTTAAAGATCATGAAACACCTACCTTTTGAATAGCCCACGTATATACTCAATATTATTTTTAATACAAATATTTTACTCTTCAAATATATAATATATTATAACATTACATTTTTTCATATATTTATTAATACGTCGATTTACAATTATCATCAATGGGCCTATTCAAAATTTAAATCTAGCTAAGAGTTTCCTTCATGTTCAAACAACATTAATCACAAACAAATATCTTTAAAATATTAAATATTAGTAGGATCAGAAAGCATTAGAACATATAAACACATTGAGGATTATCATTTGATACATTAATAAACTCTGAGAAATTAAAATATTCGATGTTCATTATTCTTATTCTTTCCATATAATAAGTTGCATCTGTTTTAAATATCTGTCATTACCTTGGTGCGTTTACATTAAAATTATGATCTTTAATTTTTTACATATTTATAATATTCGCATGAAATTCGCATAGAATAAAAACACGAAAACAAGAGTAACGTCTTACAATAAAGCTTTTAGATAATTTCTTAGCATGAAACACAAATTAACATTTTCTCAATCAATGCTATAAGAGGAAATTGCAACAAAACTATAAGAAACAAATCAATAGTATTTTCAGTTGATTGCCATAAATTAATTTCATCACTTTCTTAACTATTTCATAATTGCATATATTTTTAACATACATTTTAATAATAAATCAAAGGAAGAACACATTAACCATAGACGTAAGCAAAGGTTAATCTAATACAAAATCCATCGGACGCCTTTGTGATAGTTCAAGTTATACGTTCGAAGGGCTCATTTAAGCAACATTGTATAGCACAATCTTGTGTACGTTCTTGTCTTTCATAGGATGTTACCATATTTTGATTCCTATTTACAAAATTCCTGCCATCTGTAAATTGATTTTGTGAAAATCGGCGATAATTATTATTCCTACTGAAATTTCTGTTGCTGTTTCTAAAATTCCTAACACCATTTCTGTGATTGGGTTGTGTTCGATTACCGGTACGATTATAAGTATTCATTCTATTATTAAAACTAGGCACTACGAACAGAAGCATATTGTGGCTGATTACGTCCAGAATTACCCTGATCTCTATCTTGCATTCTATTATTCTGTATTGCTGACTGACTTTCATAACTTTGAATAAGCATAATTAAATGGTTAAAGTTGATGCATTGTGCCGACATTAACAATTGTTGTAATCGAAATGGCAATAGGATTCTAATAGAAGCTATAATACGAGATTTCGGATGATTTGGATTTAGTGATCTCAACTCATTGTATGTAGATACTACAAATTCCGTAATACTCCTATGCAATTTTGGATTAAAATGCTTTGTTCTCAAGATGGCATCCCTATTCGCTGTCATGAAATCATTTTCGTAATTAGACAATAGAGCATTCTTAAAATCAGAGTATGTATAAAGACTACCCCTGATAGCCTTAAACCATGTTAAACAGGGTGGTAACAATATATGCGGCAATAGTTTTATATACTGCGACTCATCTACACCTATAAGCTCGCACTCACCCTCAAATTTTTCAAGAAACTCCCTAGCGGTTACATCTTCCGGTATGCCACTGAATTTGGTAAGTGATTTAACTTCACTGAATCGTATAGGTTTACCTGTTATAGTCTTCATATACCTGTTGGAGCTTCGCCGGGATGACTGCCTCACTCTTCTTTCCCTATCGATACTTTCCTCTCCACAACTTGAAGGTTCATTAGCTTCCAACATCGTCCTAGGATGGCGACTAGGTTCACGAGTATTAAATGCAGGACCCACCATGTTCCTATATCCATCGTCTTGCGTTGCACCCTCGGAGACACAATTCTCTTTTATAAGATTGACTTCCTCCTGTAATAACTTGATGTGGGTATCATGGGCGTTTAATGTTGCCTCTATGAAATCTACAGAGTTTTGAAATTCCGTGACTGTGATACTCTCTCCATCTTTTCGTCATATTGCTCAAATTTGACTATAATATGCTGGTTCATCTGTGAAAGTTGACGCTGAGCAGCTTCCCACTTGTTTTCGTTGCATTGTTCTAACTGTTCTAACTTTTCTTCAAAATCCTTCGTTTGTTGGCTTATTTTCCGGTCTAGTTTTTCTTCAAGATTCCTAATTTGTTGTGCTACTTCTTCATTTTTTTGAGCTTCTTTTTCGTCAAGATTCCTAATTTGTTGTGCGATTTCTTCACATTTTCGAGCTTCTCTTGCGTCAAGATTCCTAATTTGTTGTGCGATTTCTTCACTTTTTCGAGCTTGATCTTGAGTCTTTTCGTCAAGATTCCTAATTTGTTGTGCGATTTCTTCACTTTTTCGAGCTTGATCTTGAGTCTCTTCGCCAAGATTCCTAATTTGTTATGCGATTTCTTCACATTTTCGAGCTTCTCTTTCGTCAAGATTCCTAATTTGTTGTGCTATTTCTTCCCTTTTTCGAGCTTCTCTTTCGTCAAGATTCCTAATTTGTTGTAAGTAAAATTTTCGTTGGGATTATTCTCTAGATAAGTACTCCGCTCTCCAGTTGTATTTCTATCCGTGACACTCATGATACTATTTCGGCGTATCACTTTTCCGCTTCTTAGGGTAGTCACACTAACGTCACTTATAATGTTGGCCGTTTTTACTGTACTTCAAAACGACAAATTTATTTTCCGGGTTTAAGGCACCAAGTTTTAGAAGAATAACACTTAAATACTTCATAAATAACCTGGCTCATACACGTTTTGTCACCTTTTTAACTGATTTTAATATCCACTCATGAGAAGCGCACATAACAAGATGTCTATCTCTACACACACTTATTTATTATGTATCCATAGCAACAACTCTTTTCTTTCTAATTTACGATCACAAAAGAATAATCTCTTGATATCTCTATGTATCTTTCTTTTCTTTTTACATAATACTGTTCCACTAATTCGCCTCTGATCACCTTTTTATAAGCTGGCACAGATTGCCAATACTATATACAACAACATAACAACGTTATCGTTGTACCTGATTATTATCTGTTTCGGTCCATGGTGCACTTTCTAAAATTACGATGCTTTACCAACCAGCAGGAGGTGGAAACAGCAGTGACTAACTTCTTTGTCCCTAAGGAAAAGACATAGTATCGATATAGAATCAAGGAAATGATATCAAAGTGGCTGCAGACAATCCAACACAGCTGTACTCTGCATGTCAACCTGTTTTTATTGTACTGTAATAAATGTCAGAACAGATATGTCGTGTACCAGAATATTGTGACCTGTGACTGAACCTGTATATAATTCGGTGCCAGTAGAAACGTACTAATTTTAATGTTCGATTTTGGGAAGTAGCTTGAATTTCGAGTTCCGTACTGGATTGGTTAAACATAAGCTAAAGATAATGCTCTTGAAAGTCAAGGAGCTGGTCCTTGTTGAACATGCGCAAAGTTGCTGGCCAGAATCTTTCTTAACCCTTGGGTCTTGAAGGTCTGGTCAATATGACCCAGATCATCAGTAATGTTTATATTTATTTATTTATCTATCTATATTTACACATACCTAAAAAAATCATGTGTTTCTTCATGCTTTCTCAAGTAAAGGTCGTAAATACATCCTTATCTTAGAAATTGAAATGTTATCTATTTTGATTTTTTATGGTTTAACGTACCACTATTAGCACAGAGGCCAAGTAGGACGGTGATGATAATGACTGAAATGATGGAATTAAGAAAGTGGGAAGAAAAGAAAGAACCCTGAGAAAGCTCACTCATACGATATCTCTTCAGTGCAAAGCCCACTTTGTGCAAGCTGGGACCGGAGCAATGTTTCCACATACTAGAGACGAGCGGCCCCATTATATCAGTTGCGTCGTGTAATTTTGTAAATATTCTTTAAAAAAATTCAAATAACCAATCTTAATTTGCTGCTCCATGCGAATCATAGCAATTTCGTAAATATGGCAATTATGTATAAATATAGGTAGTAGGGCTTATAGCAACTTCCAAACTTTTTCAATGGTTTTGATTTCTAATAAACCCTTCTCCCCGTTATTACAGAACCATGACAATTAAGTTTTATTATTGCATTGCAGTTTGGTGTCCTTTTCACCGCCGAGACTATATGAGACAGACTTTCAGCTTATAAAGTGGGATTCAAACCAGATTACCTCCCACCTGGAATTCAAGCCGAGTTTAAACACAAAAGGCGAACATGCTAACCATACTCTATGATCATTCTATTAATATTTATCTTTTCAATATTGTACTTAATTCAAGGCGACAGGGACATGAATACAGAAACTTCGAGGACAGTTAAATACGCTCATGTGAGGACAGTTAAGAAAAATGAAATGAAATCTTTGAGTTTTACGTCCCACACTTATGCAGGTTAGGCTAAAGGAGACGGTGATTATGAGAAATGAATGAAACGGTGGAATGAAGAAAGTGGGAGGAAACGGGAGAACCTCGAGAAAACCCACGCACACGGTGTTTGTCCACCACAAAGTTCACTTGGCGGGAGCAGGGTTTGAACCCGGGATCCCCAGCACCAGAGGTGAACGCTCTATCACTGAGCCACCGCGGTCCGATAAGGACAGTTATGAATGCCCAAATGAGGTCAGTTAAAATATCCATGTGAGGACAGTAAAAAAATGTCCATGTGACAGCAGTTAAAAATGGGTTTCGCCTTACGATCGCCATCCTATAGCCTTAGTCCTTTAGACAACACTATACTAGCTAACCACATAACCACCAGGGAGCTAGATACAGAGGTTACTTAGGACCACGCTAAATGGGTCCTAGAAGATTGTAACGTTAGTTCGTCCATATAACCCTCCGTTACTCGACACAGTAACTCTTGAAGGGAACTGTTTTCTTTGCTAAAACGACCATCTCGGCCAATGCATTACTGTGCAGGCATTTGCATTCTCAAGTTGGTACACCTTGAACAACATCGGTTTCATCCACTCATCAGGTAATGGAAACACCAATACATTCAGTATATATCTTTACAGCTCATCAGTTGTTTCGTCTAACATGAAACACTTCATGTTTGCCGAACACTTCTTTAATTTTTACGAAAACATCCTCATAAATCAGCTGTAAGTAGATTTTTCTCAGGGTGCTCTCGTCTGGTACTGATCTTGGTGTATACTTTTCCAAAAATTATTTTCATGTAGGATTGTTTGCTTTGTGGACTGGAATTCCTGATTTAATTAATGCTGCTTTAGGATCTGCGTAAAATGCACTAAATGATCGCTGTTTTTCAGATCCGGAAGCGAATGCATTTATCAAGGTAGTTTATTTTGGTTGTAACCTGCGAAGTTCCATGTTCTTAACATATTTGATGTAGTTGATATGTTGGTTTACTCTGTCTCTTTGGTGTTTCTCATCGATGGAAGTATTTACATTGCAAACTGCAAATCGAAGAATTATACTATCACTTTGAATGCATTAGTTTTTAAAATTCAGTTTCTTCTTGATCTTTGGCATGCTATGCTTTTATTGAGAAAAATGAATTCTGATTCAGAGTGTTACAGAACTGATTGGGCAGGCAAAGGAAAAAGACTTCAATCTCCAAAGTGTGAATGAAGTGCTCGATTTTTTCCCCGAACCTTCTTTCTACATGAAACCTCGACTGCATGAGCATCAATGGTGTTAGGGAAAACAGCTTTATTATTCTATCGTGGAGTTTTGAAAGACAAAAGGAAATTGCCGCTCTTCATCGTACACGCAGAACATTATTTATTGACTATTTGTATCACTTTTTTTATTAAAAAAGTGGAAATTTTACAATAAAGTTACTGAAGGTTAAAAGAAGTAAAGAAAAAAAGGAAATTTTATTAATCTAGCAAAAAAGGTGCAACATGAACGAAAAGGTGCAACAAAGTGCGTTTATTTTAGTTCGTTTCATGTCCGGAAATATATATTTTGAACTTTGCTTGTTATAAAAACTTTATTTTTAGAAAAGGTGCTGTACCCTAAAATCCTCTCTGTAATTATAACAGAGAGAGCACTAAAATTGAAATCTGAACATATGACATAAGGTGCCTCAGTTTTTGACTTTAAAAAAATTGATTAAACTATCATTGGGTTATAGAGGTGAATAATTTTTATTTAATGAAAAGTCTACCTTGAAATTTGAACACCAGAGGGCTGCCTTTCGCGCCGTTACAAAGTGGCCTCTGGCGGCGAAAGGGCTGAATTACTTGAACTTTAAGTGATAGTTTTTTTTTTTTTTTTTTAATTCGTTCATTCATTCATCAAAGATTGTCCTCGTTCAGCCAAAGGGCCTTTCCAGTTCCACTGTGCTTGATCAAGATCGCATCTCTTTTGTTCTGGTAGCTTTCTTTCTCACATGTGGTTTGAGGTACTGAAGCACTCAACATATTGTCCTTGCAGCGGTTCGCCAATGCTGCTTCAAACACTAGACAACACCTCTAACTGTTACAAAAAAGAAAAAAGTTAAAGAAAAAAGCTCATCCTAGCTTTGACGCAAGTACATTTAATTCACTGTTACAATGGACCCTATTCGAAAGATTTCCCAACTGATAAGATTGACAGTGAAAATCTCTTGATAGTCAGCACTTGGTGGTCACCATAACCAGCTGTTGGTAGAGTAGAGATGTCACTTGGAAAGATCGAAAACCATTCACATGAAGGTCCTCATTCTTTGTTTGATTTTTGAAAAGCGTAACAAAAGCATTTCGGAATTAGATGGATCAAATAGAGAGATATAGCCTATATACATAAAGTGTTCATCGAATGTGACTTCATTCTAAGTATAGCTAATTTTGTATAGTTTCTAGCTTTCGATATCGATAGGAAAACATTAACTACAAAATTTTGTGTGTGGATGTTGAGGGCTTGCTAATATCTGGCGCCACTGGTGGTAACGAACACTAATATCATAATTATAAAATATTACTAATTTTTAGACTTCCCAATAGGGGTATAGCCAGCAAATTGTTCTAAGAGAGCCATTACTGTTTCACGGGTGAAAAAAAAAAAAATGAAGTTTGTGCCAAATCAAACAAAAGAATACCTAATATAAAATTGGTTTCGGGGTTAGTTTTATGAGTCATTTAGTTGCTTGGTTTAGCACAGACTTCAATTCTTTTGTAGATAATTATTTTTGCAGAAATTATTTTCTGCTTTTAAGCGCTTTATATTTATTATTATTTTCTGGTCTTTTAGCGCTTATTTTATTTACTGTTTTTAAGTGTTTTTGTTGAAGTCCGTTAATATTGTTTTTTTAAGTATTTTATTTAGAATACAATGTAGTTTTCTTTCACATCGTATTACATCTAGAAACCAAACGCCTCAGGACTAGAACAACTTGCAATGTGTACGAAGCTTTTGAGCAAATTCTGCCTCAGAAAACGAAATATGCTTCGCAATACGAACACTCAAGCACTTATTTCGGGTATGTGTTTTTGCATATGTTCAAGTGTTTCACATGAACGCACTCAAGTATTTCCAGTTCTACTAAAATTATACATCCTTCAGTTTTCAGTTTTCAGTTTTCCAGGATTTGCTGTAAATGAACAAAAGCCGGTTTTGAACTAAACGACTTCCGATCTATAGTGATGAATTTCACAAGTTCTTGTAGGATCTATAAATCCTCCTTAAAAGTTGCAATAATGGACCACTACTTCATATTGTCATTTCAATAGAAACATAGAGAAGAGAAACATTCTACACTTTCTTCAGATAGGTCCCCGAGAACTTAGTTTCTCCACTGGAAAGGAGTAAATATCACAAAACTATTTACATCAACCGACAACGAGCACAAAATCCTTTAGCAATACTAGAGACATAATATAAAACATCAATTAGAAGTGAAGAGCGGGCCATGTGTGTCTAGGTGAAACACCATGAGAACACAACGGAAACAGGAAGTTACAAAACTACATTGTTTCTTTAAAAAAAAAAGAAAAAAAACGAAATAACGAGAAAAATTAAACAAAGAAAAATACATGAAGTGTGCTCATCTGAAAGCTAGTGGCGGGTACAAAAACCACTTTTTGATTTCCGTTTTTTTAGGAAAACCCAAACCGTTTTTTTAATTTTCAAAAACCGGTTTTCTCCAAAACTGGTTCGGTTTTTCACCGAATCCGGTTTCCTTTTTCTTCAAAACCGGTTCCGGTTTTCTGCCAAACTGGTTCAGTTTTTCATCGAAACTGGTTTCAGTTCTTTCCAATAACTGGTTCAATTTCTGACCAGAATAGTGTTTCTTTGTTTTCCGGAAACCTGTTCCTTTTCTACAGAAATAGTTTTATGTGTTCGGTGTAAACCGAACCGGTTTTGGAGAAAACCGAAATGTCGGTTTTTCGGATTTCGGTTTTCTAGAAACCGGTTTTGCTCATCCCTAGTAAAAAACAAAACCATTCACTGGATGCAAACTCTGGAAGTCCAAAATAGTGCTGGATGATTGAGGGTGTCTTTTCTTTACGAGACTGTGTGAAGCAACGGAGTGTATGATTATTCCCCGAAACAAAGATAAAGCGTACATATACACAGGTGAACAACCTAATAATATACTTAGTAATTAGTGAAATGTGAAGTGAAGGCAGAAGCTAAATTTAAAAGAAGTTAAAAAAAATAGTAATGCAGGTGAAAATCCAAAATTAAGTCTAAAGGTTGTGAACTATAGAAAATATTAAAAAGTACTAAAATAAAATGAAATACTTAAGATACCATATAGGTGAAATAATAAAAACACAGAAGGAATAAACGTTAAAAAATATATTTAAAAACTACCACGCAATTATTTTTTACTTTTTTCTCTTATTGTAAAAGTTACTTTTATTCTTCAATATAAAAATAAATAACAATTGTAACAAAAATTAATTTTAAAAAAATTAGAGGGTTTGAGGGAAAACTTATTGGACAGTACTCGTAGTATATAGTTGGCCGTGTACATTTCAAAGTTCGTAAACTGTATCATTTTCTATACAGATCCGAGTTAACAGTTTAGATCACCTGCCTACAACACATTCGATGGCTTGCATAAACGTACTTTTTCTTCATGGAAATGAAAAATAATGGTCTCTGTTCAATTTGTGTATCCTGCGGAAAGAGATCCTCTAAAAGAATCAACGACGAACGATATTACGACAGCACTACAAAATGTTATAGAGAACAGAAAGAGTTTTACTTTGATATTTTGGAAGGACTTTCTAGGTGGTCTATTTTCAGGATGTGATCAGATATGCGTTTTATTTATTTCTTTTTAAATAAAAAAAAAAGTTTTCATGGTTACAACTTCGTAAAGTTCTGTGTGTATTTTATGTTAATACAAGAACATTCTATTATTTTTTTCCAAATTAATCTTATTTGTTGAAAGAGTATGAGTTGAACAACTTTAAAAAGTAAATAAAATATTTTGAAATGACTTAAGTAATTAGTTTTATGATAACTTAGTGTTTTAGACATACTTATTGCTTCTAAATGCATATGAAACACATATTACAAATATATATGTTTGGTACTCCTTCGTTTTATTGTAATTTTCCAAAAGTTCCATTCTACGAACTGAAGCCCTTTTGACAAAACTCGATTTATAAAAGAAGTTGAAAGTAACAATCAAGAAGTTATCTAGAATTGATAGTTATCTGCAACATCAACCCCACAGATACGAAACCTGTCCTGTACGAATTCAGTCAATTAGAATATTCTGTATCTATTCGTGTATAAATAGTCTTCACATATTCTTGTTAGTCTTTAGTTTCTTTCAAACAGCACTAAACGTACCCTACGCATATTTCGTATGCATACCACTAATTTTAGTTGTCTCAATGAGTGCATAAATTGGTTAAAAAAAAAATCGGGCTGTTAATTTCTCTATTCTCCCATTGGATCGGATCTACACTTTGATTTCAGTCACTCGCAAACTGTTTCAGCGTTTTGTACCTAACCTTGACATCCATATGGGGGTAAAGGGGCTACAAATGTTCACTTCCTTTGATATGAGTCGCGAAAACAAAGGTTTTCTGGTATTATCCATTTCCCGCCATTACACTTATAAGAAACATTTAAATAATTCTCAGAATGGCTCACAGATGGCAGGACTAGTTCCAATCCTAGTACTTTATTATGGGCCATCTTCAATCATGAGAATGCACTAATGTCTGGATCAGTAAAAACAGCTGCGTGTTTTATTTTAATGGCAAATATCAAACATCAAGTGATCATTACACATTTCAGACGAAAGGCCAGGAAATTCGGCTCTGCCATTTTAAACTGTTTATCAAGTGGATATCTGAGTTTAAATATGGTCGTGAAACTAAAAAAAAGAAAAAAATGCCTACTTCAGGATCGCCAATTAAATATAAGCGATTTGCATATCAACTGAGCGAGTATTTCACATTTTGACTGAAGAATTGTGCATGAGGAAATTGTCTTCGAAATGAATGCCGTGATTCATGGCCTAAAACGATTAAAAATATATTTCTCTAAATCAAATTAACCCTTAGGAAACACACTTGATAAATGCTAACTCTGGGGTGTTACAAACAGGAGCTTAAAAACAGAAACTCTTCACTCCGTGAAAGCACGACAAACAATGTCGAAGATCAGTGGTTTCAGGCTTTGATACCAACAATTTACAAAGGAATGAAAATTTCTCTTTCGCTACAATAAACAAGTAACAAATAAACAAAAAAAAAAAAAAAATCGGGGTGTTAAACACCCCAGTGTGTGTCCGAGGGTTAACCCCCTTTTTATCCCTTTGATTTTATGAGCCAATTCATATTCAACGATGAAATATGGATACACTAGAACACTTCAGAAATGAATCAGTAATCTACAGGGTGTATCGGAAGGTAATGCAAATACTGCGGTAGGTGATTGTACGTGAATAGTACATGAAGAAAGTTCATATCAACATATGTCACGAAAAGCCTAGTTTTCGAGCAAATTGGGGAAAAGGAGTAACAACGAAAACACCACATACGTATTCACCGATTTATTACTAGTAGTACCATTAACGAAAGTACATATTTCGGCGAATGTCAGTGATATGTCCTCAAACGCAGCTGGTAGTGTCTCCAGAAACTGAAGGAAAATCTGTTCTTTCAGGCACAAGTACCAAGCACATAGCACGTCGGCTCGAGGTCGGGTCTCATATGGCTGTGTGGTTAACATTAGCGGAGGAAGGCTTGCATCCATTTCCAGTGTGAACAAAGCCTTCATAATGGTGACGAAGAGAAATTTGTAGCCTTTTGTGCATGGATAATGCATGAACACTTAATTCTGTACATCATGTTCACCGATGAGGCAACTTTTACGCGAGATGGCATAAATAATAGCCACATTTGGTATTATTGGTGTGATGCCAATCCGCATATCATCATCTCTATAAATTTCCAGCACATATTCTCGGTTAATGTGTAGTGTGCCGTGGTGAGTGTTATATTTTTTGGCCCAATCGTCCTAGACAATAATCTGAACAGACAGACTTTCCTTCAGTTTCTGGAGACACTACCACCTGCGTTTGAGGACATACCACTTGCACATTCGCTAAAACATGTACTTTCATTAATGATCCTACTAGTAATAAATCGGTGAATACGTACGTGGTTTTTTTCGTTGTTACTCGTTTTCTCCAATTTATATTCGAAAACTGGGCGTTTCGCGATTTATGTTTATATGGACTTTCTTCATGTACTACTCACGTACAATCACCTACAGCAGTATTTGCATTACCTCCCGTTACATCCTGGAGCCGCGGTGGCTCAGTGGTAGAGCGTTCACCTCTGGTGCTAGGGGTCCCGGGTTCGATCCCAGCCCCCGCCAAGTGAACTTTGTGGTGGACAAACACCGTGTGTGTGGGTTTTCTCGGGGTTCTTCCGTTTCCTCCCACTTTCTTCATTCCACCATTTCATTCATTACTCATCATCACCGTCTCCTTTAGTCTAACCGGCATAACCGTGGGACGTAAAACTCAAAGATTTCATTTCATTTCATTTTCCGTTACACCCTGTAGATTACTGAGTTAATTCATATTCACCAACGAAATATGAATACACTAGAGCACTTCAGAAATGAATTAGTAATCAATACAGCCATCCTCACTGATAAGGTGGATACCACGTGACGCACTTGGTTCCTGGTTCGATTTCTGAGGAGGAGCATTAAAAGTTTGATTGAATTATAGTGGTTCGGATTGTATTTTAAACTGTTGGCCTATGTCTTATATATTCTCGATGCTGAAAAGGAGTGCTAAACTCCAATGAACAAGCAAAAGCAATCAAAACAATGGAAAACACGGAAAAACGGGTTTCCATTTCGAAAGAGAGCCTTATGTACGAAATTTGACGATTCATATACTGTAGCTTCAGATTATTCTGGATGCCAAAGGTCATCTTACTAATTAACTAACCGAATAAGCTTTACAATTTTATTGTTTGTGACAATTCTTATCAATGTTAGGCGACCCCTGTCGCCTATGTTTAATTTCCGTACACTGTTTCTCCTCTCTCTTGACGTCTTGCCGAAGGTTCTGTATTCCATCATCATATCGGGTACTGTTGCTCTCGAGATCTCGTATAGTTCGTATCCCACGTCTCATATAGCCTTGCTGCTGATAGGGACACTAAAATCAAATCAAAATCAAATCCATTTAATACTGTATAATGACAATTTTGGAAACTTATTCCAACTTGTCCTCCTTGAAAATGGGAGTGGTCTCTCATTCCGAACCACCAACGATTGGCCTAATGCATACACGAATCCAATATTTACACCATCTCGTACACTAATCATTACCTTTCAACAACTACTACATTAACATAAAACATGAATTCACGTAGTTCAAGAATTCAGTGTTAATAACTCATGATAGATTATCTTTTGCAGTGAATGGGTGAATCCATTAATTTGATAACTATATATACTTTATAATACTGATTAAACCCTGCTAAAGACAGTGAAGAGGGTCACGCGCGGAAGTTTTAATTTTATCCGTTAGATGTCAATCGCTGGAGGATGTATACTGTCTCCTAACGGCGTTGTGTGTAACGTCTAGCATTCTACAATCAGTACACACCTTTCGTTCAATTGGAGAAAATGGGACATGGATGTTCATCATTAAAGTCACCGATACCCATGAAGAAGTTAACGGATTAGCTCCATTAATCAACTTGGTCGAGATAATCGCAATAGCTATCTATTACCAAAAAATACAATTCAAAAATTTGCTTTCTCTCAAGAGTAATGTCCCATGATTCCTCCCCAATAAATCCATCTTTACGAACACGCTTATGTATCGGATGCAGAACATTGCGTCCTACAGTCAAATTTAGATCTATGTCGGCGGTAGTTCACTACCAGAAGGGCCATCCCTACCTAATTGGTCTAAATGGAGTAGCCAGACGAAGAGTGTTCTGGGAGAAGGCAGCAGTTCTCCACTAATCAAGTTGGCGAAAATCATAGTGATTGGTACGGTGACTTGGACCTTAATCCTAGGCGTGGTCAAAGTAAATTTAACGGCTGGGATACTGCAGGATTGAAGGCAACTGGAAACCAGCACTCTATTTTCCCCTAATTTGCTGGCAGCAGAAAGGTGTCATACGTACAACAATAGTCTTTCGCAATTCAAAATATAGTTCCCCCCCCCCCCATTCGGATCTTCAGGACGGGGATGTCTTGGGAAGGACTATTGGACGAGAGATTCACAACGTAGGGAACATCGCTAGAGAAAGGAAGAAAAGCAAAAGCAAAATGTTTGGAAAAAGGACATGGAATATAACACGTTACACGGAGGGAAATTTGAAAGTATTAAAGAAGAAATGAAACAATTTACAAAATAAATAAAAATAAAAATTTCTGAACAAAGCAAGTTTATTTTAAAAATAATAATAATTGTCTAACAACTTCGCCTCTTGACTTCATCAAACACAGTACACAGTATAATACAATAGAGACTTGCCCCTTAATATAACACAATTCCTGAGATTGGTTCTCAATGTTGATTGGCCGATCATAATGTTCTCAGCCAAACAGAATTAGAGTTCACAAAGAAGCAACTAAAAACATAAATCCATTTTCTCCCCTAGTCCAGTATTCACTACTAGACCTAAACAAGTTACAAACTAAGTTTTCTCAATAACTTGCTCCACTCCTCATCAATCCAATTTATGACAAGTATGAAAATACTTTAAAGAACTCGAGGACCCTTTCTGGAACCGATATTTGCTCTAATCATAACCTTTTGCTGCCCGAAGCGTATATTCAACTGAAAAATGTAGCTAGAAGAAAAGTACACAACAAGAAGTCTATTACTGAAAAGATTAAAAACGAGGAAGTAAGAAATCTTAGAAGAAAAGTACTCAAACAAGGAAAAAATAAGTCCATGTAGTAACAGATGATAAGATAATATTAAATCCTGCATACAGAAAGCTGCAAAAGAAGTACTATGTTACCGCGAAAACAAATCGGCTAAGAAACCGTGGGTTACAGAGTAGATGTAGAAAATGAGGGAAAGAAAGGCGTAGAAAAAGTTTAATACAGAAGAGGGTAGAAAGATGTTCAGGAAGTTGAACAATAAACTACGAAGGAAAACAGACAGAGCAAGGGAAGAGTTTTACAAAAGAAAATGCGAAGACGTGGAAGAATTAGAAAGAGCTGAGAAATATGAGGAAATGTTACAACAAGGTGAAATCTAAGGAACTTTGGAGGAAACAAGGGGATATTACAATGGCAGTAGAATATAAGAATGGAAAAGTAATCAGCGAGAATAGGGAAGTCTTACGAACATGGAAAGAATATTTTGTGGACTTATATGAGAGTACGGATAGAACGCGTGGCCTAGATGTTGAAGTTGAAAATGAAGTATGCGAAGATGATAAAGGGTTTATTATTCTTTGGAATGAGTCTGTAAAAGCTATATCCGAGATTAGGAATGGAAAGACAACCAGAATAGGTAATATTATCAATCGAATTAATTAAGAATAAGGACACAAGGGCAAGAAAGAATTCCTCCTACTTTGCAATGAAATATATGAAACAGGAGAGTGACGAAAAGATTTCTGGAAGATGATCATGATACCGCTGGCTAAAAAATTTAACCCAGAGAGATATGAGGACTATAAAACTATCAGTATCATATCACATGCAACAAAAATTGTTTTTCGAACACTGAACTGAAGATTGTATGGAAGAACAAATGTGTAAGTCGAGGAGGAACAACTCGGATTTAGGAAAGGTAAGGGTATAAGAGATGCAATTGCGTTATTAAGGGTAATCGATGAAAGATATACAGAAATGAAAATGAGGTGTATGTTGTAATTTCTTCTCTTTTCTTATAATTTCCCTCAATCTCTTCAGTTGTATGCAAAATTGTTGGTGCGTATATGTGTTCTCTTTCTGCTGTCAGCAAACTAGTGAAAATAGAGTAGTGGTTTCCCCAAGTATCCCAGTCGTTAAAGTCACTCTGACCACATCTGGGACTAATGTCCAGTTTACAGTACCAATCATTATGATTTCCGCCAACTTGACTACTCGAGAACTACGGCTTTTTCTCAAAACACTCTTCATCTGGCTATTCCATTTGGACCAATTCGGTAAGAGTCGCCAACGTAGCACTAAATTTCATTGTAGCAACCAATCCGCTAGACCTGAAACACAAGTGTCTTCGTAAATGCAATGTTTACCGGAGAAGTCCTTGAGTAAAGAGTTGAGAAAAAGATTCATAAAGTGTATCGTGTGCAAAATTGTACTGTATGGATTGAAACAAGACATTACACAAAGCGACTAAGACAAGGGTGGGAACTTTCCAAATTCGGACGCTGAAAAGAAGAGATATAATTAGCTAAGGCAGTTGGGAAATGAATTAGAGGGTATAAGAGATGGTGGGGAGAAAAGAGAAATTTTAGATATAATTGAAAAAAGATTATAAGAGAAAGTGCTTGGGATTGACTGAGAAAGAACTGTATCACAAAAGACGTGCTAGAAGGTACGGTGGCAGGACAGAGGAGGAGCGGACGAAGGTGCTAAAGTTGATGGACTATATCAAAACAGAAAAATCGGCGATCACACTGCCCGGAAAATTGGGGAGGAAGACTTATGTTGGGTACCATCCCGGCATTTGCTGGTGAAAATGAGAAAAACCCAGGAAAAACCTCACTCAGAGTGGCTGACCTGAAAAAACCTGTTACACTTTTCCAACCGAGCGTCCCTACCGGAATCATACCAAAGACTAGAGCGTTTGCAACTATGCTACACGGAGCTACTTCTGGCCTAGACGCGAAGTTGTGATCTGACTTGATCAATTGGAAATTACTTCTTCGAGCAGAAAAAATAAAACAAAAACTGCTGAACAAGACTGCACTTATTTAATATAAAAACACATATACACGTGACGTCTCGATCTTCTAGCCAAGATCCTCATCAGACGTACATTCTGTCTGATGAGGATCTTGGCTAGAAGATCGAAACGTCACGTGTAAATGTTTTTTTTTTTATATTAAATAAGTGCAGTCTTGTTCAGCAGTATGTTTATTTTTCTGATTTTATTTGCAAGATGTATGACTATGATTGTGTGTCAGTTAGAAAAATTAAGTCTGTGGTTAAGTGAGAAATACCTGATCAACTTAAGGGTACAATTGCTGCATTCCCGTTCATTTTAAATACTCTTTAAAGGTGATTTTGGTTTACCAAAACTCTTTCATAAAGGACATCTTCAGTGACTCCCTACTTTCTTGACCCGTGAGTACCAGGGTTGATATAGGTATGTAGAAAACCAGTAGGCTCTGTAAATCACGAATACGCTGGTTTCGATGTCGCAAAGTGAGTTGTGTACGAATAGGAGTCGACAAACCGATCGACGGTCCCGACAGTGTTGTGGTCACTTCTCTGGTTACCGTGTGCCACTGGAGAGGCTTCCGGTGAAGATCTATGGGTTTATTCTCATCTCTTGACTACTACTAATTCTATACCGCACACTACCGATGAAATCACAGAGATCCAGCAGGACCCTCAGAAGAAGTGACGAGAACCGGCCCAGAAGTACGGATTGTTTGCTTGTTGGGGTGCATATTTACGGTAAGGAAGGGCCCATCGAGCATTGTGGGTATGGGGACAACTGTAAGACACGCTAGTTTCCGAATATGCAGACTCCAATGTCACATTTGAAGTTGTTCCTGTGCCAGGGCTCAAAACGGTCATACACTGCTGATCGCTCTCGGCTATTTCGACCCATGCGTCAAGTAAGCTTGGTATATATGTGTATGTATGTCAGGGAAGAAACTGAACCTTGCCTCACCCATAACACACTCCTAGCTATGGGCCTGCTGGATATCACAACTAAGCCTAAGAATGGGTTCCAACTGAAACTAAACCAAGTTCAGCTGACATATGGTTCGAAATGGTCTCGAGTGATCAGCAGTCTGACTGTTTTGAGCTCTGTCACTGGAACAGATTCAAATGTGGCACAAGGGTTAGAATATTCGGAAACTAGTGTGTCCGTGTCCCCATGCCCACAATGCTTGAGGGGCCCTTCGTCACCGTAAATATGCACCCAAACAAGCAAACAATCGGTACTTCTGGGCCGGTTCTCGTCACTTCTTCTGAAGGTCCTGCTGGATATCTGTGATTTCAGGGGTATTGTGCGATATAAATTACGCAGCAGAGTCAGGAGATGAAGATAGACTCAAATATCTTCACCGGAAGCCTCTGCAGTGGCACACGGTGACCCGAGAAGTGACTAAACACTGTCGGGACCGTCAATCGGTTTTCCGACTCCTGTTCGAACACACCTCACTTTGCTACATCTAAACCAACATATTCATGATCTACAGAGACTACCAATTCTCTACATGCCCAGTTCGACCATGGTACTCACAGGTCAAGAAAGTAGGGAGTCAACTATGTATTCGGTGGAGATGCCCTTTACGTTGCCGTCTTTCGGTTTGACCGTCAGGGGGACAGAAAATTATCAATATCAATTTTAGCAACGATATAGAGAGTTGAAAGTTATGAATTGAGGTCCATGATGGAGAGTCATCTAGCGTAAATTGTAGAAATCAACCATTTCCGGTTTTAACATTGATCACCAAAGAACAAAATCGGCAACAGATAGTGAGAAGAGGTTTCCTGCAATTGATTAAGTATCTCAAGAACACATTACATCTCCATCCTTACACTCTACTGAATCCGATGAACACATTTCATCTCCTTCTTACACTCTACTGAATCCGGAAGGAATTCATAAATCCACTGCAATTTCCGGTTTCAATATTCATCTACAGAGTGCAAAAACTATAAAAGTTAGCAAGAACAGTTTTTTAATCGATTTAGCGTTCTAAAAGTTGTTTTTTACCTACTATCCTTCTACTGAAATCGGAAGAGGCAGAAATCAACCACTTTCAGTTTTAAATTTGATAGTTATAGAATTTAAAGAAGAAAAAAACTGTTAGATAAAGCGAAAAGCTGATTTCTGCAATCAATTGAGTGTCCCAAGAATATATTGAATCTCCATTCTATTTCCATATTCCATATTGATTGAGAAAATATCATGCCATAGGTATATAATCCAAACTCCTTCACTTGGTGCACATGTGGAACGGCTATTTGTTTCAAAATATCGCAGAAACAAAGGGTAAATTCAAAATACTTTTAAGAAAGTACAAACAATTGTTTGACGTCCCACGTTTATGCGCCGAGGTTAAGGGAGACGGTGATGATGAGGTGGGTGATAATGGAGGAATGACGAAAGTGAGAGGAAACGGGAGAACCCCGAGAAAACCCACGTGCACAGTGTTTATCCACCATAAAGCTCATTTCTCGAAATCTCGGATCGAACAGGGACCCCACGCACCAGAGGTAAGCTTTCTCTACCACTCAACCATTGCAGTTCCACAAAATACAAAATAATAATTCCATTTACTAAACTAAAAGATATTTTGAGGTTATTTTCAGTCTTGTCCATTTAATCCTCTAAACCTAGGACTTCAAAATTGATTTGAAGACTCATTATTTTAGAATGTTGAATATAATGACAAGGAAAATTGTGTGCTGTATCGTCGGATCACACGAACATCGAGAAAAGGTACTCAAATGTACTACAATTGGTTAGATTACATTATGTTACGTTAGGTTAGGTTAGTTTGAGTTACAAGTCAGTTATCTTGAAAACAGAGGCGTGTAAACTTTTACAATTACTATTTGCGTATATATACGACGTCCAAATATATGAGATAAAAAACTACAATGCAAAAAATACAAACCAACGGTGCTATAGGTATCCACTAAAAAGCACGAATGATGTTTAACGCGACCAGGGCAGGGCGAAGCTGGTGTGCTCGAGCGAAGGGAGCAGACACGTCAGCAATGATAGGTACACTCGTAGCGAGGGTAGGGAAATAAATAGGTTTTGGCAATGATACATGGTTTCATACTAGCAACCTCAGTAGTCCAGAAACTATGGATTAGACACTAATATCGGTCATTTTTGATCATTTTTAGAAGTCATCCTTCCCATCCACCCCTAGGTATGAGTGGCGGATGTAGCCTGGGGCCGGGAGGCATGGCCTCCCAATTTTTTGACTGACAAAGATAATAGAATATATTATTTATATACAGTATTTTTGAAAGTTTATAGTAAACTTATAACTATTATAGTCTGGCTTCTGGTTGCCCCCCAGTTTTTACCTTTCTGATTCGCCTACGCTCCACATGTAAACTTAGGTAAAATATTTTTGTACTCTGTGCAGAAATACACCGCCGTAGTAGCCACCTAGAAGATTAGCTTGGTTAGAATGCACGCTCGTTATTTTTGTATAATTTGATAAAACTCAAATACGATATGTCACAACCTTGACATATATGCTCCGTTTCCACACTGTATATCCCACCACTAAATCATAATTTAATTTATTGACATATATATAACACAACAGGCACAGGCCTAATTACAATGTTACGTAGTATATACCTAACAGATTACATAGATTAATAGAACTATTGGTAATAATTACATTCGGCTTACAGAATTAATAGACTTCTTAAAACTATTTATGTCCACTGCCAGTACATCAAGGTTGGAATTTTCTTTAACTAACTTGTTGTAGATTGCACTAACTCTCCATATAGGAGATCTACTTAAGACGCTTGTTTTCGCTGTCGTACAAAAAAAAAAAAAAAAGTTTTTTTCGAATCAGTGCGCAATCAAGTGGATGGTACTTGGATACATACTTGTTCGTTAAGATCAGGACAGTCTATTTTGCCAGAAAGAGTTTGTGTAAAAATATAATAAATCAATATTTCTTCTCCTGAGTTCTAAAGTTTCAAATTTAAAATTTTCAACAAGGTTTATGTAGCTTTCAAATTTCGGATAGAATTTTGTTTTCTTAAATGTAAGATGCTTTTAAAACTTATTTTGAGAGCTCCTCCGTAGCTAAGCTGTTAGCGTGCGCGCATTTGGTGTGGGAGGCCCGGGTTCGATTCCCGGCGGGAGCTCGTGTGGTTCGGATTCCACGTTAATCAGTAGGTCCACGTCTCATATAGTCTTGCTGTTGAACGGAACGTTAAACTCAAAATCAACTCAATTCAAACTTATTTTGAGTACGCTCAATCAAAGATGAGTATTTCTGTATATTAGGGTTCCATATAGTACTACAATATTCTAATTTCGACCTGACGTATGCATAATACAGCACAATTAAAGTTTGATCATTTTGGAAATCTTTACTCACTCAATAAATATATCCAAGATTTTTGTAGGCTTCTTTACAAAAAGTTTCAATATGTTGAATAAAGGATAATTTTGAATCAAAAATAACTCCCAAATACAAATTAAATCAAACTTTTTTAGTTTTCCCCCTAATATTGAATAATTATATTGAATATATTTTTCTTTTCTAGTGAATGTTAAATAACTGCATTTACGAACATTTAACTTAAATTTATTGTTTTTACACTAAATTTCAAAATTTTGTAAGTCACTCTGAAGTTCTAAACAGTCCTGAATTGACTTAATTCTGTTGAATATTTTAAGATCATCAACAAAGAGTAGATAAACACTCAGGAAGATCATTTATCGCGAAAATGAAGAGTAGATGTCCCAGATTCGAGCCTTGAGGGACTCCAGATGTTGCATGAGAGATTTGAGATTTCTAATTTCGATACAGCACAGTTTGTTCACGATTTTGAAGGTAGGAAACAAAGTATTGCAGAGTTGATTTCGAGAAGTTAAAGAATGCCACTTTGTTTAAGAGAATGTCATGATTAATGATGTCAAATGCTTTAGAAAAATCAATATATATGACATCTACTTGTCCTTGCTTGTCAAGTTCCTTCGAAATATAGTCTGTTATTAGTGCTAGATTTGATACAATATATCTTCCCTTCAGAAATCCATGTTGACTGACAGACAATGCAGGTTTAACATGATCCATTATTCGCTTATGCAATATATATTCATACACCTTGGCAAACACAGATAAAATAAAAATTGGTCGGAACTTCGTTTTGAGTATAGGACACACAACTGACTCCTTCCATTTTTTTTTTTTTTAGGAAAAGTACATGTTTTTATAGATAAATTAAATATAATATTCAGAGGTTGTAAAAATATATCTGAACAGCCTTTCAAAATGTACGTTGGGATCCTACCTGGGCCACTTGCTGTTTTCCATTTCAACTTCTTTATTGCTTCTTTTATTTCTTTTTCGGATATGAAAGGCAGTGAAAATATATCAAGAAGAGCACTGGAACGATCATTTAGAGACATGCTCGATACGTCATAGTCCGATTTTAAGGAGCCATAGACAGAACTAAAATGTTGCCCGAATGTTTTAGCTATGTCCCTATCATCAGTAAGGTCGGGATCATTGTACTGTATGCGATTAGAAAATAAGTGACGCGATTTATATTTAATGAAGGACCATAATAATTTCGGATCATTTTTAATTTATCTTCTGTGCTGCTTAAAATCTCTTTATAAGCAACAGTTATTTCTGCTTTAATCTCTTTACGCAGTTGACGGAATTGCTCTTCATAGTACTTGGTGTTGCCTACACTGAGACTACTTTTTTCTTTTTCTTTTTTTCTTTCTTTCTTTTTACGTTTTACGTTTAATTTTATTAAGTGTACCTCTTCACCAAATAGTCCCTTCCGCTTTCACATACAATGCCGCTTACCACCTTCTTAACTTCAACTATTTCCCCTCACTGACTTCCATTCACTCTTCCTCACAAAGCAGAATGAATTCTCCAATTCATCCCGTAAATTTCCTAAAATTAGTCCGGCGATACAGCAGTTAATTCAAATTATTTCACTAGCAATTTAGGTTTTCAAAGTAGGCCCACTGAAAAATTGCTGGGAAAACAAATTAGTATTATTCTTAGACTTTCACAATGTCTTGAAAAATGTTAAGGAGAGATGGCAGAACTGGTGTATGATCTAAATATTACACGTGCACTTGATTGTTCTATTTACTTCTTGTGCAGTTATATCCATTAATTTTATCATTATTTATTTTAAAGCGTGTTGTACAAAATAAAAACCCGTAAGTATATCTTAAATATGGTCTCTGCAATTAAGGTATTCATCTCCATCTTTCAGCCGAAAGATAGGCTATAAAAATGCACATTAAATTGTTTTAATGTGCTTCTTTTATTTTAATATAGCATTCAACGATATTATGTTTGTAACATTCAAGGTTTTCAAAGTAGGCCCACTGAAAAATTGCTGGGAAAACAAATTAGTATTATTCTTAGACTTTCACAATGTCTTGAAAAATGTTAAGGAGAGATGGCAGAACTGGTGTATGATCTAAATATTACACGTGCACTTGATTGTTCTATTTACTTCTTGTGCAGTTATATCCATTAATTTTATCATTATTTATTTTAAAGCGTGTTGTACAAAATAAAAACCCGTAAGTATATCTTAAATATGGTCTCTGCAATTAAGGTATTCATCTCCATCTTTCAGCCGAAAGATAGGCTATAAAAATGCACATTAAATTGTTTTAATGTGCTTCTTTTATTTTAATATAGCATTCAACGATATTATGTTTGTAACATTCAAGTAAAAGCAATAGGTTACGTTTAAATCTATGTAAAACTGGTTGCTGGGAGATATGAAACGATAGCTTAACATTAGTTTCTCAACTGGGGGTCAGTCGCCAAGAAAGGTTTAAAAAAAATAGTTAGTAATTGAACATTATTTTGAAATTCTGATTTTGAGATGCTTTGTTAAATAGAGCTTCAAAATAACCTTATTTAATCAACTTCAAACCGGAGGATACTTGCGGGGAGCGCTGACAAGAGAATGTGATAAAAGGGGGGGGGGGTTGTGGTATGAAATAGATTGAGAAACCCTGGTCTAGCAGAACATATACATTATGTTGGAAGTGAAACTATCATAACTAGCGAAATCTTGGTAATGTCGTATAGGTATACGAAATCCAAATACCACAAAATTAGCATAATTGCCGTACATTGTTCCTCAACATAGCCAAATAAACACTCAAAAAAGTCGAGGGGTTATGAGCAATATTTAACTACTAATCTATCTGTTTACTTATAGCTATTAGCCAAATAAGGATGCCGTTTGGGGAGGGCAGTGGACAATCTGCTTCCCCTCCACCGGCAAGACCATGTGACGCTATTTTAGCCAAATATCGAACACTATTAAAACGATCACAAACTTTAAAATTCAGCAAGCGACTCGTATCTTAAGGTTAATTCACATATAGTGTTTCGTACCCATAGCGTTATCCCCTGCCATGCTCGGTCTTTGTCATGGCTGCATTCATTCAACCCCTACACACCATAGGGCTGTGCCATGCTGCTATCTCTTTTTATACTAATTTCCTTGGTACTGATCAACTTCGTGTCGCTTCGTGTTCTTTGAAGAAACCCGAAGGATCGTGGCCGATGAGCTACGATCGGGCTGGTTTCTTTTCAGGGTGGCTTGTCGAGGCATGGCATGTCATGTGCGAATTAAAAAAGAGAACCCAATGAATTTTCAATGCCAAAATCTTAAAAGAAAGTTTATGGACCACGGCACGGACGGGGCACTTCATGGGAATGGCACAAGCACGGTACGTCATGTGCGAATTAAAAAAGAGGATCCAATGATTTTTCAATGTCAAAATCTGAAAGAAACTTTGTGGACCACGGCACGGACGGGGCACTTCATGGGAATGGCACAAGCACGGCACGTCATGTGTGAATTAAAAAAGAGAGCCCAATGAATTTTCAATGTCAAAATCTTAAAAGAAACTTTGAGGACCACGGCACGGCATGGGAACGGCACACTATGTGTGAATTAACTTTTAGCGGGGTTGACGCTATCTTGCATTTGAACGATCTGAGGTCATAATGCGAAGCAATTTGGTGGTTCAACTCCTCATGAAGCCCGTGGGCATTTTAAACTGTTCTTCAAAGTTTCCGTGCTTATGTCCCCTTTACATTCAGTACAAAAGTAAATAATACTAGTTCAAAGACCATGGAGACAACTCTTCGGACATTCTTTTTTTAAAAAAGAGAAAGTCATTAAAGTTCTTGTTTCATTAACGGGATATCGTGGGTTCAAACCCAGTAACTGAAAATCCTAAAGATTTTTCTACAGTTTCACCAGGCTAATGCTGGAATGATACCTTTATATATAGGCTCTGGGCAACTTCCTTCTATTTTTTTAACCATTGTTCTTGATGCTTGTTGCTGATAATTCCATGTAAATTACCTATATGAGCTGTATCTGGAACTTAGTTTCATAACATTTAAATGATAATAATAATACAATATTAACTACTTACTTTTCAACCCAATGATATTATTCTATATAATTGTATTGATTTTTAGTTTAGTGTTCCTTTCACCAGCGAAGCTATATAAGACGTGGACCTACTAATTAACGTGTAATCCTAACCACATAAGCTCTCACTAGGAATCGAACCCGGCTCTCCCATGCCAAAGGCGCGTACGCTAACCGTTTAGCAACGAAGGAACTAATAATATTTTACGTTCGATACTACAGTAAATTATAACTTTTAATGTAACACGTTTTCCTACTTTTGACAGGCTAAAAAAGGGAGGAGGAGATCCTCAATTAAACCAGCATACGTTCTCAATGGTAACAATAAATTTCAGTAGGATGCAATGATAGTCTTCAGAACTAGACCATAAAACACCTGAACGGGTAAAGTGTGAAAACCGTATTTAACCGACTTTAATACCCGTATGTTCACGGATAATTTCAACATAGGTGCACCGATTTTGATAACACTTTTCTTTCAAAGAGTAAACTTTCCCAGTGGTTTCTTATAAATTTAAAGTGGGTCTAATGATAGTCTTTGCAGCTAGACCTTGAAACTCTACCCATGTTGACATCGTTAATATCGCAATTAACAACATCTTCATTGTGTGCATGTTCATGCATAAGTTCAACAAAGGTGTACCAGTTTTGATTATTCTTTTTCAGTTTCAAAGAGTATACTTTCTCGCAGGTTACAATAAATTTTATCAGGCTCTGATTACATTCTTTGGAGTTTGTTATTTGGAGTTAATACCATTTGTATGTTCACGTATAATTCCGGAACATTTATATTGATTATACATATAGTCACGTATGTCTCGTAGCCCGACACCCATTTTAATATCCTACCTTTAGTTTAGTTATCTAACTAAACTATTGGGGTAACAAAAAAGTGTGAAAACTTAAATCAACTTAAAAAGTAAAACAACCTACTTCAGAAACGCATTAAAAGGCAGAAAATTAAAAAATAAATAAAAAAATACTAACTGACTTCCACAAAAGCGCTAAAGAGTAGAAAATAACTAAGCACTAAAAACTAGGGATGGACACGTGCGAGTTCGAGCGAGTTTTCATTGAAACTCGACTCGACTCAAAATAGACATCTTTGAGCTCGACTCGAGAACTCGGCCCGAAAAATTTCTTACAACTCGACTCGAATTTGACTCGAGTTTCGAGTCGAGTCGAGCCAAAACGAGCCAAATCGAGCCAAATGCTATGCGTAGTTTCAAGTACTTTTTTCAATGATCCTATATAGACAATATAATTATTATAAATGATGCTCCTTCTACTACTACTTTCTTCTTCTTCTTCTTCTTCTTCTTCTTATTATTATTATTATTATTATTATTATTATTATTATTATTATTATTATTATTATTATTATTATTATTATTATTATTATTATTATAACAACACAATGAACCTTTTTATTTTAACTGATTACTAAAAACTCGTTGACTGCTCACCTCGGTGGCCTTGAAGTGTAGGAGGCAAGGACATTGTTCACGAGGTTCTGGGTTTGAGTTTCGGAGGAGTAAGTATTCGGTCTCAAGCCAAAAATTGTTAAAAGTTATAGGGCGCCGACCAAACATGTTCAAAACTGCTCGGCCCGGGTTTAGGGTTGTGGCTCGAGTGACTCGGCTCACAGTTCATTCACTATCGAGCCGAGAGAACAGCTCACCAAACAAAGTTGACTCGAGCCGAAACTAACCGAGTTGATGGCTTACCCCAACCGATCCGGCTCGAGCTGATGGCTTACCTGAACCGAGTCGGTGGCTCATTACAACCGCGCCGGCTCGAGCTGTTCGCTCAGTTGAACCGAGCTGAGCCGGTTGACATCACTACTTGGGTTGGGCTTCTGCTTAGGCTCAAAACTTCGGCCGCGCAGTTCTCAGCCTTGATAGTAAGAACTACAACATATATGTTTTTCTACTTACATTGGTGCTCACGACATTCGAGGCTGTCTAGTTATAAAAACCCATTGTCGTCTAGTTAATCGAGACGAGACGAGATGCGAGCAGTGTCTCATCTTGTGAGCAGCACCAAAAATATTTCACATTACATTACATTTCTGATTACATTTCTTATGGCTTTCGCTTTCCAGTCTAATTAGGCAGTGATTTCAAAATGAGTTAAAGCGAGCTGAACTAGAGAGCTATTTATCAAACTCGACTCGGCTCGTCTCGAGAAAACCACCTTTGCCCCGACTCGAATTTGCTTCGAGTTTCGAGTCGAGTCGAGTTTTAGCTCGACTCGTGCACATCCCTACTAAAAACGGAAAATAATAATAAAGTGCTTCAAGACATAAACTAATTCATTACTATTATCTAAAAAGATTATTTTTAATTACGTGCCAAAGAAAACACATTAATCACTCATAATATCAGCACCCAAAATTAATTTTGTGTGAGCTCGACTGTGGCAGGAATGTGTTAATGCTTATTAAAGTATATTTTTATTTAAATTAAAAATACTCATTTCTCTCATCAATTCATTTTTAGGAATAACAATGATCACAGCGGACACTAGGCTCAATGACTTTCTCCCTCTCCCTTCAGATAGAGGTTCGCTATAGAGGATACCTGCTAGTGTTTCCGACGAGACGAGAAATTTTTCGTCTTATCTAGAGTTTCATCTCAAAAATGAGACAAGAAATATATTTTTAAATCAAAGAGAAGACGAGAAATACTGTTTTAAAAATCCGAGACGAGAAAAGATGATTTTTCACAAAAAAAAAAAAATCGAGACAAGATGAGAAATACTTTTTAAATCCGAGACGGGAGGATATGATAAATACTGTTTAATCTGAGACGAGACGAGAAATACCTTTCTAAACCCGAGACGAAACGAGATTATTTTTTAAAAAAAATCCGAGATGAGACGAGATGATAAATACTTTTTAATCCGAGACGAAACGCGAAATATTTTTCAATCCGAGACGAGACAAGACAAGAAACACTTTTTAATTCGAGACGAGACAAGAAATATTTTTTTTTCAATCCCAGACCAGACGAAAATTTTCTCGAGTTTTCGCGAGGAAGACTAGTTCACCCAAGTCTTGGATCTGAAACACTGCTTTAGTGTTACATAATTCATAGCATAAAACTATAAGTTGATAAAATAATGGTATGAACATAATCAAGAGCATTTACCAATGTTTAAAAGAATACATGTCATTACACAAAAATAATAAATATGAATTAAATGTTAGTGTACCAGACCCTTTAAGGATCTCTTGAGATGCGAAAGGATTCTGGTTATTTCCAGATGAAATTAAGAAAGAATCAAGACATAAATGTTGTACTTAATTTTACAGAATGAGACGGAAAAACCTTTCCGAGAATCGAGACGAGACGAGGGAAATTTACTTTGAGAGTGAAGACGAGATGAGAGTTTGACAAAAAAAAAAAAAAAAAAAAGTTGAGAGATTAGACGAGAAAACCTTATTTCTTGTGTTATCTCGTGGACAACCTGTATAATAATAATAATAATAATAATAATAATAATAATAATAATAATAATAATAATAATAATAATAATAATAATAATAATAATAATAATAATAATAATAAAAGACCTTCAAGTATAACATTGAATAGTGCAATTAAGTAAGATTTGTATGTGCTTGGTCCGTATTGCCCTCTGACTAGATTCAAACTTGACCCTGGACAACAGTTAGAGCTTAGAACGTCAAGGGAATGGAGAGTCACCACGCCCACCGCTCTTTACGCTGACCAGCTGTAGTCTCTCGAGAAACAACAATCAGAAATGAAGGGGACATCCCCACAAACGACACGCCTCCTATGTTGGGCAACAAACGTGTTGTACTAAAAATTTCAGTTTTTTTTATAATGTGTCATTTAATTCTTTTTTTATATTCCTTAAGTCAGTTTTTTCCCCTAACTTCTCTCTTCCTTTTTCACTTATGAACATCTTGAAGTACTTGTGTAAACTCCTATAAGGCAAAGAACAAGAGTGTTCATTGAGGAAAATATGTTTAACTCTCTGTAATGTAGTTGAGTTTCACTTAAAGTCTTGAATTTGGGTACCACCATCTCGTGAGTTTTTTCCCCCCAGTACTTTTTTTTTTCAAAACCCAAATTTAAATTCGAACTATGGTAAAGAAAAAAAAACAGAAGGTACTCTGCTATATACAAAAGAGAACTCTGGCCTCTGTTCTTTTGCATGACAGAATGGTGGAAGGGGAAGGAGGGAGGGACTTATTCCCTTTTTTTATACTGAAATATTCGTCAGCTACATTTTTAACCCTTTGATTCTTGTCATAGTTGTCCTCAGATGTAGATAGAACCAAATCCCGCGTCCCATAGTTTTTTTTTTTTTTTTTTCGTCCGTCCTCATCTTTTGGAAGTTTCCAATTGGTGATGGTAACAGCAGCAGTACAGCAGAAGAAGGTGTCCCAACGCCTCAACCCCTTACTCCACTCCAAAAAACCCAGGACGGCCACACATGCAAATAATGGTAAAGTTTCCATCAACCCTTTCATTCTTTTTTAACATATCCGAGTCTGTATAGTATACAGTATGTCCTCCGTGTCCTTTGGCACCCTCCCCTCCACCTTCCGACTTCCCTAGACTATTGTCGCCAACGAAACAGAAGAAGGGTTTTGCAAAAAGGGAGTTATAGATGTATGTATATGAAAAAAATAGACGGAAGAAGACGAAGAGGAAGGTAGGTCTCTGACGACAGATTCAAAGCATGGGAAACGAGAAGCAAAAAGAATTCAGGGGTGCCACACACATATATATATATTCGTTGTTATACTATACATGGAGATTCTGCTATGAAGAAAAAAAAACGTTTGAATACATAATAGGCCGTCACACCTTTGATTCCAGGGAAAGGGTTATGTTGGGATGGTGGCAAAACCTTCCCCTCCTCTCTTGCAGATTTTTTTTTATTCATCCATGAACCTTTCTCATCCCATATAACCATCCCGTAAAGAAAGAAAAAAAAAGTTTTGCTACCGTGTGTCATCCCTCATAACCAACACAAAAGGATTCTGGTATAAACAAAGATATTGCTACAACTGAAGATAAATCTAGTACAGAATATTCGCTGTCTTCAGTAAGTTTTACGTTCTCCGAACAGTTTCTACAAAAATTCATAAGGTTCTCCAGGATGCTGAATGTCTATCTCCTGCTTCAGGAGTGGTCCATGAGAACTTTTTTCTCTCTCTCCTTTCCTCCTGCGGAGAGTATATTCTTCACGTACTTCTGCACCTGGACAAAAGAAATCAGGCCAAAGGTGGAGGGGGTGAAACAAGGAGTGGTAGACCCACCTCACATTTCTTTTAGCAGTAGGTTCGTCTGATGAATAGGCATAAGGGGATGGATAAAAAAAAAAAATCTACGACGCACGGGTACTATCATGCAGAAGTGAAGGTTCCTATAACATCCATCCACCACACAGAACTTTACAGAAGAACCATGCAGACGGTTTTCCTGTTTGACGTGTGGTCAACGTATGATACGAAAAGGACCTTCTTGTGTTGTATGATTTATTTTGTTGTGGACACTGGTTAAACGACTAAAAAAATATATATATTTATCTGAGTGGACATCCCGGTCTGTCAACTACCTTTCACGATGGACAGAGGAATATCATTGAAGAATGGTAAGACTCATTTTTCATTGATGTTAAAATAGATCTTCCTAGGGCAACTGACATTTATTATTGATTTTAATTTACTTTACTTTCTTAGATTAATATTCATTTAACTTTAGTTTATTATTATTATTATTATTATTATTATTATTATTATTATTATTATTATTATTATTATTATTATTATTATTATTATTATTATTATTATTATTATTATTATTATTATTATTATTATTTCAGTTTATAGAGTTGATTAAATTGTACTGAAATTTTGGATTGTCACCCACGCATACTGTAGGCTGCTGCTCGTGGACTCAGTTTAGAGGTCTTCTCGGACCGGGCCCGGCCCGTGAATTTATAATATGAGGCTCGACCCGAGTCCGAAATATGTTTTAGCATTTAGGCCCGACCCGGCCCGAGCTTGTGTAATAGTCAAATGAGCCCGACATATATCCGAATTACAGAAACTTAATAATTAACATATATTGTACTTTTATTTACAGTCATTAGAGGTTTAATTTTGCAGTTGTGCTTTAAAAGTCGTCCACAATGAACGGTCCAATAAATGTCGTTCTACAGTATATTTACAAAGTTAGGCCCGAAAAGGCCCGAAAAATATGGTTGTATATTTAAAAATTTACTGCCGAGCCCGGCCCGGGCCTGAAGTGATATATACTTTGTAGGCCCGAGTCCGGCTCGCAGGCCGGGTCGGGCTTAAGCCCGCGGGCTCTGCTCGAGCCCGTCCAGATCTTTAACTCAGTTGCAGACTCGTAGCCAGAATACATATGCAGAGGGGCTGAGATTTTTTTCAGAGTAGACTTCAATTTACCTAAGCATTGATACATACCAACAAACAATTGAAAGTTTCCAGAATGGTTGGTGTTTATCGCAGGGGAGGGAAGGGAGCTATCTAGTTGTGAACTTGGTGTAACTTTGTGGCGTGGTCAGTTCGTAAAAACGTATTGGACACTGTTTCTTTTTTTTTGGGGGGGGGGGCTCTATTTACTTACAGCCAGGGGTACACGTACTACATGGGGTTCACCGGGTATTGACTCCCAAATCTCGTAACTCAGTATATATTCGTACACTTTCTTATTAAAATTATACTTCCTTAGCAGAGACATTACTGATGTCGGCTAAACATTTGAACTTATTCATCATCTATATTTTTCTACTATTTCTTTTCTGATAAAAGAAATTTAATTTTATCATTTTTCGTGAGAATAGAGGTGGCAGTACCCAAAAACTAGTTATAGTTTTTATTGGCTTTAGGAAAACACCCATTACATACTACATAAACGTTGCGTCTTTATTACTGGACCTTCCAAACTTTGGACCCCACCCTACAGAAATTTCTGGATGCGCGCCTCCTTACAGTTAACTATTTCTCTTTTCAAATCTAATGTCCGTACTAAAAATCCTCACAGGAAATCGAATCTAGGACAAAACGCAACAAGAACGAACGTGCTACCCACTGGTTAAACAGAGTAGTATATATTCTCAAATATTTTAATATGGAGTTAATCAAGGCTTTCAACATATATTTATGGGAACATTTTACTGTTTGAGCTTAAATATTCTACATACGTGACGTAAGAATTTGACCTTCGTAAAAAGAAAGAAAAAAGTGTATTTTCTTTAGGGTTCTCCCAATCAGATTTATTATTTACGGATAAAATCGGTCAAGAATGAGCGGACGAATTTATTCCCTACTATCAACTTAAAACATGATTCACATGGTTTTTCGTAGAAATTATCATGTTAACGTGACGAATGTTTCGTTTGATGATTAAGAATCATCCCCGTCACATAAAATTGAAACTGAAATCGGTACTGTCCACACTTAGAATAATCTCGAATATATATATATATATATATATATATATATATATATATATATATATATATGGCCTCGGAGGTTATATCTCTTTTTACATTTCAATTCTTGAATAGAGAATGTGGTTTATAAAGTGCGCAAACTAGCAAAACAAACTGTAACTTAAATACAAACTAAATCTTGATGCTCTCAGAAACAATTTTGGACTTATTATAGCCGCTGAATTAGGAATTCTTACAAAAGAAAAAGTGTCCTGCCTCCTACCCGGAAAGATTCATATTCCCTACGTAATGAAAAAGTTCACATTGAACACTGAATTTGTTCCGTAACAATACACGTAAATATGTGTTACATAATGCCAGAAACATTATTTCGTGACGTCGTATGTGTTTGTGTGTGTGTGTATGTGTGCGTGTTACCAGATAAAATTATACTCATATTTGCGGAAATCAGCACCTCCACCATAATTATTTGAATTGACTATTGCAATGAGTGATGTTTCGTTATCGTTATGTTTTACTCTTTTCTTACTGAATTGTACAATAATACAACGTAGTATTTTTTTCGTTACATAAAAGTTTCAGTTTAATTGGGGTGTAATTGAGGACCTGAATTGAAAAAGCCCCAAGTCCACCGGAGTACATTTTTTCGGGAGGAAAACTATTATAATATTAAATGCTTTTGTTTGGAACTGTTTTTCTGTGGTTGGTCTTACTAATTATGTTCTTTATCATCTATCCTTAAAGATATAACTGCGCGAAACAGGTCTATCAATGTGAAAAATATGTATGTAACCAGGCCCACAACCAGAGGGGGACTAGGGGGCCTGGCCCCCCTAAACTTTTCGTGGCCCAGACATCAACACAAAATGCTAATATTAATACCAAAAGAAACACAATTTAGATGTTTGTAAGAGAATTTTTAATGACTTGGCCATTAACCCCCCCCCTAAACCTCTGTGGCTGGTTTCAGGCCTGTATGTAGCCCATGTCTATGAACTCGGGAATGTTTTTTATTCAATTCAAGTTCTCAATTTGAAATATTTTCGTGATGTTAAATAACGTTACATGTTCAAAGTATGAATAATTGATTACATTTTAATATACTAATGGAAAACGTGAAACTGATCAGAACCATATGAGTTTACGGTGGACATCATGTTCGTGTTTTTCTCGATGTTCTTTCATTAGTACATTAGATTTCAGCAATTAATTAAAAGTTTCATATCGACACATTTATATTTAGATATCAGCTTAGCCTATCTTAGAGTGAGAAGTATATATTAGTTTTTCTCCCCGTTTTTTTTTTTTTTTTTTTTTTACCACACTGATTTGTGATATACAATAATTGGGATACTTTTTAATTATTTCACGTCCACATAAAACAGTCTTAAGTAATAATAGTTTCCTTCGTTGCCGAAAATGCTACAAAACTTAAAAATAACTTTACAAATAAATAAATAAAATGTGTTAAGAAGTTTGCTATGAAAAAAAAAACGAAATTTAAAAGAAAAAAAAACGAAAGTTCATTATACGTAACTTTCTCTCCAAAAGCAAAACTTTTAACTTAATTTCCCCTTTGTTGTGTTCTGTAACAAATCCAAAAGAATGATTAAAAAGTTAACTAGAATAGTGAGAGAAAGCAGGCGTCTTCACCTCCCTCCGACAAGAACTTCCATGCACAATGGCCACTACGAGTCTATATCACATGGTTTAGGATCGAACCAGGAAGGAATGCTTTGTTAGTGTTGCCCACGAAACGAGATTTTATCCTCTCGTGTCGAAACGAAAATCGAATCGAGATTTTTTTTTTAGGGGGGGCTTTCGGACTTAATCCCCCCCCCCCGAAATCTTACCTACTACAGTAAAGTATATGAAATATCTTGCAGAATTTTCACATTTTCGGGCAAAGCCCCTCCGAAAGTTAGCAAAGCACCCCTCTCGAAACAAAATCGTAAATACGCCACTGTTTTTTCGTCTCATAGACAGTACTAGTTCTTTCAAGTCTCAGATCTCAGACACTGTTTTAATGTTACATAATTCATAGTATAAAAGCTATAAAATGATAAAGTGATTGGACGGACTCAAGAAAGAGCATTTATCAAAGTTTAAACATATGCAAATCATTACCCAATATATTTTCATAAAGTTGTTATATGACTCTCTTCATCTTCCTCTGGTGACACGGAAGAACTCTAATAACTTACAGATGAAACTAATAAGAAAATCAGGTCATAAATTTTGTACATATATTGTATTTACAAAATGAGAACGCATAGTGGCTCAGTGGTAGAGCAGTTACCTCTGGTGCGTCGTGTTTCTGGTTCGATCCCCGGCCAAGTAAACTTGTGGTGAACATCATTGTATCTATGGATTTTCTCGCGTACTCTCGCTTCCTCCCACTTTCTCATCCCACCAATCCTTCCATCATCATTCACTTGCCGTAATCATTGTCTCCTTTAGCCTAAAAGGGCATAATCGTGGGACGTTAAACTAAAAAAAAACTCATTTTATTTCATGTATAAAATAAGTCGAGAAAAATTTCGAGACGAAAGAGAGGTTTTTTTTTTCAAGAATCGAGACGAGACTAAAAATAATTTTTCGATAATCGAGACAAGACGAATCTTTAACAAAACTTACAAGAAGAGACGAGAAAACCTTATTTCTCCGCTCGTCTCGTGGAAAAATTTACAACTAAGACACATTCCAAGAAACAGTTTGGATATTTTAATGGTTAATTTTGGAATCTGCAATGAAGGATATGGGAAATGTGATTGTTATTGCTGTTTTAAAGAAACTGAACGCGTCCAGCAGCAGCATTTCAGATTTTGCTTGAGGGGGGAGAGATCATCTAGCGACAGTGACGACGCCAGCTTTAAGTTCTTAGGGGGGCAAAGGAGGGGCAGATACATTTTCGGGGAGGGCGACTATTTGCCATACCAAAAATGACATATTTATTATGTTTGACTTATTTTACATTACATTGTGTAATTTCGTTGCTGTTTTCATATTAGACCTATATGATTATAAATTAAACTTATTTCAAGTAAAATTTGTAACTAACAAATAAGTAATGTCTGCACATGAAATATTTTTCAATGAAACTTTTGAAGCTTAAGCCACAAACGCCCAAGACCAGTTTTATTCGTTAGCAACTACCTTGAACAATACCGTGTTACATCGAAAACCTGAGAAGAAAACTGAACGAAATTCGTACAACAAAAGAATGGGTAGTGTGCCTGAAGTGGAACAACGGGGGTTTGGCTAAATGAATGATATAGCGCATGTAACGTAGAGAAAAATAAAGTGGGTCACTGGTGGCACAAGGAGCGTTTGTGGGTAAAACATAAATTGAATTACTTTTGCGTATGCTACAAGTAACACATTCGTCTAGTACTAAATGTTACGTATCTCTCTCTCTCTCTCTCGCTATATATATATATATATATATATATATATATATATATATATATATATATATATGTAGCGAGAGAGAGAATTTAGAAGGAGCTGCTGAAAATGTCCTAGTCCAATCCAGAAAGAGTGTAGGTACTAGTAGAAAAATGAAACCGTAGTTTAGAAAAACATATCTCTGTATGTATAAATACAAATTTTCATGTTAATAATGAAATTCTTATTGTTTCTCAGGCCTCTGAAGTGATTATGTGTACCCAAATAGATAATTTCACGAACATCCAGATCCTAACTGTTATAACATTTTGTTTTTGAGTGACAAAAATAATTTAAGCTATTATTTATATAGTTTTTAAAGTGTATAGTAAATTCACGATATACTTATTCTAATCTGAGGTCTGGCTGCACCCCGCTTTCTCAGTTTTTACCTTCTTAGCAAAACTTGTGTCAGAGATTCTGGGCATTTCTTTGGAACTCGTCGGTGGCATAATTCAGAATGGCTTCGGTATGCTCAAGTTCTCAACATAATGGGTTCTTAAAATATCTGTCAGGAGAATAAAAGAGTGACGGCATTAAGAGAAGTCTTCTTCCAATTTGACCGTAATGCTGATCAATTTCGCTCACAAGTAGTAACCATAGATGAAATATGTTGTGCCACTATGATCCTGAATCGAAGCAACAGTCAATGGAGTAGTAGCACTCATTTCTCCATCGCCCCAAGAAGTTCAAGACACAGAAGTAGGTTGAGAAGCTGTTTGCAACATTCTTCTGGGATAAGTATGGAGTCGTACTCATAGACTACCTCCGCAACGGTCAGATATTTAATCCAGAATCTCTACATTACTTACAAAACTGAAAGAAAAATTCAAAGTTTAACGCCGCGGAAAATGAAAAGAAAGAAATTCTGTTCGTTTAGGAGAATACAGCTGTCCATCAAGCCGCTGCGAACACAACTGACATTGCATAATAATCTAGGATTTCAATGTCTAGATCATCATTCTTATTCCGCAGATTTAGCTTCGTCTAACTATAACGTGTACTTATTTCCCAAACTTAAATAACACTTGAAAGGACGCCATTTTAGATTTGATAGGGGTAGTGCTACGAACAGTGGTGCGAGGAAATCTTCAGATTTTTTAACTTCTCCGCAAAAGCTGGAGCACTGTACAGCGGGGGACACTTCTAAATGGTACAGCCATATGGAGATTTACGGCTAAGGTGTACCATTTAGAAGTGTCCCCCGCTGTACAAGGTAGTATATTGACTCTCGGGGTAAGTGTAGAAGAAGTAAAACTTCACCACTCCACATGCGCTCCTTCTGGGTTGGACTACTAATTTTTCAGCAGTTCCTAGTCAATATGGTAGACGTCACGTCAGTACTTTGAAACAAAATAAGTAAGGGAGCACTAGTATAATAAACCAATTACTAACTAAAGATCAGCACTCTGACAATACGTTTCATTGGGAATCAATTTAATTCCATAAATTTATTATTATCATTTGCAGGAAGAGAAAACACAACTCTTTTTATCCCTTTCAAAAAATTAAGCCCTGGTAGTTGCAAACTAAGCTGTTATAAGCACATCCTCCGAATATTGAAAGCCGAAAATAATGTTCCAGAAAAAAGAAGTACAGAACCTTTAAATAAAACAAAATATGAAACTGAAAACTTCAAACCTGGATAAATACAAACAAGTTAAGTAATTGGTTTTACCTTTCTTTTGTTTCCAATCGAAGTTGATTCCGACCAAATCTACTATTGTTCGCTAGGCACAATAATTAAAAATCATAAGAAAGAAGTAGCCCTATAACTAAAATTTACCTCAAAAGGCGCTAAATTTGAAACCAGAAATTTCGTGCATACCCAGACGCTCAAAAAAGAAAGCTTGAGGACTAATCTGCCACATAGTAAATGCATGGAAAGTAGACTACAATTTGACAATGAGATTGGTTATGATACTGATATAAAATACTACATGTAGAATGTTTAAAGATTGTAGGAGTCTGGGGGGGCAGTCTAGGTGGCAGTCAGGGGGGCAGAAGTAGCTACTAGGGGGGCGCTCGCCCCCCTTGCCCCCCCTCTGCCGTCGTCACTGTCTAGCGACGAAAGATTTTCCGCTTTTAAGTTAGTATATTACTATGCAATTGGTTGAAAAATATGCATTTTTCAAACTCAGTGCGGGAGCAATTGACCCTCTCTGCCTTCCTTCAATGACGCTCCTTATTGTGTCTCTTTACTCTCATATGATTGCAAACTGTCTCGATTTTATCTTAGAGCATTCAGTGACGACTTTTGTCCCCCTTTTTCCCCTGACATGGTTGTTATGAAATATTAATATGGAATACCTTTATAAAAGACATTCCTGTATACCTACCAATGATTTTTTTTAAATTTTGTGTACACACAAAAATAAGCGTAATTTGCAAAACAGAGTCGGTAGAGGAGCAGTCAGTAAGATGACTCTTACTTGTGGTTGGTCTGGGTTCGATATCCATTGGAGAAGAGAAATTTTTCTTACTTTACCCTTGTTCCAATTGGGCTAAAGAGATTCACTCAGCTTCTGTAAATTGGGTACCTGAGGTTAAAATCTATAAAGTGAGCAGTGTTGCGTCCCTTTATGTTTTGCCTCTAATTCGTGAAATAAGAATATTGTTGCTTACGGCATTCCGAAGAGGAAGATATTATTAGAAATAAAATACTAAAAGAATTAGAGGTGAATCCTGTGAAGTGCCGACTTTTTTCTTTCTTTTAATTTGTACTGTTAATCGCAATGAACCTTGCTGTAGATTTTTTTTTTTTTCGATAATGAAAAATTTGTGAACTAATGATCACAAACGACTTGATTCACGAGACCTCAGTGGAACTGATTTGATCGTAGAAACAAACATTCAGGTTATCTGGATGGAACTGGTTTAGGATTTTGTGTGTGAAGCCAAAATGAACAGTTCAACGATTTGTAGCGAAACTAAAATGAAGTAAAAAGAAATCTAAAAATATTAGACGAGAATTTTGAAAAAAAAAAAGTTAAAACGGTAATTTGCTTCTACATACATGTTTACGGTATTTGTTAGATGCCTTACTCTCTCTTCCCCTCTCTCTCTCTCTCTTTCGCCAGTTGACAAAATATGTCCTAATTTTTTCTAATCTAAAAACTCGCTATTAAGTACCACAGAGCAGTACCGTTCGTTATAAGTGTACATCTTAACTGAAGTCCCTATGCATATACTTTCTCATTGAATATCTTCCAAGTAGTTTACATTGGTACCCGTCATGAAAATTGTGACAAGTAAACATTCCACAAAGAGCATATGTTCGAGAAGCTATCAATAACTGACGTCTTGTTTATTGACATGTTTTAAGTTTCCATTAGACCCTTTTCGAAACATGGCGTAAAAGTCCTAGTTTTTCTTACAGTTATATTTTTCCCTGTTATAGACTCTTTTTGATATAAAAGTGTCAATATTTGGATCCTGGAGTTTAAGCTGAGAAGTATATATATTTTCTTGAGTGCATATTGGCATTTTCTATTATAAGTTGATTCTTTCAGGAAGCCACAAATGGTTCATGGTATGTTAAATACTGTGAGTATGGATACATTTCACAAATTTTGACTTGTGGTAATACACATACACATTCACGGTCTCGCACTTTCTTTTGCGAGTTCTTTCCCCAGAAATTAAATTCAAACATATGTGAATTCGAGTGTTGTAAATAATGGAAAGTAAAGTGGCGGAGCTGCAGGGTAGCTTCAGGGATAGGCTCTTTACTCGAATTCTTCGCCCCTTCAGTGGTCCTCCTTCTCACAGTACTGGCCATATTGCTACTAACTAAAATATTGAAAAACGTAGTAGGAGATCGATAAACACTTTTCGTTATGAAACATTCGAAAATATTTTTTAATGCAATAGTAACTACAAATAATCCCTAAGGTATCGATCTTTAAGTTGACCATTAGAAAAAATTATTTACAATGACGAGTGTAATCCTAACTATGGTATATATAAAACTACATGAACTGTCATAAATTAAAGGGGTACCGGCACTTCCGGAGGACATGAAAAATTGAAATTTGGCATAATTGTAGGTTTCCGGGACTAACCGACAGGAAAATTGCCAAAAGTTAATATTTTTAATTTTTAGCGGGTCTAAAAGGGAATTGAAGATTTTCTCCATGTTATTTAAATGTTTTTCTTTTTAACCTTTAATCTCATGTTTCAGGTGCTTGAAATTAGAATAAAAACTTGAAATTAGGCATGCTTCTACGTTTCCGTTAGCATTACCTAATTAAATCAGTAAAAGTTTTTAAAAAATCCAACTTTAGAGTGGTTTTATGGGGAACTGAAAAATCTTTCCCATGTTATTTATATGGAACGTCTTCTACACCCCAAAATGTTTAGACACTTCCGACAGGATTAGAATGACGAAATTTGGCATGATTGTCGCTTTCCGGGAATAACCGGTAGGAGAATTGCCAAAAGTGAATATTTTTATTTTAAGGGGTGTAAAGGGAGATGAAGAAATTCCCATGTTTTAAATAGGCCTTTTCTTGGGATACAAAATTTTATCTTTTAGATAGTTGAAATAGGAAAAGTAATTTGAAATTCGGTAGAATTGTGGGTTTAAAAGGTGCAAGGCCATAGATCGAGCAAAGGTGGGAGCGAAGCCCTCAGCTGGACAAATTAAGGAATGTATGAAGAGCAAATGCACGATATTCACTGTTGATGCAAACGCTGATACGTAAGAGATGCAAGGAAGTAGGCCGAGCAAACACGGGAGTCTGGGAGCGGAGCCAGCTAGCCAAAGGCTAGTTTTCGTTATAAAACTTCACTCTGATTCTTTTAATTTTTTCTGTTGAAAGGCATTTTCAGTTTGTTTAAACGAATTCAATGCAATGATTGTTTGAGCTTCTACGTTTCGAGAAAGAAAAAAACTGACTTCTTTATATATATATTTGAAAACCTGAAAATATTGGAAAAACCTTAATCAGGCCGAAAGACAAGTTTTTAACCCATTTACCCTATTAGGCAGACGAGGGCCCTAACCCAGCAGAGGAGGTGAGTAATAACCAATTTCATTCCATGTGGTCCAAAATGTTTATATGAAAAAACTGATAATAATTAGCAGCTGAAATAAAATTGCAGCTTGGGTTAGAATAAGGAGTATTTTACGATCGCCGCCCCCCAGAAGAGTAAACTTTCCAATTTTATGTATAAAAAAAACCATCCCAGATTTTGGAGCTCTTAAAATTAGCTTTAAGTAACAATATTATAACCCTCCCCCCAGAAGTCCGTCCTAACACTGATTTAGACAGCAGTATTATGCAGTGACGGGAACCGATATCCTCGTTGCTGACATTCTCTCTAAAATGGAATACGGACAAAATCTCGGGGCCAAAATATCGCCGCCCAAAACCTCGCGTGGCCAAGAGTTCGCCGCCCCAAACCTCACGGGACAAAATCTCGCCAGGCCGAAACCTCACGTTGCCAAAACCTCGCCACCCGAAACATCGCGGGCTAAAATCTCGCCGGGCCAAAACATCGCATGGACAAAACCTCGCCGCCCAAAATCTCGCTTGGCCAAAAATTTGCGGAATGAAACCTTTCCTTAAAATTTACCCAATGAGTTTCTTAATATGCAGTTCCATATTACAAATAATAATAATAATAATAACATTAATAATAATAATAATAATAATAATAATAATAATAATAATAATAATAATAATAATAATAATAATAATAATAATATACAAAACATTATGTGTGTGTTCTTCCTTTTGGTATTCCCGTTTTTTTCTACTTTCTTCATTTCATCATTTTCTTCATCCTGATCATCTACGTCTCCTTTAACCTACAGGACGTAATCGAGGGACGTAAAAACTCACATATTAATTCATACTTTCATAAATATTATTCGATTTTGTTAGAATTTCCTAAGGTCAGCATCAAAGTGAAATACCCCCCCCCCCCCCGTAGGCTTAAACTCCATCTATATTGAAAATTTGATCGAGATCGGTCGGGTGGTTCATGAGCTATTAAGTCACAAACGCAGTCAATTTAATTTTTATGTATTTCTATATGTTTCCCACTTTCCCTCCGGCTTCCCGTCAAAGTAAAATGATGAAAACCATCCCAGGCAGTGACCTGATCTGTCTGGCAAATTTGATCAAGAGTGATCTCTTGGTTCAAGAGTTATTAAGTTTTATTTATTTTTATATATCTCCCCCTCCACTTCATTATGTCGTCAAAGTGAAATTACAAAGGCGTCCCAGGCCCGAGCCTCATCTATGTTGAAAATTTGATCGAAATCGGTCGGGTGGCTCAAGAGGTATGACGTCACAAACATAGTCATTTTCATTTTTATATATACAGATTTTCAAAGCACGCGTTAGAATACTTTCTTGTTACTATTTTAATGCAATTATGTGTTATTACAAAATATATACATATAGCAATATATATAGCATTCAACATCGAAGAAATCGTCGTGACGAGGTTTTATACTAACATTTCTTCCCAGGCAAGATTACGTCCTGCGTAGTTTAGACCAGGCGAGATTCTGTGTCCAGAGATCAGGACCGCAAGATTTTTGCAGGCAAGATTTTGGTTATGGCGAGATTTTGGGACGCGAGGTTTTGGCAAGGCGAGGTTTCGGCCTGGCAAGATTTTGACCCGCGAGGGTTTGGGCGGCGAGGTTTTGGACAAGCGAGGTTTTGGCCTGGCGAGATTTTGTCCCGCAAGGTTTTGGGCGGCGAGGTTCTGGCCAGGCGAGGTTCTTGCCCCGAGGTTTTGTGCCCAAACCCACTAAAATACCCAGCAATTAATCAATCAAGAACTGTATTGCGCATGCAAGAATCTAGAAATGTTAGCAAGAGGATCAAGAACAAGTTGTCTATATCTTTTCTATTACTTGCGTTGACTAGGGTGTCTAGAAAAAAGTACTATTGCAAAAGCAATATCTCGTCTCGGAAGGCGTATATGTTTGTATTGAATGTATTCTGTCTCGCCTCGTCTCGTGGATGTGTCTGGACGCGTGGACGTGCTGTTATCAATTCCGAAATTAAAAATTACTAACTTCGAAATCCCATTGAAAATAAAATGTTGTATATTTTCTATCCAAAGTTCAATATTTATTATTATTATTATTATTATTATTATTATTATTATTATTATTATTATTATTATTATTATTATTATTATTATTATTATTATTATTATTATTAGGAATTAAGTAGTATTCGCGTCACTGTTAGGAGATGTGTATCACCGTTAAGAGAAGACAAACAATAGATAGAATCTGCTGCCGAACAGTGTATTTTTTACACATACTGTACATAAATGAATAAAGCAAACTAATTTAGCAAAATAAAAACAATGAATTAATAGTAACGAACGGAGTTTTTGCTTCCATAAATATCCGTCTTTTCTCGAAAACTACACATGAGAATTTTACACTCAAGCGTGTCATTTTGTTCTGCTTGATGCAATCTGGAATCTTTAGATAACATTATAGTTAAAAGCAAAAATTAAACTTTAAGAATTAATAATAATTTTAGGGCTACATCTCATTAGCCATATTGTATACAAATTGTGGCAGATATTTGAGAACACATAAGTGACACAGTATCCTGTACGTCATAGTTACAACTCCTTTCTTTCTGTAAGTAAAAATGGAAAACCTAGGCTAACCCATGAAACATCATCGTCTCCTTGGCTACAGGTCACTCGATTCAAAGATTGCCGCATTCCTGAAAGGAGCTATTAGGAGTGATTTGGCCACTGTTCCCCCACTTCATTGTGAGGGCTTGGACATTATCGGCACCCCATAATTTGCCCGTTCTATCCAAGCTGTCATCAATCAGGATACTGGGAAGTCATAGCAGGAACACGACAGAGGGCTGCAGATTGATGAGATCACCATCCAAAGTGTGGATTTATGAGAATCTTCGTTACAAGTTGTACATGATACCGAGAGGACAGTTCTTGTCCGAGAGAACCAGGGCGAAACTTCTGACTGACCATAGTCAGGCATCTCTTAAACAAGCTGAGACAACCAGAGGAGTCCGTAGTGCTCCGGGTTTTGTTTTATGAGTAAAAATTTGTCCAGGACCAGAAGATGAACCGGCATGAGGAACTTCCAATCTTCTAGCACACCAAATGTCCAACTTCAGTGAGGTTCTGGAGATCAGAGCAGTAAAGGTGTTCTGATTGCTTTATATTTCTTTCGTCAATGTGATAAAGTCAATGCCGTTGCTTGCACTGAGGTGTTGAAGACAGCTCAGAAGCCCTGGATTATTGCTGTAGCGCGTAGGAGGCCATATGTTTTTCAGCAGAAATTCACACCTTCTTATATAGCTCAAACCACCAAGAATGGTTATTCGACAACTTTCATGACTATGTTACTCCCAACATGTGGCCTTCCAGTTTCCTGGATGTTAACCCAATGTTAACCCAATAAGCGTATGGCAACGTTATGTCACAGCCTTCGTTTCATTCGCCTAACCCATATGCCATTGGCTGTGTCCCACGCTTTAGATATTCTACAATGTCTTTTAATTTTTCTCTCATGTTCAGTGAGTAAACTCGCTTAGGAAACATACGGAGTAACTTAACGTTATCGATGGAATGGCAGCCTAAGACGCGAACAAAAACATCAACTGTCTTCCAAGTACATTACTCGTAGATTCTTGACTAGCTAGTGATAAACTGTCAACAATTCCCAAATACGTTTCTGCTTGCCACGACCTCTTCACCCTTTCGCTTTCTGCTCCAAACGGAATGGTGGGCTCCAGTGTCATAAAAAAAATAAGTTGAAAATGACTGTAATAGACTCTTAGTTTGGGTTATGAAACATCATATTTCGAAATATTTTTTGACTGAGTGACATTTTCAAATATCAAAATATATATATATTGGTGGTTAGTATATCGATTTTTGGTGGTTAATATATCGATTTTTTAATTTTTCTCTCTCTTATCTGGTATTTCAATATTTTTTCGATATCTTGGTATTCAACATTTTGATATTTTCGATACCTTTTAACATTTATCAATACTTCTATTTCCAATATTTTTCATAATTCGATATTTCAATATATTTTGATTTTCAATTTTTCGATATTTTTTAATACCTTTTACTTTTTGATATCTTTTGATATATTTCGATATTTTCGATTTCCGGTTTATTTCAGTATTTTCTATTTTTCTTTATTTTGATTTTCGATATATCGATGAAGTTTCGACATATTCGATATTCGATTTTCAATATTCAAGTTTGGAAATCCCACATCCCAATTCTTTACTTTTTTCCTTTCATACTGTATTATAAGCTACTGCTTCTATTCACGTTTAGGATAAAGGAATGAAGCATTTATTTTTCCATATGATTACGACAAATAAGTATTTTTAATATATAAACCTACATAACATCATGGCTAAGTTATTACTATTCTTGCGATCTGTGCGGGAAACTCACATTCGATTCCAGGTAGGAGTGAATATGGTTCGGATTCCACGTTAAGGAGTATAGTCACGTCATAATATAGTCTCTGTGTTAAAGAAGTACTAAATAATAACAGAAGTAACAAGCAGCGCTGTCACGTGTACGCCATGTAAAAGAGTTTGGTTTGTATGGCGTGCTATTTTTTCAATTAATATTGAAACCGGAAGACAGCTTATTTATTTATTTAGAAGACAGCTCCAATAGTTATTTCCTTCATATTCCATTTTTTTAAAAATAAAATAATTAACAATCTTATAATTTATTTTAGTTGTTTCTCTTTCAAAAGATGCACTAATGACAGTTTACTCGTTGGCCGAGTTTGTCAAACATATACAACGAATTTGTTCATATTTCAAAAATAAATGTTTCAGTACTAATCATATTTCCCCATTTCTTTTAGCAAATATTCAAAAACGGAGAATTAATCTGTGTAGTGAGTTTTCTCCAGACGAAATATACAATAACAACATTATTATTATTATTATTATTATTATTATTATTATTATTATTATTATTATTATTATTATTATTATTATGTTCACATTTTATACATAATGAAAGTATTTCAGTACTAACTCTTCAGCATGAAACGAATCATGATTTTGCCCTCTCCGCTGATCCAGTAGCTAGCGCGCGTGCCTATGACACGAGGTCCCAGGTAGAGAGCACTGCAATTTTGAACTCATTACAGTGGCTTGGGTTCTACCTTAAAATTTCAGGTCCACGTCTCATATAGTCTCGTTGCTGAAAAAGAAGGTTCTAAGCTACAATAATGATTTATGATTTATGAAATAGGAGCAAGAAAGTTTAGTGCGTTACCCCTTCCCTTTTTATTCACTAGTTCAGGTTAAACCATTGATTTCCATAATAACGACTAATAATCGTGTTTTCATTTGAGAGTTATATCATAAAGTTTTAATATGGTCGATTTTACATGTTTTCGTTGGATTTTCCAAGAGATTGTTTTGTAACTCCTTGGTAAGTTGGTATTCATAACGTATACAGACAAATCGATCATATCAGTGTGTCATGCACAGGGTGATCTAGAAGTCTTCGTACTCTTAGGTTTGAGTATCACAGAGAACGATGTTAGCGTAATTTTATTTTATTTATTTAGTACATATTGTAATGGCCTTGTTAGAACATTATCCAATATACAAAAATTATCATGTCAAATCATGATATATTCATCCGCCCATTGAGATATCACCCGACCACTGCATTATCGCCGACGCCTTTGATGTCTCGTATCAATAACTATCGATTCTCTAAAGAATCCAATCCTTGACTCACAATACTATAATTGAGTACATACATATATAAAATATATATCCAGTAGAGACTTGACAACTCTCCGAGGGACGTTAGTACATATTTTCTTACGTGTCTTCTTACATCTATTACGCAGGCTACTTTCGACACATCGTGAAGCAAACGCACGTTTCCCCCAAACAAGCAGGGTTGCTTTTCGAGATGGGTCCATGTCAAAGCGATCTCTAAAGACAGTCACTACTTGTGTCTTTGTTTGCCCTGAGGGTGGGCGTTAGTGTACCCACACACTGACATGACACTACTCGTTCCTGAACTGTATAACCGTAACTGATTATTCATACGCAGTCACTGAGTGACGCAACTGCTTGTGAAACATTGCTTTAAACTGTAGTATTCGTACGAGGCAACTGCAGTTGTCGTCACTAAAACGGTTGCCGTCACCAACTGTCTCGAGCAACTCTCAGTGTCCGTCACTCGAGGGAAAGCATTGTTTTAAATTGTAGCCTTCGTACGGGGACACTGCAGTGACTGTCACCGCACAAGGTTGTCAGTGTATGTTGATACCAATGTATGTTTAAAAAAAAATGCTGATTAGACGAAACATGCACACTAGACCTTTCCGTCCTGCACTAGTCGCGGGTTTTCCACACCTATCCGATGGGGGAAATTTTTAACACAATAGAAAATAATAATAATGAAAACATTTTATGAATACCTTTAGTTCGTCTTTTCTATAAATTTTAATTATTTTTCTTTTTTCATATATTGTGAAGAAAGACGAATTGCTGCAAATTCACGATTTTTTCAAAAAAATAAAGTTACAGAGAATGGTGAGTTTCAGTTTTACAATATGCATTGGTGCTATAATGAAAGAAATTCGATTTGAATTTTCGGCCATAATAGTTTGAATATTCAAACACTAAGAATTTCATTAAAATAATTAAAATAATCGGATTGTTGAAATTTAACTAGATTAATATTGTGACAAGGTGTTGAGGAAATAACATGCGGGGGAAATGATATACACCATACTCACCGGTCTCTTCGTAACGTTAAAGTTTCATTTAGCTTCGACGACCAATGATTGAAGCCAACAGACTTGCTAAATCAATTATTATTTGAAGAGTGTTTAATTTGACTTTTATTATTATTATTATTATTATTATTATTATTATTATTATTATTATTATTATTATTATTATTATTATTATTATTATTATTATTATACTTTTGCACTTTTCTTCGTCTTGCTTCTTAAATTTTCGTTCAAACTGCTTCCCACAAAATGTTGCGTCCCTAGACCCGGGCCTAGTGGGCCTAGTGGTAAATCCAACTCTGCCTAGTCGTCTATTATGTTTGTTCTTTGGGTATTAGTCATTTATATTACTCATCAGATTTTCAGCCACCCCTTATGCCAAATGAATCATTTCTGGGTCTACATTTATTACTATTAATATTATTATTACTATCACGTAGCGGGACTTATATATTGTACTGTTAGTACGTCCGTCCGTTACTCCCACCATAACTCTTGGACAAATGGCAATTTTTTATATTATGTTTTTGTAATAGATGAGCGATTATGGTATATCGTCCGTGTTCGTCGTTCTTGCCTTAAAGTCACAACTAGCTTCTCTTCTGGCGTAATACTTGTTCTCACCACTGTGTCAATTCCTATAGCCTAATATCTGCCCGTAATAACTCCAGAAGTTCATCAAATGAAGGTTTCTACATACGGAAGTAGTTGAAGAATTTCATTTTGTCTGCACACAGATCACGACACAAAGTATGATAGCATAGGATACACATACATTTTTCCCCTCTATGTTTCTTCTTTTTGAGCAGCAAAATAAGAAGTGCTTGCTTGCTATTAACAGCCATTCTCAAACTGGAATAACTTGAGACGCTAGAAATGATTCTACGAACCATATGAACTGAACAGTTGCCGAATGAACACTGCAATCTCGAACCATGAATGGCTATATGTGTGTTTTTGCGTGTTCCGTGTATTTCTATGTGTCCTGGCAACACCATACATAATTTGGGCAAAAAAAGGGAGGGGAAAACAGAAAAGGACAAGAGGCCTCGTATCTGCTGCCGGTTGCCTGGTTTGTATTTCTTTTCACAAGCAGTGACGCAACTAAGTCACGTCACTCAGTGACCACGTAAGAAGGCAGCATAAACCATCATCCATCATCCATGGTTTCGCAACTGAAATGCTCCACTTGTCCTTGAACGCAGAGATGCAGTCCATAAATGCAGTATTACCAATACCATAACTAATATTACACTCGCATTATTCTCCGTGTTACTCAAACCTAAGGGTACGAGAACTACTCAGACACCCTGCAGGTGATAAAAGGCTAAAAGTCTTAGCTATATTAGGATATACCAAGTGTTACGTCACTCTATTACCGAGTTGTCGCCGATTCCTTCGATGTCTGGTATCAATAACTGGCGATTCCCTAAAGAATCCGATTCTTCAACGTACGCAAAAGTTACGTATCTCGTAGTTCAAACACATAGTTATTTGTATAACAATGATCGGCAACCTTTTCAGATTTGAGGGCTACTTTTTTATTTCAGAAATCACTAGCAGTTTATTTATTTGTTGACTAGCCTGGTAGAGGGAATTATAAAACAATAACAATGATACATACAGACAGAATGACACCACCAGTGAGCTACCTCTCATAACTTGCCAGTCGTTTGAGAAGACCTCCGAATGACGCGTTGGTCATCCCTGAATTTCTTCTAATAACACACTTTTGCATGAAGAGTGTTAAAAACTAATTAATGTCGGCATAATTTGTTTCAACTCACTCAGTTACTTTAATTACGTATCGTATAACAAACTTTATTGATATTAGATTGCAACAATGACAACAATTACAAAATCTTATAAATATTCTTCCGTTTGTTGCCAAATGATAATAGGAACATCCTCTGGAGCTCTGAACGACCTTGCTGCTCTAGTAGTTAGTATATAGATGTGTAGCTGATTAGAATGTGATACCATTTATGGCGACGCCGTGACTAGATTTGAACTACGTGATTCCACCCAAGTCAACGGTGACAATATTATTTGTCCAATTCTATATCAGCTTTTCTTGATCAAAAAGAAGCAAGTAATAGATACTAATGTGAATATTTTACATATGTCTAATATGAATAGAAAGGATGTAAATTCCTGTTACTTAACGAAAATAAAATTGCTACTAATTCAAAGTTATTTTTTTTTAAAAAAAAGTGCAGTTTCATTCCTATCTAAAGATGGGCGGGTCGCAGAAGGAAATGCCTTCCCATGGGCCATGAGTATTTATTTATTTGTAGCTTTCATTTGGAGATGGATAAGATTTATTTATTGACGTGTTTGACTGGGTACAATTACAAAATACGAAATTACAGAACAAAACAAAGTAAAACCAGAAAAATGCGGTAACAAGCAAGAACTGCTGAAAAGGTTTCTTGGCTTTATAGTGATAGTTCAGAGAAGAAATCCATGAAGATGTTGAATTTGCTGAGCAGATCTGAGGCGGCTTTCAGCTTTGGCATGTAGGTGCGTAGCGTATGTCTATGTTGCGTGTGTCAGGTGTAGGCGCGTAGCGTGTGTCAGGTTTAAGTTCATCAGAAGTTGAAGTTCTTTAATAATTTGGATCATGTCTCCAGAGAATGTCTTCACCATAGCCAACTGAAGTCCAATTTGTTTAGGAGCAAACAATACTGTAAAAGATATTAACCATACTTCGATTATATTTGGTTAATCGAAGTATGGTCAATATCTTTCACAATAATGTTTATCCTAGACAAATTGGGACTTCAGTTGACTAGAGTGTAACACTTAAGAATTCACACGTTTATGTATAATAAGTAAGTAGGCATAATACCTGAGGAACATTTAACCTCGTTTGTTTCCATATTGTATCCTGTATACGTTCAATTACAATTGTAGATTTGAGATGCCATCTTACATGCAAATAGTGGGTTGTTCAAATTCAACTCTATTTCAAATTCGTACAATTTTGCTGATACTTCTTGTGTCAATTTTAATTGCACTTGTAAGTAAAATAATCATATCTAAAATTTAATTGATCTGACTGAAAAGAAATTATAAAACAGTGAGTTTCCATTTTTTTTTTCCTCCCTAGTAGTTAGAGAACAGCACAAATAAATATGACAAGTGTATACCACCAAAATGAGTTTAGTTTCTATGGCGTGATATCTTCTCAATTAACATTGAAATGCGAAGTGGTAATACATTTCCCCCACTTCCGATTTTAGTAGAGATTAAAGTGGAGATGGAGTATGTATGATCTAGGACGTTTAATTGACTACAGGAAACTGAATCTAGTTATCTATTACCGTCTTTACTCTATAGCAATCAACGTTAAAAACAAGAAATTTTTGGTTCCTATCAGCTCAGATTAAAACTCGATTCATAGCTTTTGACGCTCTACAATCTGACAAAAAATTCGTGGTGAAGAAATGCAAAAGTTTGTGAATAAAGAAGCCTATAAAATTAATCGTGTCCATGCGGAATAGTGACTCGTAAACTTCTCCACTTGTCTAACATTTAAGTTTTCATTAACAAGGTAATTACTATGCAACCTTGCATTACATGAATCCACTGTTGGGTTGCATAATAGAGATAATTGATTTTCCTCCTTTAGCATGAAGACTAAATGAGACGGAACCTACTGCTTAAAGTAGGATCCGAATCACAATTTGCGTTTTTTTAAATAAGAAAATGAGAATCTAATGCTCCATTGGGGACAGAACTTAAGACGAAAGGACAGAAACTAGCCTTGAAATAGCCAATTAGTCAGAAAAGAGCAGTTACTAACAGCAAAATAAGGTTTTGGCGCTGATATGAGTAACCTAAGTAAATCCTTTAGAAACTCCCGAAAAAAAGACTATTTGTGACTACTCTAAGGATTATATAATTATCTACGTTAACAATGTGTGTGTTATTTTTTCTTACATTCTCGTTATGCTTTCACATATTAATATCTTTTCGTTTTACGTTCGTCTTTTCGTCCATCCGTTCATTCGCTCGTTCTTACGTTCAAACGATTCAGAAGCCACACCGTTTAATCTAACGACACCAAATTTTTAAACAAAAGTTCTTTTTTTTCTGTAAGATTACCAGCAGAAAGATTTTGAATTCTCTCCTTACTCCTGTGAAGAAAAGATAATTTGATAGTTTTTTTTAAAAAAAAAACGAAAATTACTATTATCTAGAAAATTACTCTAACGATTTTATTTATTTATATTTATTAAGTAAATATTTCATTAATGAACCTATAGTGTAGTATCACTCGATCCTAAGGGAAATAGAAGTTCTAATAAGATGAAGTTTATAAGTGGAGGTGAGATTCTTTCACATCATTTTAAGGAAAACGACTGAGACCATTTTATTCATATTTCCCAAACAAATATTTCATGAACAATCTTATTATATGACACAAGTAGTTTTCTTGAGCAAATCTGGAAAAGATAGTTTCAGTCATGAGGATGTGTTATTTTAGGACAATTCTTTTCGGAAAAGACACAGACGGTTTTGTTTCAATTTCATAAATAAATATTTCATAACATATATACCAATAATATGAAATAAGTAATTTTCTCTCAACATTCTACAAAGGGAATTTTTATTATTAGGAATGATATTTGGCTCAGTGGTAGAGCGTTCACCTCTGGTGCTTGGGGTCCCGGGTTCGATCCCAGCCCCCGCCAAGTGAACTTTGTGGTGGACAAACATCGTGTGCGTGGGTTTCCTCCCACTTTCTCCCGTTTCCTCTCACTTTCTTCATTCCACCATTTCATTACTCATCATCACCGTCTCCTTTAGCCTAACCGGCATAACCGTGGGACGTAACACTCAAAGATTTCATTTCATTTTCATTTAGGAATGATATTACTTCAAAAGATTTTAATAATAATAATAATAATAATGTAATAATAATAATAATACATTTTGTACATTTTTGCAGATTACGTAATTTTTTTAATATAACTATAAACGGCCTTATTAAGGTGAGTTTAAAGTAACTCAAATCACCAATAGATGGCAGCACATTTTCCGCACTTTCCAATATATTTTGTAAGAAGCGATAGTGTTTATAGTCAAATTTAAGAGATGAACATTAAAACTTCGCCTAAAAACAATCTAATAAAAAAAACAAAGAATAATCCGTATATTTTCTATATATCAGAGTTTTGTTATTGGGAACATGATTTTGAAGAGTAAATTTAAAGATCTAAAAATTAATAAGACAAAATTTAAAAATTGTACGAATTTGAATTTTCATTTCTTGAATTCGATTGAACTGTTATGAATATTGTCACTCCTTACAAATTACATTGGAAAGCGAAAAGTAACAGTTGGAAAGGTAAGGGAAATATGCTGCCATCTATTGGTGATGGTCAAGCGTTTACACTCACCTTAAAATGACATCAAAATGGAATAATAAATTTACTCAGAAACTTCTACAAAGAGAATTTATTGTTGAGATGAGTTGTATTGAGACTATTTTGCTAGAAAACGACTATAGCTATTTTGCTCATACTTCATAGCTAAGTATTTTATTAATAATTCTTTAATATGAAATAATGAAATTTTCTTATGAAATGTCATAAAGAGTAGTTTAATAATAGAAAAAAATTTCTTATGTTTACATTTTTAATCGTAAAAACTCTAATAGTTTACATTCTATTTGCGAAAATATAATCGACAACGGATAACTTTACTGGAGAAATGTGTTTGGAACTCCTACAAACACTTTCTTTGATCTTATTACATAAATAAGATATTACACTCTTAACATACAATGTGTTCTCTACTTTAGTATTTTTTAAAAAATCATGATAGTATGGACGAGTTTTATTGGTTGATATTCTCTACAAGATCCATGAAGATATTCTGCATATTTCATAAATAAATATTTCGATACTAACCCTACAATGTAGCCTAACTATTTGTTTTAGGGGAGACTCAGACTTCAGTTTCCTAATAAGGTGTCCTTTTATTCGTTTTTTTTTATAAAGTTTTAAAAATGAATATTTGGGCAATAATTACCATATGAGTCAACGTTCAATTTATGAAAAGTAAGTAAAGATTAACTAATTATAAAATAATTTATGAAATATTTAGTTTGTTGTCAATTGTCATTATTTATCATGTAATTATTTAAAGATATTGCTGTGAGTCATTTATTTATTTTAAGGAACGAAACGAAAAGTTTTCTCCCTAATTTTGAAAACTTCACAGACTTTTAGTTACGTTATTGTCAATTTTCATTTACAAAATATAGTGTTTTTTTTAATAGTGTGGGCGTAAACTATTGAGAATGTTTAGCCTACGTTAAGAAAAGACAATGACAGATACAATCTGCTACTCATAGTGTACTTTTTACATATTCAGTACCAGAGGAGCACCCAAGGGGGTTCCACTGGGTCTGGACCCCCTCGAAAACTATCTAACTCAACATAAATTTGTATACTTTCTCAATAAAACTTTACTTGTTTAACAGGGAAATTGTTGATGTAGCATGAAAATTTGACCTTACACTTCATCTGTTCTCTTTCCCTTATAGAAACAACCTAGTTCTATCATTTTATCTGCAAATATAGGTGAAAGTATTTTAAAATTAGTTATTGTTTTTTCGGGTACAGAATAATACCCGTTCAATGTTACATAGATGTAGTGGTTTGAAGTACTGGACCCTCCTTTCCCCCCCCCCCTTTCAAAGCTTGGACCACTCCCAACAAAAAATTCTAGGTGTTCGCCTGTTCAGTACATAAATAAATAAGCGATCTGTTGCAACAGAATAAAAACTCTTATTATCGGCATCAAATATACGATACTTAAACGGTCGCAAAAAAAAAAAAAAAAATGTTTTCGTCGATTTCCTTGAAAAACTATGCATGAAAATTTACCTCAAACATCTTATGTTGTTCAGCTAGCTTTCTATTGACAGATGTCTCATCGTTTGTCAATATTAAAGAAAAATTAATGTTTAACTGCTAATGTTAATTATTGACTATTAATCTCACTAATCACAATGTGAACCGTCTTCTTATTAATGTTAAAACGAAAAGTTTGCGAGGGCACAGTATATCTTAGTGCCAGTTTCATCTTAGTAACGGATATGGTATTATGCATTGTTAGTTTTTAGGTTTACAAACAAATATATTTTTCTAGATTTTATCGGTAACTATACAGGAGGATTTACATTGACTCAGCATTTTTCTTCAGAACGTTCATGTCCAATCTTAAACATTTTTTCGTTAAATGTTAATGATTCAGTAAAACTTTAAGGAACAAGATAAAACTTTGCTCTCAGCTCTAAGAAACGATTTTACGAGAAACGATTCATTGGTTTATTTAAAATATATTTATTGTAATTTAAGTAACGTAACTTGTAGCTCCTAAGAATTTAACAGATTTTTGATTAAATTATTAATATTCATTGATGTATTTCTTTTAAGATATTTACTATATATTTTTTAAAAAAATGAGTGAATTGAAAATTTTCAGTTTAACATCCCACGTTATGTCCTTTAAGCTAAGGGAGACAGATGATTAAGACAAGTGAATGATAATGGAGCAATTAGTGGCATAAAAATGTGGTAGGAAACAGGAGTATACCGAGAAAATCTACGGACACAATGTTGTCCATCACAAACTTACTAACCGAAGATCAAACCAGGGACCCCACGCAAGAGAGACGTAAGCGCTTTATCACTGAGCCACCGTGCTCATCTATTATAATTTAAGAAATAAGATAAAGCACAGTCCTACCCTCTAAAAATTTGACATTTATAGTTTCCTAAATTATTGTCAAATATCATCTATTTATTTATTTTAAAATGTTTATTGTTTGTTATGAAACAATATAAAACGAGAAACATTCAAAAGACTTTTAGTTGACTAGGTTATTGCCTATTGTCATTCCTTATTCGCTAATTTTACTGTAAAAATTTAACTAATTTTTCAGTTGACTAAATTATTGTCAATTATTATCATCCATTTATCTAGTTTTAAGATATTTATTGTAATTTAAGAAGCGAGATAGATTCAATAATTGACTAGGTTATTGTATTGTTAATGATTGATATTGTAATAATTGATATTGTTACTTGACTAGGTTATTGTCAGTTCTTCTTTATTTATTAATTATAACTAATTTCTTTATATTTTAATGAACTAGATAAAACTTTGTCTAAGAACTTAACAGTTTTTTTTAGGTAACTAGGTTATTGTCAATCTTCAATCATCAATCTTACACAATTTGTTTCACACTACCACACTTATGCCTATCACAGAGCCAGCTTTTCGCCGTCTTAAAGTCTGTCTTTAAAGCGCTATTCTGTATGCATAAAGAAAAAGTAAGGAAAGAGAAGAAAGAAAGAAAGAAAGAAAGAAACTAAGGAAATGAATTCTCCATGTCATCCTTTTAATCGCGACGAAATCGTGTTGAAGGCGTCGTTTTTAACAACATCCTTTCTCATTTGCAACAGCCCCTGTGACGTAGTAGTAGTGGTAGTAGTAATAGTAGCAAGGGTTAAAGGCGTTAGAAGAAAAGGAGAAGAATGTATGTATGTATTTGTGTGTATAAGAAAGAATGTATATACAGAAAGGGCATTAAAGACCCAAGTTACGGGGCGTGTGATTGTCCCATTTTGCTCTCGTAAAACTTACGGAATCTCTTTTAATTTTTCTCTCTCTATTTTTAGTAGAAGAGATGAAAAATATAGAGCAAAAAAGAACTTACTACACCATTTTTTGATTCATAAAAAAGCACATGAAAGGAGTGAAGAGAATAACGTCAAAATTTGATTGAAAGTGGGGGGAAGGGTTAGAGTATATCGTAGGCATTAAAAAAAAAAAGTTGTTCTTTTTTTTACCACACAACAACAGACCGTTGTTATTCGTACTGGAAAAGAGCGAATTGATGGATCTAAGTGCTGCACTAAAGAAAGAAAAAAAATAGACTGCAATTCATATACGGTTTTAGCACAAGTGACATAAAATGACAAGAGACGTATAAGTTCGCAGATTACTTTTCTTTTCTTCTTCCTTTTGCGTCTGTAAATGAAGAAAAAGCCGTGTTTTCTTTTTTTGTAACAACGGCTAAATTATCTTTATGTTCTATCTTCATGAAAAAATAAATATAGAAGAGAGACAAAATAGTTTAAGCAGTAAAATGAACTGCATGAAGCAAATTAGAGAAAGAGAACCAAATATAAACAGAACTTTATGTTAAATTGCTTAGCATTTTTCATAGTCGATATAAAAGATTTATTTATTAATTTATTTATTTGAAAAGAATATAAGGAATTTTTGTTTAATATTAAAATTTAATTATCTTGTTCTACTAATAATAATTTACTAAAATATTTTGTATTGGTAAATTACTAGAATGAATTGATTTGGCATAGAATAGAGATCAAACGGAAGGTTCTAGTTTTGCGACCATAAATCCACTGACTTACGTAGTCAATAAACTTACTGACTACAAAGGCTTAATTAGTATTTAAATATTGTTAATTTAAATTGTTAGTTTTGATCGCAAATAGTAATCTGACTTCCATATTTATTAGATTATTTTTAAAAATCTCTTTAATGATCAAAAGTGATAAATTAATGTATTTACTAAAATTCATGAATTATTATAAATCAATTGGATTAATTGTTTTTGTTATTTTATTCTTGTGAAATTTGTTTCTTGGAAATGATTATTTCTGTAGTAAATTTTTTCACAAAATAAAAATTTAAGAACAAAATATCATGGGTCAAACTGGTGTCTTAATAGTCTTAATCACAACTCTTCTAATATATACATAGACCCTACATATACATATATATATATATATATATATATATATATATATATATATATATATATATATATATATATATATTGAAATCCATAAGATCAATGTAAATATTCTACGAAAATGAAGTATACATTTTTATATCTTCAGGAAAATGAAGTCCAATAAGAAAGAAAATCTTCAATTTCAAACACTATTTTCTATAGTAATTAAATTTTATTATTATTATATTTACTTGTATTATTAATGATAATAATTTTTCATTCTAAACTAATAAAGAGTAAATGTGCTGCTTTTTTCCCAAATATCTTTCTAATAGTGTAATAAATACAAAAGTAATTCTTACAAATTTTACTACACAACTTTGTGAATACCAAAAGCAAACACTATAATTTAAGTTAGCAATATTTATTAATATACAAGAATATAAAACAATTCTCATATTTTTTAAATGTTAATTGCAATATCGTTGAACTAAAAGACACTTTAGCTATAGGTTTAAAGTTTATTTAATTTCTTAACATAGATTATGTAAATACTTAATAAATTATAATACACTCATAATACAATATACTCAAATTCTTTAATTTATTCAATAAGTTCCAAATATTTTCAATAAGTTCAAGTTCAAGTTCTAATTTTTCCTATTATTTTTAATGTTACTTAATTTCTAAATTACTTCCTTGCTTTCCGGCAATTTTTGTTTCGCTCGTTGTTACGAAAGAAATCAATTTTTATATTTAAAAGATGTATATAATTTCGTGCTGACGTATAGAGCACATATATTAAAGACAAAAAAGGATTAGGAAACATTAACAGGGAATATAAATCTCTTCAGATTTAGTGAAGACGAATGCAAAAAATATTGATTCAAATATTTATTAATATTAAATAATTCCAATTTAATATGTTATGTATATAGTATTATATCAATATAAGAGATCCAGGGGAAAAATTATTAATAGAAAACTTTGACAAAATGTAGAATTTTATTTTAAACGACTTGAAGTTAATTGATTGATGATTTTTTCTTTGGAAGATAAAAGTTACAGATAGCTAGATATCTTTTAAATGTCTAGATAATAATAATAACCTATACGGATGAGCTTATTAATAAAGTAATTCCTCATCCTGCTTCAAGTGGGTAACAAATATTGTATCGAATTCATTCCGGAAGGACGTTTCAAAATTAAACACTATGTTTAAAATGTTTTTAAAATTTCCTTTATTTTTATTTTTTATTTATTTATTTATTATTATTATTATTGCTAAGTTCTTTGGAGATAAATTCTGAGTACGTATTACACTTTTTAGGTACAAAATGTGTCTAGATAATTCTTTAAACTTACGCGCTCTCTTTCTCTTCTTGCGCACGGAGATCAGGGGAAAGCGGTATTTTCTGAAATCCGGAGAATAAGGCAACGTTTTCCGATACAAGACCTTGAATGGAGTCCCTTAATTCTGTTTTATGAAATTAAGTTTGTGATACATCTAGCTTATTATACAAATTTATTTATAACACATTTACGTATAATATTACTGATGCTCATAAATTAGCAATTTAAGAAAATTCAATTATATAAAACGAATGACAATGCAAATTCCTTAATTTATTCTTCGAGAAATTGTATAATTTAACCGTGAAATGAAACACGTTCACAGCTCCCAGCTAGTAGTTTCGTATACAGTACCTTGAAAACCGGAAAATTATAAAACTTATAATTGTTACTTCTCTTTATTATGGTTGGCTGGATGAACTTACTGTACGTAATCTTATGTGCACAAAATGGTTGGCATCTAGTGATTTCGATATCCGGCGATAATTTCTACATATTTCATAAATACTATAATAACGTTTTACTGAGTTTGTTATTGATACTTGTAAAAAAAAGATACAAATTTTAGGAGAAGAAAAAAGAATATAAATTATCATAAATTACGACTTTTTCTGTAGGTAAAATTACCTCGGATTTTTAAAATTATGACTTACTACGATTGTTTCAATACTTTAAGTTCTATGCATAGGATATAAATTAAATAAACAGGTTTCTACACAAATTGATTTTCAGTTTTTTTTTAAAAAAATATTATCATCAATTTTGAAATCATCAAAAGCGAAGCATTTTTTGTTCATAAGATTGTACACTAACCAAGCATAGAATGGACAAATAAGAACTTTCTAGAGTTTCATAAATGTTCTATACATGCTAGCTGAAAACAGGGGTCAAATTTGACTGTATGAGATATCTACACAATTCTTCATGAATAAATTAGTGAATTTACATGTCATTAATTTTATGAAATAGAATATTCTTCAGGTACTGATGGTGTACTTACGTAAAATTGATGTTCTGGAGCTGTAGTTCGTAACATCACAAATCCAATTTGCATCTGATACATTGTGTACCCAGAGTGTAATGTTCCTATTCAGTAGAAAGGGATCTGAGGTTTAATGTGAATTTTGAATTGTGTGCTGCTACTAGGGATCAATCCAAGGAAATCTTTGATTTGTCATGATCTTTATGTTGAATATTTTTACGTATTAACGTATGTGTACATTTTAAGATGTTTGTTCAGCAACATCATTTCCAGTCATTTGTAGTTTTATACATAGTGCCTATTACAGTAAAATAATGTCTAAAACTGGACAATGCGTAAATGTAATACGCTTAAAATTATCGAGTTCAGTAATTGGTTGATACATTCAGTTAGTTACCGTCTAAATTCTGTCATCTTTTTTTATCCAAATAAAACAGTCTATGTAAAATACTATAATCTTACCAAAAAATATTATGATAAAATCAAACAATTATATAACTATACACTTCTCTTATATATATTATGCAATATCAAATTTTAAAATTTACCGTAATGATCAAAAGCGCAATAAAATTGATTAATGGCTACAGGGAGATAAAGAAATACAATAATGACGTGAAGTATATGTCTTACAACATGCAAAATGTTTTTTTCATCGCGAATAATAAAAATAATTTTACCAGTAGTTGTGTGGATGTCTAATTTACCGTTAACACTTAAAAGAAGAATAAAGACAGGACGTTTTCAAACACAACGTTATGACTTTTTTTTTTTTAAAAAAAAGGCACTCAAACGAGTGAATGGAAAAAAGTCGAACAAGATAACATTTCATAATGTGTACCCGTTTTCTAATATAACATGGTTAACATAATTAAGACTTCTAAGGTAAGGGTTGTTGTGAATGAAATAATATAGGAGGGAAACTATTCATAACAAATATTAAAATATGTATTTATACGAACAGGCAAATGTAAAAAGAAAGTATAAAAATAGTTGTTAATAAAAAGAATTTAGCATACAATGTATGTAGATGTTTACATAGTATTAGTAGTGTTGTAATATAAATATTAATATGGTATAATCATCAATATGTAAATGTTAATAAGGTCATAAGGAAATACTTTGCATAAGGTGGCTTTGAATAATGCGGGTTTTACTCTAATATGGTTTTTATTATTACACATATCAACGAATTATTACATACACATGGCAATTCATTAAAAAATATAAGTCGTAAATGGCATGTATGCATGCATAGATTTAAATACAGTATAACTCGAGTCGAGCATACCAATATGAACTGTGATTAAAGAATGAGGAATAGTAGCTCAGTGGTAGAGCTCTCACCATTGTACGAGGGACCCTTGGTTCGAATTCCAGGCTATTAGAGTTTATAGTATACGGGGTTCTCCCGTTTCCTCCTACATTCTCATTCCACCAATGCGTTCATTTTCATTAATCACCCGTCTCCTTTAGCCTACATTGCATTACCGCGGGCTATAAAACTGAAAGATTTCAATTTTCGTTTTCAATTGAAGAATCTTTTTTTTTTATAATTTCTAAATGTTTACTTATAAAGTAATCTCTGTATTATTTGTTTATTTTTTATTTTAAAAGTTGTTTACTCTCCTCAATTTTCACGAACAATTTAGATTTAAATTGATTGTAAGGAGACTTCGAACAATGTTTTTTTATTGCGCAGACTTTCTTGGAACCAATTAACTGTGTTATACACGCTATTATTACTGGAATATATGATTATGTAACTGGAATTATAACAACAATAAAAAATATAATAATAATAATAATAATAATAATAATGATAATAATAATAATAATATAAAGACTGTGTATATTTATTATTAATAGTTATATTTTTATCCTAGTTGTTGATATAGTAGATATGACTTGGGCATACTATATACATTTCGTCCTACTTATTCAAAAGAAACACTAATATACTGAAGCGAAACTGATTTATATACTCCTACCATAGGAAAACTCCTAAATAATTTATCTGCTGAAGAGATATATTGCTTGCTTGCCAAATAGATCTATATGCTGGTGTAAAGAATTGTAGTTTGAAAAGTCTTTGGGAAGACATAAGTGGGTAGAAGGATAACATAAAATTTTAGAGAGGTGGGTAGCACGCAATCACTATAAAACAAACATGTGGAGAATGAAGTTTATTAGTAAGGTACAGTATCTGTGGTGTTGGATCTTTAGTTTTATTAAGTCATAGGGTTAGTAAGTTAATAACAAAAATATTCCACTATTACAATTGTGGTGCAATGCTGATAAGATTCGAATAATTCATTATTCAAATATTCTAGTAAGGAATAATTATCCGAACCATAAAAATTTTCTAATAACTATTCTAACAATAAAAATTATTGCAACAATTATTATTCGAACCACAAAAATTATTTCAACAACTATTTGAACAACTAATAATTATTCTCGAACAATAAATAATATTATATTCCTACAACTATTCGAACAATAAAAATCATTGTAACAACTATTCGAACTACGAATAATTATTCGAACAATAAAAATGTTCTTACAGCTATTCGAACAGCGAACAATAAAAATTATTCCAACAACTATTCGAACAAAAAATAATATTCCTACAACTTTTCGAACAATAAAAATAATTGTAACAACTATTCGAACTACGAATAATTATTCGTGCAATAAAAAATATTCGAACAAACAATTATCTCAAGAATACAAAAATATTCCAACAACTATTCGAACAATAAAAAATATTCCTACAACTATTCGAACAAAAAATATCCCAACAACTATTCGAACAACGAATAATTATTTGAACAATAAAAATTATTCCAACAACTATTCGAACAATAAATAATATTCCTACAACTATTCGAACAATAAACATCATTGCAATAACTGTTCGAACTACGAATAATTATTCGAACAATAAAAAATATTCGAACAACAAACAATTATTTGAACAATAAAAATTATTCCAACAACTGTTTGAACAATAAAAATTATTCCTACAACTATTCAAACAATAAAAAATATTCTTACAAGTATCCGAACAATTGTTTGAACAACAAAAATTATTCCTACAACTATTCGAGCAATAACAAATATTCCTAGAACTATTCAAACAATTATCTGAACAATAAAATTATTCCTACAACCAGGGACGTACGGAAGGGGGGGGACACGGGGGTCCGGACCCCCCCCGAAATTTCGACTTTTTAAAAATTTAGCCTAATTTTAGGGGCAATTTTAGCAATTTTAATATAAAATAGCTTCATATTTAGTTTGAACCCCCCCCGAAATAAATTCCTGGGTACGCTACTGCCTACAACTATTCGAACAATAAAATAATATTAATACAATTACATGAATAACAAATAATTATTCTTACAATAAAAAATATGTCTGCAATTATTCGTTAAACGAATAAATATTCAAACAATAAAAATATTCCAACAACTATTCAAACAATAAGTAATTATTCGAACAATAAAATTTATTTCAATAACTTTCGAACAACGAATACTTATTCGAACATAAAAATATTCCAACAACTGTTCGAATAACGAATAATTATTTGAACGAATCAATATTAGAACAACAAATAGTGATTCAAACAACAAATTATTATCCGAACAATATAAAGAATTCCAACAACTATTCAAACAACGAATAATTAAATATTTGAACAAAGAATATTAACTCAAACAATGAATAATTATTCGAACAAGAAAACTTGTTCCAACATTTATTCGAACAAGTATTCGAACAATAAAAAATATTTAAACAACTATTCAAAAACAAATAATTATTTTAACAATGAATAGTTCGAATATTTTGAAAAAACTTTCGGATATACTAATATTAGAAAATGAAACGAAATTTTTTAAGTTTTACGTCCCACGTTTTTGCCGGCTAGGTAAAAGAGACGGTGATGTGATGAGAAATTAATGAAATGGCGAGATGAAGAAAATGGAAGGAAACGGGAGAGCCCCGAGGAAACCCACGCACACGGTGTTTGTCCACCACAAAGTTCACTTGGTGGGAGCAGGGTTTGAACCCGGAACCCCATACGCTAGAGATGAATGCTCTACCACTGAGCCAGCGCCGCCCGTCATACTAATATTAGAATAACAAGAAATATTCGAAAAACGATTCGTAAAATATTAGCAAAACTAGTGTATTATATTGTAATATTCTTTGCGCTCTTATACTACGAAGACGCGTGCCTGTATTAATCAAATTTCGATTGATTGATTACGACTTCTCTTATGCAAGGTGATTGTTTTTAGAACTGATGGATTTCATTTGTTGATAGAATTTCTAATTCAAGTCCAATTTTCATGCAATTTGTGGCAAATGATGAAGGAAGATTGGAGATTTATGAGAACGTATTTATTGGTTAAAATTCGTTAAGGTTAATACAAACAATGCCTCAAGAAAAATAGCAAATATCCATCCGTATACCTTACAATTGGAAGACTTTTGAGTTTAGAAGTGGGATTGAAGAATAAAATTAAAATTAACGTTTTTGTGCTAACACACATAAATAGAAAAATTATTAAATTACATTATTGTTAATGAAGCGAAAGAAGACACATAACATATGACTTTTAGAGAAATTGTTGAAAATGCCCACCTTATTCCTGTAGGCAAAGTTGAACACGCCGATCTATGTTCACAGCTGTCAAACAAAATGTTTCCTATCTACGTTCGCAATTTTAGTTGTGATGTATTGTTTCATTATTTTCAGAAGTAATTCAAATCTAGTGAAGTAATTCAAATTTATCAGTTCTAAAAAAAATCACCCTTACAGTCAGTTAAGTCTCTCAGAGTCCATTAACAATTATGATGCCAAGTAATATAGTACAGACGTATATGTTTTCTCTCATAGAATACACTATTAAATAAAATACAAATAAAACACAAATAAAATACATACAGTTTTAATTATTTCAAAAATGTAATGTTTTATTTACTTTTAAATTTGTTACGTATACTTTAGGTTAAGTGAGACGACAACGAAAAATCAATGGTTTTAATGAAATGATTGATGAAAAGTTCAACACACAACACTCATGCCATGTACGGGACTCAAACTCGTGACAGGCGTCTTGTGATCTCTATACAATCTAAAACCTTAGACTGGTCAACCTTGCAAGTTGATAAATATATTATATACAGAATAGAATATCTATGCAAAGATGTAAACCATTAGTAAGTAATACTGAAATCGTCATAATAGAAGACGCTTTCCCCATCATGAGCACGGGCACACAGATGGGGAACCAAGAGGAAGCATTTGTCTCTCTCAGCATTCTTTGAACAGTATACTCTATGAATATAAATACGTATTGAATCAAATAAATATATGCTTACGATTTAAGTAGACTTTTACTTAACCTTTAGGGGAAAAAACCTGCTGGTGCCCTTATATTGTACATTTATAATTAATAATTCATTATTTTTATTGTTATATTATTAGAATAATTTGTAGTTCTATTGTTAGTGTTTTCTCGTTATAATATGTGATGTTACTTGAAACTGTCAAAGTACGGTCAATGTATGTTGGATAGTAACATAGATAATGGTAAAAGCAAATCTGTCAATTTCTTCTGAGATTTTGTACAATTGGAGACAAAAGTTCTTTATCACTAATTTTCTTTTTCCAATGTGTTTAAAATAAACTTGTTAATTTGAATATTATTTTTCGAAAATCAATCAGGATTATGTTCTCTCTACAGTAAAGAAAAATTTACATAGATTGATCAATGTCAAAGGCACATTTACGATGGAAAAAATAATTTCCCTTTCGACTGTACATGACGTATAGCTCAATCTTTATGAAACATACACCTAGAACATGATAATATGACTAATAACTTACTACAAATAATGTGATTTACGCAGCTATTAGAGGATTCAATTTCATAACAGCTACCATCATATATTGCATAAACTTTTCACGGAAATGTTGAAAATTCAATAAATATTTTGGTACTCCATCCGTTTTTATTTTCTTAGACTGACGTTCCAAATGCACTGCTTGCGTTTAACTTCAGAGATCAACTATTTCGCGAACTTGTGCAATTATTGTGAAATAGTTTTATTGCGTATCGCGATGTATTTCAATATTTAAATTGAAATCTTGAAGTGTAAAACTATAAACGCAGCAAATTATATTATTATTTAAGATAAACGCATTCAGTGATTTTGAAGCGTTAGTCAAATAAATTATGTAGTTCCTCGTTATGAAGTTTCCACCATTCTCCATTACAGTTCGTTTTCGGTCCGAATATTCGTCTCAGGATCTTGTTCTCAAATACTTTCAGTCTATGTTCTTCCCTCAGAGTAAGCGACCATGTTTCGCAACCATACAGAACAACAGGCAGGATTATCGTTTTATATATTTTAAGCTTCAAATTCCTCGACAGAATTCGCGACAAGAGATTTTGAAGAGAATAATAGCACGGATTCCCTTTTTTTAGTCGACATTTAATTTCTTGAGAAATATGGTTTTCGTCTGATAATATTGATAATAGATATTTGAAAGCATCCACTTTATCAAAAGTATTATTTGATAATTTAACGCATCCACAATTTTCCGTATTTAGAACAAAAGATAATAAAAAGTGTCAAATTAAAATCTGTCCGTTGCGTCGTCTATTTTTCTAGCAATTTACTGTAACGCTTCTCTACCTGCTTTCTTCACAAACATTTGGAATAACAATCTTGCTCGAAGTACGTTATGGGATAAACATTTCACAGTACAAAACTACCATTTAGACAATTTTATCAAAATCATTATTCATTTATTCTTTAAATGTAAGTTCATCGAAGTCATATCCTATAAACATCACACGGTTTCTTAAGATTCCAAAGAAAGTCTTTCCTTTCGTAATGAGACAGAACAAACAACACGAATTCCTGTCTCCAAACTCTGATGCAGCTAATTTTACAATGAAATAAAGGCTATAATATTGTTTGGCATTTGAGGGGGGGAAAAAATCTCCATTCTCTCCTGACTTTGACTGAGTACAGATCAGAGCTAAGCTTATTTTTAGCTTCTGAAAAATCAATTGTAAAGACCTGCGAGTGCCACTGGTTTATTTCACGCATAACTGAATTCAACCGATGTGGAGCAAACTTGACATGGTTGGTAAAGCTTGACCTGTTATACAAACTTGTGAAATGTTACGATAGCCAGACCTTTGGCTCCTAAGTTAAACGTCAAATAAAAATCAAATGAATGACAGTTTTTCAATGACTATCATGTTTCCCTCAAAATAAGACCTAAGCACAAAATAATCCCTAGCATAATTTATCGGAATGTCCTACACCAAACCTTAAAACAACATACATTTTGCATGTTACGCGCAACAATCAGGAAACACGTTAGTTGCTGCTGCTCCGACTTGGCAGGTACAGTGGTGGCTCCTGAAAATGAACCTTAATCCGTCTTTGGGGCAAAAATTCAAGAGACTTTAAAAAAATGACACTTTTAGATTTACTTATTGTAAATAATATCGCTGTATCATTAAGAGATTTGCTTTCTTGTTCACTGAGAGATTTGTTAACTTCTGACAACATTGGAAACGTGTGTGGACGTATGTACAACTGTGCATTCATAAAGCATAGTTCAATACAAGTTCCTGCGTAAGTGCAGCAATACCAATGTGTGTGTGTGTCGTAAGAGAGTAATATATATGCCTATCTGCCTCTCTATATATAATATTCGACAACTCTCTTAATGATATAGCGAGAAAGGATCATAATTTATAGCCATGCAATACCGATTGCAGAAATATTAATACAATGTATCAGGTCAACATCTATTGTATAATTTTCAATTAAAATTTATACGTTCAATATTTCATCACCTTTCATTAAACATATGGTATTATTTCAATAATAAAAATAATAATAATAGAATAATAATAATAATAATAGAATATTTCCCAGTTTTTCTAGAAACCTGCCCAGACCATTTTAAGACCTGGAAAGAGAGGGTATGCCCGGGTTTAAAAAGGACGACGTCTGGTAACCCTAGTCCAGGCCTTATTTTCGAGAAACCACAGTAGTTCAAGAATAAAATTGCATGAATTGCTCTCTTTGGATTATTTGCTTTGTTTTAATATCAGTCTATCATTCACTTGTCTTAACAATTCAAGTATAATTACGTAAATTTTCGATTTCAGAAAAGTCATATCCTAATCTGTTTATGTTTTTCTACCTATGCTTTTTTCTTTCTTGTGATTACAAAGGCATTCCAATCAAGGGCACATAGAATAAGTATTATATTTATATATTATTGTTATTTGGAAAATTACCCCAATTTCAATACTTGTTATATGTAGTATTACATTACAATTTATTTAAAGGGAACTGAAAACAAAATTTGGAAATAAAATGAATATTGAAGATTCTCAGTTTGATCATTAAATTCATTTGTAAGAAAATTGAAATTCAAGTACTACGATGGAAATTCTTCATTTAAGTATTGTAATTCAATACTCGTTCATACTTACAAAGTAACTAACAAATGTATGTAAATAAAGAAAAGAAGCAGTCTTTGAAAAAAAAAAAACAGAGGAAAGAAAGAAATTTCAATGATAGAGCAGACGTTGTAATTTACTTCCCGTGCAGAGAGCAGGAACAAATAAAGAAATTTGATACTAGTTCTGCAGGAGTCTTGTAGATGTTAACTCCCGACAACATTGGAAGCTTGTGTCACTGTGTGTGTGCAACTGTGCATTCATAAATCATACATTCAACACAAGAAGCTTTTGCACAAGCACAACAATACCAATGAATGTGTGTGTGTGTTGTAAGAGTACAGAAGAACCTCCAAATGCGGTATGTAATTGAATGTCAAAAGAAAGAGGGGGGAAAGTGCAGTCAGTAACAACAACCTTGCAATCTTTTATGTATGCAAATAATAAAGAAAAAACTAACTTCTTTGTTACTGCATTTGCAAGTGCAACAATAACTCTGGTCTTTTCAGCCATATGCCATAAATTATGTTTCTTTTGCGAAAACTGCAGCAGGTGTTGAAGCGCGTAATATAGTATGTATGTGCCTTCCTGGTTATATGTTCACTCACTCACACACATGCATATGTACATACAAATATGCAAGGGCGCGTGTCAGTGCAGCAGCAAGTAAAGAGTGTATGTATGCTGTGTGGTCAAGGGCTGAAGACCGGTTTTCTTTCTCATTGTAAAGCAGAAATTACCCCCGTCCAGCAAGCAGTTAGGAAAAGGCTTCCTACCTATCCATTTCCTAAACGGACTGCACTGACAAGTCCATTGGTCAGTTGGTAATTGCCAAATCTCTTGGAAGAGAGAATGAGAGAGTTCTTTTTTTCTTTTTGTGTATATATACTATCTTGTATTGCACGTGTTATATTACTGCACCCTGCATTCATCAAAGCTGTTAAAGGCTATTCAATGCACACATAGCGGCACAAGCGAGAAGTCAAGCACAAGCATTGGTCAACCAAGTTAATTGCAAAATGATTTGAGAAGGAAGGCTGGTTACGATATCCCTTTCACTGCTTTTTTTTCCTTTCTTGTGTGAAGGGTTGAAGAAGATAGTTAAATAAAAAAAAAAAAGATGTAAGTAGATTCTTATGAACTATACCCCATACGCACATCAAGTTTATTATCTCGACTTATTTGCATTATCAATACCAACAACTTTTCAACCCTTCAGCATCTGAATTTTTTTTCACTATTAACTTTCTAATTGACGCTTTCTTATTTCTTTGTACGTATATACTGAAATATAACTTTACTTTTTCTTGCGGTAAGTATGTATCGTCTTTATTCGACTATAAGAGGGTATATGAAGAATTTATATAGCCTATATAAATTCTTTATTCAAAAAATACGGAAGTGTCTTACATTCGCAAATTAAGCTTTGCAAATTGAGGTCAATGATGTTTTTTGCGTTGTGTAATAGCTCATACCGAATGTTAAATGTAACCCCATTAATGAATTAATTATAGTTTTGATTTTAAATTTAACAGTTCATTTTCCATCATTGTTATCAAAATAAAATGAAATATTTGAGTTTAACGTCCTACGATTATGACCATTTGGGTAAGGGAAGCAATGGTTAAAGCAAGTGAATGATGATGGAATAGTTGGTGGAATGAGAAAGTGGGATGAATACTCCTAGAAAACCCACTTGCAGGATGTTGTAGTCATTGTACTTACCTTACCTTACCATACAGCTCTACAGGCCTGGGTGGGCTTTGGCTTCATTCACCAGGCGCCTCCATTCTTCTCTGTTCTTTACTTTTCCTTTCCAGTTCTTAACTTTCAATATTCTCAGATCCTTGTTTACATCCTCGTATACCATCTTTGCTTTGGTCTACCTCTTCTCGTAGAAAATATCTTTTCATGTAATATCTTCTTTGCTAGTTGTCCTTCTTCCATTCTTCCTACGTGTCCCGTCCATCGCAGTTGTTGCGCTTTTATGAACCGTACAATATCTTCTCCTCTTAAGATGTCTTCTGTTTCTTTGTTGGTTCTGCTTCTCCATTTGTTATTTTCTCTGATTGGTTCGAAAATCTTTCTAATTATTTTCTTTCAAATATTTGTAGTTTTTCTTCGTTTAGTCATTGTACTAATTTTTTTTTTTTAATTTACGGTGTCGTATTTTATTAGTATTTGTTCTTTTATTACCATAATTTAGGCTACCAATAATTGGTAAACCTGTAAGTTTATATTAGGTAATGGTAACATTTTTGGTGTATCTTAAAGATATTTTATATCAACAGAATAATTGGTAATTGTGATTATTCAGAATTTATGAAAAAGAAGAAAATTTTCAAGAAGCCTTTTCAAAAAAGGAGGGTCATCTTATATTCAGGTTCGCCTTATGCTCGAAAAAATACGGTAAATATGATACACAGAATATATGTATTTGATGATAACACATTCAAATAGAAAAGTTATAATTAAAGCTTTTGAACCCAGAACCACTTGCACTAACCTAACAATTCGACTACACGAGAACATAAAGTCACTATCTGTATCTTTTTCTTTTAAAAAAAAATAGTATACAGAAACAAGTATATTTGAAGAAAATTGCAGTTAGGTGTTATTGAGAATATTACCAGAATTAGAGGTGAAAAGGGTGTTCCATAAAAAATGTAACTTTCGAAATGCCCGCCATTTCTGTTCTAATAAGTTGGCAGCACTGAATCTATTGTCTTTGTGGTTAGTAATCATTGCAGCACCGAATAGCGCATGATCGTCATCTCTGCTTTCTGTACAGGTAGGAATGGAGCGGTTCACGACACAATAGTGTGTTGTCGATGTGACCGACATAGTTGCCTATCGTGAAGAGCTTCATTGCATTCCTATACTAAAAGAAAACAGCAGGTGAAAATCCTGTAACTTTCAGTGCTGCCAACTTACTGGAACCGAAATGGCAGGCATTTCAAAATTTACGTTTTTTATGGAACACCTTTTAGTGTAAGTGTGCCACTGTTGGGAGGAATCAAACAATAATAGATACAATCTGCTACTTAACAGTGTATAATTTTCATATACAGTACATAAATAAATAATCTCTGCCAGCAGAATGAAAACTGTTAATTGTATTAAAAAACGCCATATTTTTTAAAGACATAAAAGTTCGTTTTTTCTACTTTCTTGATGTTTCGAAAATTACTCATGAGAGTTAATCCTCAAAGGTATTTTTGTTTCATTCAGCTCGATGAGCTCTGTCAATTCATGTAAGTCTCGTCTGTGCGTAACATTAAAGAAAAAATTAAGATTTTTAGAGTTAATCATAATTTTAAACTATATCTCATTAACAAATACAGTATAATGTGTAGTATGTTATTGTCATAATGAAAAAGCTTAATTAGTGCATAGCTTCATCATCTGTCTCATCTTAATAGATAGCGTGATTATTTTTTACTGTGTTTATTTTTAGGTTTACGAAACGATTTTTTTTCTTGATCTCGAAAACTACGCATGAAAATTTACGGTCACCTATATCATTTTGTTCAATGTATATGTATATACACGGATCGAACTCCTTTTTTGAAGTAGGTTAATAAAAAGATTATGTAAGCAAAACCTTTATCATATATAACCTAAAAATATATAGCAATGAAATAAATCCATTTTAAACAATAGTAAGAAAATTAATAATAGGACTTCACTAAATTCCCTTTCATTTTGTGAACAACTAAAATATACGTTAGTAGAAGCAATATTGAAGTGTTATAACTGTTACTTTCAACAATAATTTAGCAAGAATTATATAAATCACCAACATCCTAGTTTACAGATGACCCCTCCCCCCCCAAAAAAAAAAAACTCCAATTGAGCTTTTACTTGGGAAATGTTATTTTTTCCTGCATCGGAAACACTTAAAAAGCATCTTTTAAAAACAACTGACCGTTGTACTCAGTATCTTATTTGCAAATACAGTATATATATATATATATATATATATATATATATATATATATATATATATATATATATATATATATATATATATATATATATATATATATATTCGCAATTTTGATACAATATTATCTTTCTATATATAACGACACCCTTTAATAAAGCATCTCGGAGCCCTTTAAAGAAGAGCGGAATAAATTACTAGAACCTGGAAAGCAAGAAAGAAAGAACTAGACGTGCTTTTGACAATCTTGAGGAGATTACGTACGGCCATAAAACGTCAAAAACCCACAATCAATGCGTCCAAAATACCGTTTGTCGTGGATAGAAAAGAGCGCCTTGTCTAGCCTTGGTTTATGTGGCTCCTAATCCGGTCGAGGATAGCAAACAAGTTTTATATACCCGTCTAGTAGTTTGGTACGTCTGCTGGTACTAGTATGGAGGGAAAATATTCATGAATCAATATTTGAAGTATGATGATTCTCTCTTCATGCTCTTCTTGAAGTCTTGTCTCCATCTCGGTTCGATTATTTTTTTCTTTTCTGTCTCGTCCACACACACCTTCATCAGGACCCAATCACATCAATGAAAATCCTCTTAAGACGTGCGTTAAAATCCTATTTCCTTGATTGTAGTGAGTGACTCACCACTCAGCATGATCTGTAGATGAAGGAAAAAGCAAGCCCTTGGATTTGCCTTTGCTTTCATTTAAAAAGAAAAGTCTCCAGGAGCGATGTGAATATATATGCTTGTTCATACTCAAAATTTAAGAATCAAACGCCGTGAATCATACGTATATATACATACATACTCACACACAAATCCCTATTGGACATTTTAGTCAATTCCGAATGAGGGTATCAAAAGAAGAGGGAAGGTTGAAGGAATCTGATTGGGTTTCTCTATCTTTACGCAAAATAAAGATTTACATACTTAACAAGATGTAAATGACAGTCCGCACCACAGTGGAAATCAGCAAACATTGGATTATATTATTATACGGGTACCAAGTGATATATTTCACATGTATAAACTCTATATATCTACAGTAATGCTTCCCTTTAGGAAAGATAAATTTACCTGTTAAGTTAATAATTAAACACATCGTTGTAGACAATTTAACAGAATCAATGTTCTTCTATTGTGTAATAATAAAGCAAACTCAATAACACTTTTGCATCTGAAAGGTTCGATTTTGTAACGTTTAACACATAAGAAATACAGATATATATATACACAGACGGTTCTAATTATCTGACTAAGATTGGCTAATAATGAGCTACGTTCTTTTCGGTTATTGCTATTTGTCTTTAGAGTAGTAGGAAGAACGGAATTAGAGAATAAATTAACAATTTATCCTTTCAGTATTAACATGTTCATTATATAAATCCGTTCTTATTGACAAAACAATAATTCGCTCCAAATTAAAAAATAAAAACAGTAAGTACTATATTCAAATAGCATAATTTCTATATATATGAAGATTTATTGGTCTATTTCCATCCATAGAGAATTTCGTTGTCATCGATGAAATAGATACATACTTTTAAAAAAATCCATACTGTACATTATCAAAAATTATTTTAGTGTCTTTCCGAAGAATTAACGTCAAAACTTGCGAAGTCCAAAAAATCAGAAACAATTATAAATAGTTATAACTACAATTTAATTACAGACTCCCAAACATTATGAATTGTTATTACTAAAACTAAGACATGTTTCCATTGGGCTAATTTGTATATTAATGTTGAATTATTAGTTAGAGACAAGTGGTTTCTTAAGTTTCATGTGATTTTTATTCTACATATTATTCAGTTAACTAACTATTCAATAATCCCACTCAATCAGTAAAGGATCAAAGCAACCATCATGACCTTTATTGCCGAAGGGCCTAATTTTGGTGACAAATTTGCCTTCAAGGCTCTTAATGAGAAAACCACTAAGTAATTATGAGATGAAGGTTACCATGATGACATTGAGTATATATATATATATATATATATATATATATATATATATATATATATATATATATATATATATATATATATATACAAAATCTTCTCCTATATATCTATCTGTTTCTGTCTTATATGAAACGTATACACGGTATTCAATATTAGCATTTAATCGAAAACCAATAACAGGGTTATCATAACCCATTACAGGACTTAATAAGAGCTTACCTATTTCTCGCTACAAGGAAACATAACAGGATCCTTATAACAGAATGCTCTGCTATATGATTATTTAGTGATGATTCACTTGATATTAATTAAACATGCTTTACCATCCAGCAAATAAATAGAATTAATCACCACCAAAGATAGAAATTCTACTAACTTTTTTTCTTTTGCCACCAAAATGCTAAAGATTTTTTAAAAATCTCCAAGTTAAACCCTACTTATATTATAAAATGAAAAGTTAAAAGAAAAAAGAAGTACAGAACAGTGTAATATTAATTCAGTTACAAAGATGAAAAAAAATATTGACTAACATGAGTGCAGAAATGTGTCATTTCGGTATAATTAATGGGAACGATATAGAGAGGCGTCATAACTCGAGAATGAAACACAGAATCAAGGTGTATAAAATAATATATGTCAGTTCATTTATTATTTTTCGTTTCTAGAAGACTTCATGCATTTCTTTGTATGCTTGGGAGCTAACGTTATCCCCGCACCTAAACATCGGTACGTTACTTCAGTCTAAGCTCTAAATAGTAACTTCTGTTTTTTTAGCCGACCTTCATCTGATAATTCGTCCTCGACTTCGGACCCTCCATCATATCGTTCCACTAAGTTTCAGTGAGCTATAGCTCGGAAATCATGCATTCATGCACCACTTATGTTAATCAATGTATAGCAACTATATTTCTCTCTCTCTCTCTCTCTCTCTATATATATATATATATATATAATATATATATATATATATATATATATATATATATATATAGCCGAGGGTCCAGGATATAATCAGGGGAGGGGCTAAACAATAGTATGACGCTTTATCCAGTGTGAAAAAAGTAGGATTTAAGACCAATTTTATCCAGTGTATACCTGAGTGTCAAGAGGAAGCTATAGCCTCTACAGCCCTCCCCTTTTATATATATAAATTAGTGGTTCACTCTTTTCTACTTCTCTTCTTCTAACTTGCCATTTTATAAAATAACTAAGGTTTAAGCTGAAGATTTATAATGTTTAGCATTTTAGTAAAAATCTAAGAAAAGTTTGTAGCATTTCAGAATCATCTTTTAAAGATTACGTTCATTTTGTTCATATTACTACTATTACTATTCAAAATGAGGAACTGCATATCTCGTTTATCTAACATTGTTAAGATCATTAAATCTATGAGGCTTAGATGAGTAGGTCATGTAGACAGAATGGGGAAAAATTAGGAATGTTTTCAAAATTTTAACTGAGAATTTAAGCGGAAAACGACCATTAGGAAGACCTAGAGGATAATATTAAGATAGACCTCGCAGAAATAGGAATACAAAGTAGAAACTGGATCTAGTTCGCTAAGGTATATTGTTTATGCTTTGTACACTGTGTGCCTTTGACTGCCTTCCAAGACAGAAAAGAATATAAAAATAAAGAAGAAAAGGTCGTAACGTAAAGAATTGAGGTACGCATTATTTTGACCTTACCCCCTCTCTCCTTACATACACTATCTATTTCCCCACCCACCCACCTTCAACCTCTTACTTTATTCACATAACCGCCCGCCATTGGAGAATTTTATATGGCTAAGGATAGAAGTCAATGGAGAGTTTTTTTTATATATATATATATAAATTCGGCATTAAAGTGGGAAGTGGATTATTATGTTAAAATATTCTGTTCATGATATTATTAAGTGACAGGTATCTAGTAAGTTATTTTTTTTAAAAAAAAAAGATAGATAGATAGAGGGAGAGAGACAGAGAGAAAGAGAGGTGAAAGAAAGGAAGAAAATTTTTGCCTTATACACTTTTTTTTTACATACGTAATCTATTCTAATTAAGAAAGGGAAGAAAAGAAAAAAAATTAACTACATCCTACTTAAACTTTTCACCTTTTTGCTTTTAGTTATTTTTTGACAGCCCAAAAGAAAAGTTTTTAAAAAAGTACAAAAAAATGACTCTTCGCCAGATACTTATATGGCAGAGCAGTTCATTGTGCGATGGAAAATGTTAAACAACAGAAAAACGAAAGAAGCATATGAGATAGAGAGAGAGAGAGAGAGAGACCTGATTTACTTTCTCTCTCTTTCTCTGTCGACGTTGCTTTTTATCGCCGCAAAATGCTGTATTCAAAATTTATACAAAATTACACACTTTAATGGCTAAGAAGAGCGTCTTGTGATGAAATCACTTCCCCTTGTAATGTTTCTAAGCGACTGCCATAAGAGGCGGCAGCATATATACCGCGCCCGAGCCAAAGACTTTCTTTTTCTTTTTCCGAAAAAAAAGAGCGTTACTGGCAAGACAAGCTGTTAACATTACCATAATAAGTGTTAATCATCGCACAGGAAAAAGCTCTATTCCAGGAGTTTATAAAGCACCACCACCGTCTATACTCTACAGCTTTATATTAACACGCTCTCATTCACTTACTCACTCACGTTCTTTATTTTACTTCTCTGGTGCTTGGGAAAGAATTAAGAAAGGAGAAGATAAAAAAATATAGGCGGGAGAAAACAAAAGAAAGACGATTTAACACCAAAGAATGGGGGAAAAAGGCAGAAAGGAAAGGCGTTCCACACACGAAGACACTTTTTTTTTCTTAAAGAGAAATTTAAGCGCAAAGGCGAAATAGTGGTGCGGATTAATTCAATTTATTCCTTTAAAACCACCTTCGATAAAGTCGAATCAAAATTGAAAGCCTTAGAGAAAGGTATATTGTATATACTTTGTACACTGTGTGCCTTTGACTGCCTTCCAAGACAGGATAGAATATAAAAAATAAAGAAGAAAAGGTCGTAACGTAAAGAATTGAGGTACGCATTATTTTGACCTTACCCCCCTCTCTCCTTACATACACTAGCTGTTCCCCCACCCACCCATCTTACAACCTCTTACTTTATTCACATAACCGCCCGCCATTGGAGAATTTTATATGTGAGTGGAGGTACCAGAGAGTTTAAGTACTTACAGCGTAAGGTATTACGATCTTTTCTTCTCCCTGGAGTATATATATATATATATATATATATATATATATATATATATATATATATATATTAAAAAGAAGAGGATAAGATGGGCTTCACGAATAGTTGATAGATCTTGTTAAAAGCCCTATTTTAGCAGCCCTTTGAGTACAAAACCAACCAAAAACATATTGAAAGCAGCAATGTTTATAACACCTTACCTCTATAGAGCAAAGTGGGAGGGGTTTTGAGGGAGTGAAGATTCTTATAGAAAATCTCTTTTGCTACAGCAAATCCCTTTCTGCAAGATTTATATGATATGTTCTGTAGCTACTAGCGCCAACTTTTGGTTAAATGGTTGAAATATTGCAATTAAGATCGTTTATTTACAATATGTTCTTTCTTTCCTTTCCTAATAAATCTTTCATACTTTAATATATACATTGTACGTGCCAGTTCATATGAGAAGTTAAGTATTAAAAAATTATGAAGAATCATCAAATTTGAAACAAGTATACCCCCCCCCCAAAAAAAAAAAGAGCTAAAATTAAATACTAGCACTGGATAAAATTACACCCATAGGCAGTATGCTAAGGCAGGATACCGAGATATTTTTGGTGGTGCTGGTAAGGAATGCTACCTATTTCACTTTAGGTTCGTACGTATATACCAACAAAGAACTGAAAGTTTCGTAGGAGGCTGAACCACCCTTGGCCATTCCTAGCTACGGGTCTGAATCAAATTTAAACTGCTGTTTAATCTAAAGAATAATAATTTAGAATTTAATATTTCTCAATTCTGAGCAAAATTAGTTTCATACTCAAATTTGATCCTAATCTCTTTGAATTAATTTTAGGTCTATTAAGCAAAGGGTAAAGAACAAGAAATATTTATTAGATAATAGGCAAAAGCACTATTTAAAAAATAATCTGTAAGATTATCACCAATTTAAAAGTCAAGGTGTTTTTGGTTCATCAAGGAATATAATGAGAATTTCCACCAGTTTGTTTAATGAAGTTGTCGATTTATGTTTAGAATGCAAATTAAATATTACATATAACTTTTATTTACATTACATTAGACCTAAATATTACATATCACTTGTAAACTTCGCGTTGGTCTAGTGCCTAGCAAATGATCTATTATTTCACTTCGCTAAATATACTATTGTTCTAATAAGACTTATGTTGCTTCACTTTGTCGAATAGATTATTGTTGGATTAAGACATTATGTTACTTCGTTTTGTCGAATAGATTATATTCTAGGATCACGGTGGCTTAGTGGTGCAGTACTCACTTCTTGCAAGTGGTGTCCCTGGTTTGATCGCAGCTCCCTCCAAGTGAACTTTGTAGTTGACAAACACCGTATGAGTGGATTTTCTCGGGTTCTCTCGTTTCCTTCCACTTTCATCATACCACCATTACCATCCATCTCATCTTAGTTTCTCCCTTAGCCTCGAAGTACAATTGTAAGGCGATAAACTAAAAAATAAGTTTAACATAAACTTATGTTACCACAATTTATCAAAAAAAGTTAGTGATTAAAAAGCACTGGACAAAAATAAACTTATTGAAAATCTCAATAAATGGTGAGGCTATTAGTAGAAAACAAAGATATTAAAAACGAAATGAGGTAGAATAAAATAATTGAGGCGCCTAGTATGAAAATCCGCCACATACATTTCGCTTAGTTTTGAGTAATCTCGTAAAACGTGCAGTGAAGCTTCATATACACGCGTACAAAGTCACATATTTGAAATATTAAGCTTTATCATAATATTTCATTTGTATGAAATATTAAGCTTTTAAACAAAATTATGTTTTCATGGAATTCCTTTAGATCAAACATATAACAAGCGTTATATAACTCAATTTCGTTAAAAATGGATTTAGCGGCTGTTGATACTAGGCGCCTCAATTATATTTCCAATGTGAATATGGTAATATTATAGTGTACAAACATAATCATATGGTATGTAGGAGAGGAAGTAAAAGAATATGTCAACACAAAAGACCGAAACTAAGAAAGTACTCTTCCAAATATTGATAAGATAGTCGAGAACCAGTTTACAGAATTTGAAAACACGTGTTTCTTTCCTCACGTGTATCATTTTGTTTTCGCGAATTGTCTGTTTATTCCCTCGGGGCTACAGAAGTATAATGCAAAATCCTCACTTGTTTCTGGTGCATTCCTTTATTACCCGTTTGTTACCACATATCAGACTTCTCTATTGTACACTTTCAACACACGTAGCTCCAATCGTGTGCAACACTGTACCACTACACTTCACTGTTATGTTTAGTGATAGTAGTGCATTTTAAATCTGTGCACACTTATATATAGTGCTATTTGAAACAAAATATGTTTATGCTGAGTTGGCAACACTACTTCACCTATGGCAACACTGTTTGTAGTTTTCGATAGGGGATTTTGTTCTCATTATATTGTGCAACTTTTGTTTTGGTTGCTTTAACGGTTTTCAAGATATTTACTTTAAACGTACGTAATTCCACGATATAATTTTTTAGATGTTCAAATTTTGAAGCTCCTATCCTTCTGATCCATAGCACCTTAAATTTTGCTCATGTTCATTTCTGATGATGCTCTATCAGATATGCTATGCGGCAATCAGATTTTAGCGACAACTTGTGAGACCCTCCCGTGTGAGCAAGGCAATGTGATAAATATATATATATATATATATATATATATATATATATATATATATATATATATAAACACACACACACAAACATGTAACAGTTTCAACACACTACTGTGTCTTTTGATGAGCAGAAGTCTGACAACAAAAGAAGATGATGAAGGCAGATAGTGTGTTGAAACTGTTATGTGTTTATGGTTTTATATATTTTTATCACATAACCTTGTTCAATGTGTTATTGTGTTTGGTTTGTCAATATAGAAACAAAGTCTGATACAATAGTTATTTTTACATTGTGTTACGTATTTTCCCTAATGCCAGTGAAAACATCGTTGGGATTATATAGCATATTAGTAGCATGTAATTAAAAATTTCTAAAGATGAAACATGTACTAGACGATGGAACACATTAAGAAGAACAAAATGGCTTGTTTAAAAGAGCAAATTCTCATGTGTAGTTTTTGAGAAAATCAAGAAAAATGAATTTTTATGGTAGTAACAAGTATGCCGTTCGTTGCCAATAATGTAATTAATAGCTTTTTAAAGTTTTATTTTGTTGGATCAGATTGTGTATTTATTTATCTATTGTATGTATTAAAAAAATACACTGTTCAGCACAGACAGTGGCGGATCTAGCCCGGAGCCTGAGGGGGCCTAGCCCTCGCCAGTTTTTTGAGTGACAAAAATAATTTAAGATATTATTTATACAATTTTTGAAAGCCTATAGTAAACTCATCATATACCTATCATAGTCTGGGTTCTGGCTGCCCACGCCCCAGTTTTTGCCTTCTAGATCCGCCACTGTTAGACCCTATCTATTGTTGTTTTTCTTCTCCGAACGGTGATACACATACTCCTAACAGTGACACACAATACTTCGAATAGTGACGCACATACTACCTATTAATTTATCTTAAACTCTACGAGTTATTCGGAAAATGGTAATTTTTGTAAATACTAAGTTGAAATATTCTTCTTTAATTGCTAAAGTTAGTATCAGACACCAAATTAGATATCAGTTGTGAATATTCGGCCAGAGAGACTACGCTTGTGAATTAGAATGGAGGAAACTCTATAAATACGGGCTCGTACCAATGACACGACCAGTTTTCTTAATATTTTTGTCAGTTACTCTCCTCCATATGATCCTACTCATCACCTATCTTAGGACAATTTGTAGGACCAATCCAACAATAGTGGATATATTAGTTGTAATAAAATTCGTCAATTCATATTCCGTAAGTTATTTGCAAGAATACGTATGTAGTACTTAGTTTAAGTATCTATTTTTGTTCATGTCTATGGGATATCCAGTTAGTTTCAAAATTTTTGAAAACACCCAAGCTATCCTAGATAAACACTAATAAACATTGCAAACGTCTTACACTATATGTAAATTAACTGGTGTCCACCATGATGGAATAAGGTAAAGTTTGTCTCTGAAATTCTTTGGGATAAAAATAAAAATATTTAAGCTAAGTAGCAACTAAAATATCCATGTTAGAAATCTATAAATTGTACAAGATTTGTTTAAATCAAGGATGTAATTTGTGGGGTGGTGAGCGTGAGACAACTGAAGGCCAGAGCCACTGAGAAGGTTTAAAAGTGCATATTATTTTTGTGGGATATATTTCAGGAAAATTGATAGGAGTTCATCTTGGAGCTTGAGAGATAGTGAGAAGATGGTGTTGACTTATCAAAGGAATTTCTTTGCTGTACTTGCCAATAAAGAACTTTCGCCTTTTATTAGTTTATGCATTTATATATTTCAAAGAACACATTTGAGTGTGTTATTTCTTGGGATTAGAGTCTGCTATTCAAAATCAGCCTTTTCTCTTAAATTAAAATTCACTGGGTCGTTTTGTACAGCAAAAGTGTATCATATTATGAAGATAAATTGAATGCTTTTATTCATTGTATGCACTAGAATGCAGGGGCGGATCCAGGACCGACTTCTGGGGGAGGCGATGGGTTGTTATACTGCTACTTTTAAGGGCTCCAAACTTTGGGATGGGTTTTATTTATATATATAAAATAAGAAAGTTTCCTCATCTGGGGGGGAGCAATCGCCCCGATCCCCCTCCTGGATCCGCCCCTGCTAGAATGTAATATGAAAATGTATTCTAATTAAAGATTGGAACGTTAAAATTGGGTTAAAAAGCTACATCAAAACAGGCTAGTATGAAAATCAGTCTTTAAAACCAAATGAAAGGAAATAAGTTAAGAGGTATAGGTTTTTTTAAAAAAAGGAACACATAATTTTCGTCAAGTGACTATTTTCTTGTGTTAGTGGCAGAAGAGACATTAGGCAATGCCGTTGTCACAAGCGGAGGTAAGACAAAATGGACGTCCTGTTATGTTCATGATGGAGGCAGCCAGGAAGACAAGAGAGAGAGACAAGGGTAGTTGCGACTGGAGGGTTTGGGGAGAGGGGGACGGTTGCTTTGCCTTGCTCTGCTGCCCTGCCCTGTTCAACGGGAGAGAGGCTGTGAGCAAGGTGCACCATGATTTTCCAACAGGAGATGAAGCAAAAGAGAGAGAGAGAGAGAGAGAGAGTAGAAAGTACAAAAACATAAAGTGAGCTTGGACTGAAGCCAAGTTCAATTTTGGGGCCCGTTATTAACTTAGTGCAGAAAGGTTCGAAGGTGGGGACATAAGGGGAAAGCTATGTATATACATGTATGCGTTACGTGTATATATATATATATGTGTGTGTGATGAGAGAGAGACAGGGAGAGAGAGAGAGAAAGCATCTTTACCCTCTGTGTTTGCAAGGACTAGGATGTGCCAACGTGAGTGGCTGTAGATGAAGCCAGAGGATTGAGGAGGGGAGGATACAGACAGCATGTTACCGACATTTTGTATAGAAAATTACAAGGCAACGCGCATAGGGAGAAGCCAAATGAGGACCTTGCTAAACGTAAAATACATCTAAATGTGCAAAGCCCTTGGTTCCTTCCCAGAGAGACGGAAACCCACTGAGGACTTCTTAAGTGAATCCCTCATAAACAATATTATTATTTTTTCCTGTTTCCAAATTTATTAATTATGATATATACATAATTTATATATATTAAAGAGAAAATCCACTGATTCGCTCTTCAGTAGACCTCCGAAATCATTAAGCATAAAAACTTGATATTTTGCAGAAACGTTCTTGAATCTAGAATTTGCTAAGATTGCTAATATGTGCGAAATTTGATTTCTAAAGAGAGTAATGGAAATTTGAAGTTTTTTCTCAAACCTCGCCATATATTTCCGCGCATTAGTCCTAGGAACTTAAAAATTTTATAGAAGTTCTTTAAATTAAACGCCTGACTGTAGAGTAAAGCCAAGTTTTCTGAAATTTGACACCAAAGGGTAACCTTTCAGCTTTTAACTTGTTTTATTATTATTAGTTATTTCTCTCCAATCGCTGGTGGTGGAGTTTTTGATACATGTAATATGAACATATCATTAATATACACTTTTTCTAAGAGGGAGAGAGAGGGATTTTCCCTCGAGGAAATGAAGGAAGTCATACTTTTTAACTATTACTACATTCCTATTGAACCGTTAGGCGTAAAGGCATGAAATTTGGTATATACGGACTTGTGCTTCAGAAAATACAAATGTTGTTCATTTGCCCGCATTGAATATAGGTGATACAGGAGGTGGGAAAAATCTCAACATATTGACTACAGCGTTAAGTCTCGGGGGATATTTTCTAACGCTTCAACATAAATGTATCTTTTTTTGAGTCGTGTTTCTTGTTCTAGAAATTCCAGCATCCTTCAAAAACCGACTAAAAATCATGTATTTACGCGCCAATGAATTACCACTTTTCTTTACCAGTATTCATCTTCAAATCAAGTTTACATTTTTTCTTGTCAAACATACGTATACATTATTCCATACAGTGATCACAATCGAAGGACTGGTATGTGACTTGTATCACGTTCATTTGGCGTTACAGCCCATAAAAATTATGATAGGTCAGATGTTTTAGTTGAGTAATGATTTGAGGTAGACACATCGCAGTTATTTGCTTCTTCCTAGACAGGAGTTCGCTACCTCGAAGTCGAAAAGTCCCTCAATTGTCACACACAATGCGAAATTGAAATCAAAAACTCTGTATTCCTCTGGAACCTGGAACTACACACAGACACACTAAAAATATGCATATGTGTAAATTTATTTCGTTATTTTATTTATTTTTCTGCTTAGAATTCTCGGAACATGTGAAATCACAAGTTAATCTTTCGAAATTGACAAGCCATGTTTGTTCCTTTTTCTAATTATTGTGTAATATTGCTAAATGTATATAGGTTACATGTAGAGGTCTAACTATTTAAGAAACCATACTTTTGAAGATCTGTACAAGATATTGAGAGTGCCTTATTGTGTACTCACTATATTATGAAATTTACAAAACGTCTTGTACTTCGGGGGGTCCAGGCAGTACTCCCCCTCGAAAGGGTTCATTCCCGTTGTGCCTACTTCCCGTTCTGCCTACAGACCCTCCAGCACTTTAAAGAAAATATTTTTAATTATCTTATCTCTAGGCAGAACGGTAATTCCCGTTGTGCCTACTTCCCGTTGTGCCTACTCTTTCGAGACGGGGAATTATGTGCAGGGAGGAATTTTTGTAGGGAATATTTCTTTAGTATTTCTAAAAGCTTCTGTAAAAACAACCACCACCTCTACAAGTTTCATCATACATGGAAAATTGGTTGACTCAGTTGCAAGAATGTTAGACATTGTATGTGAAACAAACATTAAAAAAAAAAAAAAAAAAAAAAAAAGATCTAATATCAAGCAATTTCAGAACAAAATTTTATTTGGGTTTCCAGTAGTTTACCTCCAGCATGCTAAGACTTGCAGTACTAAAAAATGCCACAGTTCACATCCCCAAGACATGTCTGGCCAACTATTAAACAAACAACGCAAGAGGATGCATAAGGCGGCCTTTAAAAAGAGTGTTTGTCTCCATCATATCTCTTTCCTCGAATTGATTGATTCAGTTGCCAGTAACCCGTTTGACATTGTATCTGAAACGAACACGAAACAGACTTACTTCGGGCTAATATCAATTCATTTCACAACCGAATTTTAATCGGTTTTCCAGTAGTTTATCTCCAGCATACTAAGGCTTGCAGTACTAAAAAGTGCCACAATTCACATCCTCAAGACATGTTCGGCCATACATTAAACAAACAATGCAAGAGGATGCATAAGGCGGCCCTTTTGAAAAAAAAGAGCCTTTGTGTTTTACATCACTGCTCTTTCTTTGGCATTACCTTAACAGGTAATTTGTCTTCTAACACGATTCTATACTACATGCAATGTTACATATACTTATATTGTCAATGTAAATACTACATATCGTCAATGTTAATACCATATATCGTTAATATAGCCAATATATTTAAAACATCTCACCATCACTGTTCTAAATGCAAACAGTATGCAACTGCATCTGTGTAAGCCACCAAGTCTATTACATGTGATTCCAGACGTGCCTTCAATGATTTTATTTTTTGTTCAATTCGCTTATATTTCAGCTTTGAAGTGAAGCTTGAAGTGTGATGACCAGCATACTTAATTCTAGCTAAAAATTTAAGGATGCATACTTGAATGTTAAAGTTATCTAAAGCTCGTGCCCAGAATATAATACAATTGAAATCCCTTATTTGAATCAGTTAATTGTATTAGTACACCTCTGGCTCCAAAACTAAACTTTGAGGATCCTATTAAGTAAATTCAAACTAGATTATATTAATTAATGTCTGTAAACTTAACACTGCTAACATTAAGTACTTTACGAAAGTTATTGTAATTAAAATTGAATAATAATAAATTCAGTTACCAATAATCGATCAGAATCAACACCATCATCAATTAAGAGAAATTCCTCTCCTGTTAATGTCTGTCTCCACCTGCCCTCTAACCTAATACAATTTCTTGTTGTGGGAAGTTCAGGCCTTTCTGCGCTTCTACAGTTATACAGGGTATGTTTAATTCCCTCAAATGTTGGCAAAGCGGCTGCAACCTCTTCCTGTATCCCTTCCTTTGCAATCACTTCTCTGAAGATAGAAACAAATGAAATAAATAAAAAAAAAAAATACATGAATAGTTTCGTTAAAATTTACCTGCAAAATACATTCATCTGACTAGTGCAATAAGCTTGAAGTCAAAACTTGTAAACTGAGATTATTTGTACTGCTAACTTGAACTTGTATCACACGACTAGCGAGATACTAGGCCACTACCTTCAAGAAACTGACTTCAGTTTACCCAGATCAACTATTTGGTGTCTCTTAACGTAATGTTAAAAAACGAAAGAAAAAAGTAGTTAATTTTTAACTAGAAGATAGAACTAACCAATAAAATAACTACTCATTTAAAAAGAAAATTTAGTCTTACCTGTAAACTTTTGGAACTGCATCTACAGGATTCTCGGACACTTTACACTTCATCCTGTCTATTAAGCATCTTGCTTCAATTTTGCTCCTTTCTGTTTCATGAGAGTGTACTCCACTCTTTGATAAAACATCGTCACCCAAAACAACAACTGTCGCTTTGCACCCACGTGTACATTTCCAATATGTCTTTTCTTTACTACGTCTATTATTCCGGTATAAGAACCCTTCGTACGCGAGCACTTTCCCCCCGTATTTCGAACTGACAAATTCTGCCATTCTGTGCTGCTTACTATTCCTATTGATACTTATAAAGTGACAGATTAAAAATTTGAATTGAATTTTATACAGATTACTGTCTCGATCTCAGAACTTTCACTTTTCGAAGCCGTCAGGTGTTCTGAACGCTGATTGGCTACCGGTGAACACAGTAGCCAATCACCTTCAAGAGTACCAAACTGAAACAAAATCTTATAAATCCCTTTCCCTCCCCGATTATCTGACCTTTTGATTTGAGTTGAAACTCTACAAAAACATTCAATTATGATATTTGTATTTTGTATTCCTGCTATTTACATTGACAATATAAATATGAAAATAGAAGTATGTATGATATTATGGCATATAGTATAGAATCACGTATAGAAGACAAATCAGCTGATAAGGTGATGCCGAAAAAGTAATTTTAATGTAGGAGACTAAGACCCAACTTAGAAAGTTGGAGATGAACTACTGGAAAACTGAATAAAATTTTGTTGTGAAATGACTTGATATTAGACCGAAATAAGTTTATTTTCTTGTAACTGAATCAATTAATTTTCCATTTCTCTGTAAGTATTAAAAAAACACATCTCTACTAAAGTAGACGTGAATAACGCTGCTAATAACAAAACTATACCTAGTCATTTTTTCTGAGAAGAGCAAGTAAGATAACATTTAAAATATATGATGAAATTTAAAGGAATAGTTATTCTTCTTACAGAATCTATTAGAATTACTAAAGAAAAAATCCCTAGAAAAGATCCCTCCCTGCACAGAATTCCCCGTCTCGAAAGAGTAGGCACAACGGGAAGTAGGCACAACGGGAATTACCGTTCTGCCTACAGATAAGATCATTAAAAATATTTTCTACAAAGTGCTGGAGGGCCTGTAGGCATAACGGGAAGTAGGCACAACGGGAAGACACCCCTCGAAAGAGTTGAGAAAATGGTCGAGTTTTCGTTGAACATTGTTTGGGGTATATTGTATATATAACAAACTTAATCTCCAATCCAAACTTTTTTGTCCAATAGGCTGACTTCAGATCAGGATAGCTTATACATTAGAAGGGCTTTCTGCAAAAGATACATAATTTATTCGGTACATAGTAAATATTAAATAGGCCATTCTTTAAAAACATGTCGGTAGACGTATATCTGGTATCTTGAGGGAGAAAGTACAGAAAAACTAATTTCTCTGAAGATGCTGGAAGTTTATTCGGTGAAGTGATTTTAAGAAGTGTTTTAAGGAGTAAAAATATGCACAATGTTACTCGTAAATCCATTACAATTGTTTTATTACATGAATAGTTAAAACAAATATATACTCGTACAACATAACGAATGAGTTGCAATAATACAAACGTTCCACCATCATGCTTCCCATATCTATGCTACTATACCTAGTATAAAGAGTAGAAATGGGTGACTCACCATCACCCAGGCCATATTACTATAGATAAAAACGTAAAATTTTTACAGAATATACTTATTACCCCGAAAATAAAATATAAGGAATCATTTTTAGAAATATTCATTCTAAGGAGGTAAAAGGGAGTTCAAAATTTTCCAAAAGAGTAGTGTACGTCAAGAATCCCTGAAATTAGAGGGATGAAACTAGGCTTATGAACTCTTCATTAAAAATAAGATAACATACGTTTCAGCATTCTCGATAATTTCGCTCCAAAGAACGAAAAGAGGGACATTTATCAAAATCCACAAATTTCCCTTTGCAGAAAATGCCGTATGTGACAATTCCTTTAAGTTTTAACAAAAGAGACACTGACCAAAGCTTAAAACTTTACTTTATTTTAAATTATAATTTGTAACGGTTTCGGATATCTAGCATATCCTTCTTCAGACACGATCGAAATTAATGAAAATACAGACATATATATATAAATGTTGTTATAACAGAGTTTAAATTCTTTTTTTTTTTCCTTTAAGTTAAAGATTTGTAATCCGGTATATAGACTTCTAATTAAAAATAAAGGAAACATGTATTTCAACATTTTTTTTTTTTTCGAAAATTCCGCTTCTGGAATTGGAACAGGAACAATATGTACGATTATATGGAAGAACATAATTCACTGAAAATTCTGGCCATATTAGTATATCTGGAAGCGTGATATTTGAACAGAAAACTTCTTTTGTTACGACAATAATGAATAAGAAAGCAATTTTTGGCAATACGTCTGCTAAAGGAGGTAAAGGGAATTCAAAGGGTTTGCCCAAAAAAGGTACCGCAAAAATAAATCCTTAAAGTGAGGGAGATGAAACTCGGCATATAATCTGCACATTAAAAATAAGTGGACACATATCCCATTTTTTTTTAAATATTCCCGTTTTAAGAGGAAAGGAGAATTTTCTATTACTTTTTTTCCCTTTGCATTGAAAGCGATGTTATCTCTTTTTTGTGAGACCGCATCACGGGAGAACAGCGGAAAACTTTGAAATAAATTTTGGAAGGTACTTAGGTTTTTCTTTCTTTTAACCTCGAGCTGCGTTTCAATCACCACTTTGATAAAAGGGCGTATCCTAAAGGAGTATGTGATTTTAAATTATTAACAAAAATAGAATACCTTTTGAACTTCTCAAGTTAGGAAAATGAAAATCTGTATATGAACTCATTACAGATAAGCGGTCACATGATCCGTTATTTTCAAAATTATCCGTATATAAAGGGGCAAGGTACAATTTCTGCATTTCTTTCCCACGTTGGAATAGATGTTGTTTGTTGTATATAATCGCATGACGGAAAACTGCTTACTCATTTACAATGATCTTGGAACACAGTTCCACACTCCAGTATTTTATCATATCACATTAATTAACGGGCGTATCCTAAGGGGTAGGGGAGTTCTAGATTTATGCCAAAAAATTAGTGTTTTATGGGTTTTTATAACACTTCGTTGAAATGTGTATCTCAAGGTGGGAATGGAGGAAAATATTTTGAAAAACCCACTCTCCCGTGCCGTGCCAAAAACGGGCATTTCAGCTAATATATATATATATATATATATATATATATATATATATATATAAACCATCAGAAACGCCATTAAAACTAATGAAGATTTTGATCGTTTACTTTTCTGGGTAGAGCATATTATACACGGGAACGGATTTTACAATAAGGTTTGTTAGGTATACAATTTGGATATTCTATTTTTGTATTAATAATATACAGCACATATGATTAACCCAGACTATGCTGAAGATGTAACTCTTCACCTTAAACTGTGAAAATGATTTTGTTTTAAAGAAAACTTCAGATTAAATCCGAGTAAGATAGATTACTTTTATTCACATTTGTACATAATTTAGTTGGCTATTCATTTATTTTTTTTTTAAATAATTTAACAGTATACAAGGGAGCAGAAATTATTCTACAAATGAGAGTAAACAGTACTAAGATCTGTTTTATTTGCAAAATGATGTATTATTGTGTTGCTTAGCAGACTTCTATACAACAAAACAGTACTTTACAATACTCTACAATACAATAAACGAAAGAAGGATAAATTGTATTTTCTATACAGCATGACTCCAATTATCCGAAATCCAGCCATCCAGATGGCCAAATATCGTTCGCATCGATACCAGAAACTAAATAAATAAATAAATACATATTCAAAAATTAAAATTTAAAAAATCTGATAGAAATACGAACTGTATATGTTTGTTCGTAAAAATACTATATAGTTTCCTTCAAATTTCTATTTAAACCAGCGTCAAAATTTATATTTAAATTGAATTTACTGTATTAAAAAATCTTTCTATAGCAATTTAGCGTTTTTTTTTATCAAAACTTATTTTTACTGTTCTTATTTATCTAATTGTCTGGATTTCTGAATATACGGATCACGTCCAAAACTCATTAATCCAGATAATTGCAGTTTTACTGTATACGAATTTTTCTTATTACAGAGCAAGAAGTAATATGGCAAGGTTTTGATATCAGAACTTACAAGAGCACTTGTGTCTTCGTGAATAAACTTTCCGGTATCAAAATTTCTTGTGCTAATTTTGGGTTTCCAATAGACTAACAAGCAAACAAACAAAAACAACAAGAAGAAGAAGATAATAGATAATATTCTGGAGACCAATCTCTGATGGTGTTTGATTTTTAGTTATCTTGTGGAAATGGGCTCCGCCCTTGCGGGTTTTTGGCACCAGATGGTGTGTGCACCCGAACAAAAAGCTTTGAAATTCACAGTTGAAAAGAAAATCTCTTCTCTTCTGCGCCCGCTGCTACCACCCTCTTTGGCCTTGTTAACTACATCCTTTACACGTTTTCCTGAGTTATAACGTTGAATTTATGAAGGAGAATTTTGCTAGATCTTCATTAGTATGGCATTATCATCATCATCATCTTCTACATACACACACACACATACACTGAGTGCTCCGACCAACAAGAGGTTTTCTGTCGCTAGCTCTGTGCTCCTGCTGTTCAGAACACCACCTTGTACTACAATTACGAAAACTGTGGCCCTTCTTCTTCTCTTGGTTGAAAATTAATTTCTGCAAAACAATAACCTTCTGAGTATGACGTCCAACCCAAACATGGGATTTCTGTCTTTCTCCTCCTCCTTTCACCTCCCAGCCTCTTTCAACAAACATACACGTACACAGACAGATCGAAGCTTTTGCTGCTTCTTCTGTCGATAATATTTTTCCTTTCTTTTTTTTATTTGGTACAAACATTGTGCTCTGCTTGTATATACAATTTTAGTTTTCTTATTTAAGTTCCGTAATGGTCTTCATTCAACGACAAGATTTCCAACTTTCCAGCGTTTGGCATGGGATTATTAGCGGCTATATTCGCAAAATTTACCATTTCTAAAAATGGAAATGTTATCTGCACTGTTCCTATTTGTTGCACCTTAAACTTGGCTTGTGAAGTGCAGCAGACAGTAATGAATATTATACGTGAATATCAGGTTGTTCATGATCTTTCTCTAACTAAAATTAAGACAATATAAATATTTAATTAACGAAAAATATTATTTATGTAATACAACAGATGGCACTACTTGTAGGGAATCGACAATTGCATGGCTCACTTTATAATTTCACATAACGAGACATATTTGTAGAACATTTACTTTCAGATATATACCTATATTCTTTCCTGTTGATTAAACTAATATTGTTCAATATGTTTTCTTTGTACAAATTCTACAAAGGTGTTTTCAATTTCTTTTCCTTAAGAAACTGTAAAAAATTATCAACAATTAAGTGACTAACAAGTAACTTACTTCATTAAACCTATTCACATTCTTTTCAAAAATCTTTTGTTAGTAAGACACTGTTTCACAGAGAGAAAACGTAGGTTACATGCGTAAATCTTGTGGTTTGTGGACTTAACGTACAACCCTATGTAACGTCTTGCAGCAAACATATAACTGAAAATGAACATGTAGTGTTTTATACATACTTCCCATATAAGTGTTCCGAATAAACGTAATTCCGTACGAAAGAAAGAACTGTAATAGCCAGTAAGGATCTCACATACAGATGGACGTATATAATATATAGCTGACATATGTAACGTACTTATATGTGTGTAATATACTTAAGACTGTTAGATCTCAAACATCTTGCAGCGGCGTGACGTAACATATAAGCATGAAAAAGGCCGTACATATGTAGTATATGGATAATGTATGCTCTGTAGAGATTTCCGTAGTAAACATATGGATTCGGTATAGTTGTACAATATACCGCTGTCCGGATAACGGATTTTTCTTAGTGTTCGAAAGGGAAGGCATAACCTGCCAAATATTTTTTTGAAATAATGAAGTCCCCATAAGAAATGCAATAAATACCTTTTACTTGTTCATTCAATGCCCATATGATTGTCTTCATAAGATTTACTAATAAATTTAAAAAAAAAAAAAAAAAAAACTTTGTTCAAGGGAAGATACAAATCTCAGAATCCAGCCCACTTTTTTCGGAGGAGGGGTGGAAAATGAAAATCTTCTGTTAAACAGAAAGGAAGAGGATATTTTGCATTTTCCAATTATAATTTAGATATTATTATTTCACACTCTTTAAGCACAATGGAAAACATTCGTTTTTGTTGGTGAAAAAATTATTAAATCCAGGCACAAAATACAAGGATAGAATAGCTGAGATCAGTCAAATAAAAATAATAGATTCACATCTGAGCCTATTGAAAGAATAATGATTATATTTTGATACTGACGTCTTCTTGTCATACAAGAAATTATACTACATAATTTGCTTCTGAGCTGACAAATCTTAGCTCAATTTAATATACAACAAATGCATATTAGAGTGTAATTGGCGAACGTAGAGACAACGCATTGTGTCAGTATGTAAAGTAGTAATCACTATATGATCTTTATCTTTCTTTTATAGGTTGCTCCTGTGTTAAATATTCAAGTCTAGATCTAACTTGAATATTTACAGGATCAAGATCACACTAAAGTATCTTAATATAAATTATTCAACAATTACTTTATTTGAGTGTTGTTTTTTGTTAAAATAACTATTTTAGAATGTTATCCACTTAGCAGATAAAATAACAAATCCTCTTTCCCAAACAAGGGCGTATCCCTTTCCTCTATGTGTGCTTAGCATGGTTTATGAAAACTAGAAATTGAAACAGTAACATGATAATAGTTTCAGGAACCAAACTATAGTTCTCCACGTGCGATGATTCTAAACATCGACTACGCGATTAAAATATCAAACGAAATTTCTTGACTTTCAAAATTTAGACATATGTTAAAAATATAAATAGCCATATTAAAATAATAAATATAAATTGTATGCATGTTGAAATAAACATAAAAGAACCTGCAAGATGTTGTTTACAGTTCATCCTGAAACTAATTTTATTTATATAAAGATAAATTTGCTGCTCATAGCCCTATTACGTACATTCATATAAGCTCTCCATCTTCTTTCTGTGGACTGAATACAACCTGTTTCAACCTTTGACCATTCATTTATAAACCTCTGATGACCAATAACGTCAGTTACATTACATCTTGACTGACCCCTTCTTCAAAGAAAGAGATATGAAAGAAAGAAAGAAAAAAAAAAACGCTGTATACAAATGCACGCACTTAACCATAGGGCAAACATATTAAACATGTATGCATACAAACGCAATGATTCAGTAGTTTGACTTTATGATTTACTGACGCGCGGGACAAGTTACAGCCACACACAATTGAGTTCCTTGTTGGGTATACAAATACTTGCATTCAAAGCCACCGGGTATCTCATTTGGTTGGCCCTTCCTTATATATGCATCTGAAATGCGTTTAGTGACCGGTTCTGCAGCACGCGTCACAGGTGAGCTTTCATACATACATACATACATATATTCCCCTTCTTTGCTTCTTTTTTTAAAGCCTGCTAAAATGATTCATTGCAACGCGCTGCAACGGGGAAAAGTAACGCAGCGCTGAAAAGAACGAGGGAGTGTGAAAAGAAGAAGATAGAAAATACAGGACTCTTCCCTCTGCCTTTTTTAAATTGCAAAGAAGGTCTCTCTCTTTCAGGTTCTTCAGCGCAATTAGACTTTCTACCACTAGTATTGATCAATACTTACATACATGTTAAAAAATAAGGGGAACATATATAAAATTTATAGTAATTTTTCATTTAAAATAGAATTATTTGAGATGTACCCCACTCCAGGATTTTCCCGAACTTTAAGTCGACCGCTTGTCTTGATCCAACTGAAAGGCAAAAATGTAATCAATATACTGTAGGTGTATATACGTATCTTATAATGTGTTCTGAAACGTAATATGTAAATATAAATACTTAGTTATACTTCAACAATGGATTAAAATAAATACATCTGTTGTTGAAAGTGACGGATCCATGGGGAGGACATCCGACCCCTCTAAAGTTTGCCTTGTTTATTCTAATCTCAGATGGTTGCGTGGTACATAGAGCCATACATCTCAGTCTCGCAACAAATACTAGTTTAATAGGGTTTTTTTTAAAATAAGTAATACTATCAAAACAGAGAAATCGTACGTGAAGAGGCTAGCGGGAGACCGTGGGGCATGAAAGCTTCTCAGTTACAGCAGGTGACCTGCCATTAACCCCTTCAGAGCGTAATTTTCAGATGCGAACCGCTGTAAAAAGTGTAGTTTTTTTTTTTTTTTTTTTTTTTTTTTTTTTTTTTTTTTTTTTTTTTTAGAACTTTGGATGTTGATTCTAAATCTGTTTCAAAATCACTTACATCAGAATCACTAATTAATAACTCTTCCTCGATGTCAGCATCGTTGAAATATCGTTTTGAACCCATTACTGTGCTGTCTGCTCTTAAAGAAAACAAAGAATGAAAACTGTATTTGACGAAGCCCAAACTCTATTTTAATTTCTTTCTTTTTCCTCTTCTTCTTTTAATTAAGCAACAATTGAAACCAGCTGAGCGCAAACTCGCTAAATATTGTCGGGATAACATTACTCATACTATGGGCAAGTATATTCGCCATACGCAATACAAAATAGCCAAAACAAAATGAAAGCGTATATATACGCCATCCGAACAGCAGGTGCGTTTTGAAGATAAGAGTTAACTCGCCACCCACACTGAAGGAGTTAATGGCAGAATACCTATGTTGATGATATGTAATACAAACGTTTGTGCCGATATACGTATATCTTGGTGTCTTCTTGTTCTGCCTAACGACTCTCCGAAAACTTTGTACAGTCCGCAGCAAAAAAAAAAAAAAAAAAAAAAAAAAAACTGCAACATGAGCATGTAAGTTTGTGAAACGACGAAGTCTTTTGCTCCAAAATAAGAGTGCAGAGGATGACGCCAAGGTTTCTCTTGGCGTGATTCGTGCCACTTAGACGTTATGTTGATTTCCTGCGCTGTTAGGCGTAGTTTCGCTCACAATAAACTTACATGCTCATGTTGCAGGATTTTTGCTGCGGACTATACCACATTTTTGATATTATCTTATTTTTTGGCAGAACAGGAATTCCTGTTCTGGCTAATCTTCGTAAAAAGGGATTTTTAGATTTCCGTACTCCCATAAAAAATGGAATCCTTCCACGTACATCTAAGGTTTGAACATAATTGTTACCTCTTCGGACATACTAGAGTATCCCAAGTTATTGTAAAAATTCCATTTTTTTTTTTTTTTTTTTTTTTTTTTTAACTGTTCAGATTATATTTTCATCTAAAGAATAACTTTATTTTCAAGTCAAAAAGTCAAGGAAGCATTCCAGAGAATCTATCATTAATAATAAATTTCCATTACAATGTTCCTTTCTGCATATAAATAATAGATGTGTTTTATATGCTACTTAAAATAGTATGAAAATCACGTCACCTTCCTTTTTAGGCCTATATGCATATTGTATCACTTGTGAGTATAGAGGGAAAAACGTAAAAGAAGGAAAAAATAGACTTGTACGGTGCAACGCAGCACAGCGTCTTGGTTCTAGCATAGGAAAAGACAGGGGGAAATGAAAAAGTGGGTGGAATGAGAGAATAAAGAAAGAATTGGGATAAAGGGGGGAGAACGGAAGTGCTATTGACAAAGAAAAGACACACACATATATATATAAGAAAGAAAAAAAGAAGGAAAACAAATTGTTTGCAAACTGTTCTTTGTAAAAAAGTATTCAAACGCAGTTTAAGGAAATAGTATCAGAGTTTCTCAATGTAAGGCATTGTGAAAGCACGTGTTCCAAACTCGACTTCGAAATCCTATCTTATAGAAAAGAAGATTTCACATATACATACTCACACAATATGTTATATATATATATATATATATATATATATATATATATATATATATATATACATGGATGGCAGAAGGCTTGCCTAAAGTATGCTTTTGGATGTGAGCGCGTGCCCCAATCTTGTCGACCTTCCACGGTGGAGGATCGATGGATCGAGAGAGAGAAGCGGGTGGGGCAGCGAACGCTCACACGAAATCAAGAGGTGAATTGGCTGCCTCGCCAAAGTGGATTTCCCGTTTCTTCAGATGTGTGGAGCTCTACTAAACTGTACCTTAGACCGTACTACAGAGCAACGACAATAATAATAATAATAATAATAATAATAATAATAATAATAATAATAATAATAATAATAATAATAATAATAATAATAAGCTGCCTGTGCATAGCCGAACCATTAGCTACAGTTTCCTTGGCGTATTTATTCCAGCTTGCACCCAGTAGAACATTCGAGAGACAGTTTAAGAGCCACTAGAATTAAGGAGAAACGAAATCTTGCTCAGAAATCCAGATATAAGGTTTAATATAAGCTGATAAGCTAACCACACATTGCCTCCCCCAACAGCTGTGTCAATGTCATGCCCCTCCGTGGTATATCTATGGCTAATGTATTAGGTTTACTACTACTAATACCAATAAGATAATTGTCCGCAGAAAACGCACTCAATAAAAGTGCGGATAATATTAAAATACTTCATTATTTTGATCAGTTACACCCAAGACCGAAATTGAGGTTTAAGTTAAATTACAACGAATTATTGTGTTAGCGTAAAATTACAGCAATAAATATCACGAAGAAAATTGTGAACTTTAAAACAAATAATGACTGATCACTGTTATTCTAAATAGCTTGTTTAATATTAGTAATCGACCTTTTAAAATCATTTATATTCTTTATGTTAACACTAACAAGAATGAAATTATAGATCGTTTTGGTAATTATTTATTACAATTTTTGCTTTAAAAATATTAGAATATCAAATATTTATGGAAGTTTCTCTTCTTACCTGCAAGAGCACTATTTTGCTAAAATGTTAACATTTGAATTGTTAATAGATTGAATCCGAACATTAGAACAATAAAAATCCTCTAAAACTGAATACATTACGCTCTCGTTAGTGCAGTCATTTTCTATATATGGTAGAGCGCTCACCTCTGATGCAGAGAGGTCCTGGTTCGATCCTAGCTCTTACCAAGTGAGCTTTGAGGTTGATAGATATATATGTGTATAGGTATCCCCGAGGTTCACCCGTTTCATCGCTCTTTCTTCACCATCTTCATTCATTATCATCATTACAGTCTCCGTTAGCCTCGGTACATTAACACGGGACCCGGGTTCGATTCCCGGCGGGAACTCATGTGGTTCGGATTCCACGTTAATCAGTAAGTCCACGTCTCATATAGCCTCGCTGCTGAAAGGGACGCTAAACTAAAATCAACTCAACTTAATACGGGACATCAATCTTAAAAAATATTGCACAGAAGGGTACTGAATTACTAGAAATGTTATTTTTTTCCTTGTAGTTGCAATCTATCTATCCTATGCTGTACTCAGAAACAACTGCGTTTATAGGAGATTATAGTTTTAACCCATCTAACAGATTTACATCCCATCTAAAGAATGATTGTGTCAATTCAACACAATACTTCTGTTACTCTAGTTGTGTTAAATCTTGACACAAGCCTACTATTGCTTCAATACATCGCACTTTGGAGAAGTGTTAAAATGTTAGTCGTTAAAGTACCTGACATGATGAGAGTCATTTTAGTAATAACACACCATTGGTAGTATACAATTGCTAAATAACTACTTTTTAACAAAAAGTAAAGAATTCTTTCTTATTATACCGACTTAATCTTATGACGATTAATAAAGTGTAGTATAAATTATTTATAAGTGGAAACACAGGTGGCAACACCACTACTAATGTAAACGAAGTCAGAAAATTCATATGCTCAGAAAATTATTTTTCTTGAAAGATTACACGAAATAGTATGTTGTTCGTTATTTGCTATTAATGTCAATTATACCGCGTGAAGCTTTATTCATCGTAAAATCATAAAAATTAATACAAATTCTCAATATATTACTTAATAGATATTTATATCCTTAGAAAGTAACGTGCATATTTAAGTTTATACCTGCACCATTTGGATATGTTTTGTTTTTTAGGATGTATATATATTTTTCCTACTTAATATTTTGTTTGTTATCAGGTTTACAATACTGTTCATAAATATAACTGCACTTAGACAATCCAACAATAATTTAAACAGTGTAGTCAATTCTGTGCCAAAGAGAGGGCGTAACTCTCTAATGGCTAGGATTAGGAGATTTATTACAAAATCTTAGAATTACGGAAATAAAACTGATGAATAAGGAACTTACTGCATATACCTAACCCTTTTCCAAAAAAATAAAAAGTACGCTTAAAATTGCAATAGACCTATCTGATAACTAGGATTTTGAACCGGTTGTGATACCTTTGTTAAGTTATTACTCTTAGCAAATGAAATTTTCGCTAACATCTGACAAATAATGCAGTTATTAACATTGAGTGTCTCACTGTTCTGCTTTTACCATGCTACAATTTTATCATTCACCAATTTTCCGCTTTACATTATTTTTTGCAAGGTTCCGCTCAATATTTGTGTAACACGATTGGACTTTGTGACACACACACATGTTCCCAGGATATCTCCGGGGGAGAGATCCAAATTCAGTTCAGAATAAATTATATTAACATTCGTAAAAGTACCCCTACAATTAGACTGAATTTATATAAAAGCCTAAATTTCGGGGGAGAGGGGTCCGAACCCCCAGGATCAACTCCTTGCGTACGTTCCTGTCTGAAGAAGTTAGGAGAAGCGAGTCATAGATCGCTTGAAAGACCTGTGCTAGCTTCCAACCTCTCCTTAAAGTCACTATATATACTCATAATCATAAGCAGAAATAAATTTTGAATTTTGTTTAGCTGCTTTAAGATCTTTATTTCAAGCAAAAATGCTTAATAACTCTTTTCATAATTCTTTGAATGTAGGTATTTTCAACAGTGGTGTGTGGTGAGTTTTCCTAAAAATACAATTGTACAATGGAAAACTGGCAAATGTAATGACATTACATAATTGTATAGTTAAGTTAAAGCGACATAATACATCGCCGGAGTCTGAGTCTTGTGAGAAAATTATTTTTGAGGCGAGATTGTATGATGGCGAACGACCAATATTGCATGATAGCCTGTGATTTGGAGCCCACATTCATAGTTGTTGTGTAAGGGAATGGTACTCAACCTTCTTTCACGGATGGCATGCTTTGCTGAAGGCCACGACATATTTAATTGACTTCTTTATTGATAATAATATAAATTAAGATAGTGTAAGACTATAAGTTTATATAAAGTAAGAACTTTTTTTTGTAGTGTTGAACATTGTTGCTGCCGCTCCAGGCGTTGACTTGTGCAGTATGTCTAAAGATCAATTTTAACTAATAATTAAATGCTTCTTGATTTTTAAATTCTAAACTTTTGTTCAATGCACCGTCTGGGAACCAATGTGTGTTAAGCATAGCATACCAAATTAAAACTCAAATAAAGCAACATACAAGGAATATGGTGGATATTCAAATACACAACGCTTGGTCATTATTATTAATAATGTTTGCTTTCAGGTCAATCATTTTCCAGGAGTGTCCATTCCCCTGCCTCCAAGTCCATAACTTTCTACTACCACCAACATAAACTTCCTTGACATTTTCCGCACAAAAGCAGTACTTATATTTAATTGTCGTTAACGCTAGAGCCTTCTCGTGACTACATGGTTAGAGTATGCGTCTTCAGTGCGGGAGTTCATATGGTTCGGATCTCACTTTAGACTGTAGATCCAAGTCTCATATAGCCCCGCTACTGAAAGGGACGCTAAATCCTAATCTAACTATACAAAGTCATAATATGATACGGTGTGTAGTGCTCAGTACGGTTGATACACGAGACGAGAGATTTTTCGCCTCACACACAAAATCTGAACCACAACACAGATTGCAGATCTTCTGCCATAGCAGGAGCAGCACCAGGAAAGCCACCTGCAGCCGGAAACAGATTTTCACTCAAAATGCCCTCGATTTTTCTCTCTGTAACCTAAGTCAACTATCAGCTATTAAATGACGCTAGGCCTGTTCTGCTGCGAGTGATATAATTTAATTTAATTTAATTTGTTGACATATAACACAACAGGCACAGGCCTAATTATGTCCCACTACTGGCATTAACAGTTCTGTTTTTTTGTTACTTGAGACTTAGTTTATTTTATTTACAGAATTAGTTTATAAGTTAATGTGTTTATGTTATGCAATTCGTAATAGTTGTCGTTTGTTTAATATTTCTAAGGTCGTAATTTCCTACTGTATTTACTTTATTATTTACTTGCACCAAAATTACTAATTATCTATTTAATACACTAATTAATTAAGAATAATTTAATTGCTAGAAGAAGAAGAGGAAAAAATTATGTACTTTAACCCTTTCACTATGGAAGGCGACGGAAAAAAAATTCCCTAACCTGCGAATGTCGATTATAGTCGACGTGTTAAAATTTGTCTGTATCTTGGGTTTGTTGATTGTAGTCGCCAAAGGTTTTCTGTGTGATTTCTATTGTTTATCGAAAACAATAGAACACAAACAAAAATGAACGGTACAACTTTGGCGACTACTCTCGACAAAGCCAAGATACGGACAAACAAATTTTAACACGTCGACTATAGTCGACATTCGCATGTTAAGGAAATTTGGTTCTGTCGACAAAAGTCGACTTCCTCTGTGAAAGGGTTAAAATATTTATAAAAAAAATAAAGATAGAATGTAGAAAGGAAGAATTATTAATGTTTGACTATTAAATTAAACAATCTTAATTATTTAAAAAAGTGCCAACGAAATAGTGTTCAAAGCAAATTTTAATACAAAATAGTAGAAAGGAGTCAATCTTCATATTGTGAACGTAAAATTGTTAATATATGATTCTATTGCTGAAATTGGGGGCGCGGTGGCTCAGTGGTAGAGCGTTCACCTCTGGTGTTTGGGGTCCCGGGTTCGATCCCAGCCCCCGCCAAGTGAACTTTGTGATGGACAAACACCGTGCTTGTGGGTTTTCTCGGGGTTCTCCCGTTTCCTCCCACTTTCTTCATTCCACCATTTCACTCATCTCTCATTATCACCGTCTCCTTTAGCCTAACCGGCATAACCGTGGGACGTAAAACTTAAAGATTTCATTTCATTTTTTCTATTGCTGAAATTGTGTAATTAATTGTGATGACAGGCCAAGAAGCAATCAACATGACACACTAGAAAAGTTTCTTCTAGGGGCTTAGGCCCTTCTCTTTCTTATCGTAGTCCACCTAGATGAATTTAAAATGTAGATATCATCCATAATACTTAAATCAAAATTTCTGTTTCAGAGACTGTTTATATACAAATTTCATATCTTTAGAGCATATTTTCCTGACGTAACAGTTCAAACTACTTAACTATCGGTATAAGACAATGAATGTTAATAAACTTATAATTTGCCTCTTTCGTACGAAATATCAAATTCGACTTTGTGAACAGTAGGATTCATGGTTTAGTGGCGACAAATATTATTCTATTATTCTAATTACGACACGAGAATTCTAGACAGGGTTATATTAACTAAAATGATTGTTATGAATGATAATGTTATAATGAAATATGAATAAGTATGTAATATTTAAATGAAGATATTGATTATGATATTAGATGAAACAATTATTTCATAAAACGGAACCCGACGATGTCTATGGATGTAAAATATGATGAGGATGGAATATATTAAATGCCCGGTAGATCTGCTGCACAATGACGAAGTGATAATTCTGGAATACTACAGTGATACCTTTTAATAAGTTGAACAAAGAGGAATGAGATCTACATACCGATAATTGCTTACACAAATAGCTGTACACATATTTCTAAGGAATAACTTTCTATTAACGCATAAAATACATATATCCAAAATATGTAAATTTGAGTCGGAATACATTTTGAGAAATGGTTATAGTGAAATCTCGAAGATGTTATATGCCAAAATTTAATCTGAGAACATTTATCATGAAATCTGTAAATGTATATATATATATATATCTACAAAAAGTTATTGTAATTCTATTAGAACATAAATTTGTCTCCCTGTTACTGTGACATTTGATTTCTTTAATGCTTATTAGTTTAATTAATCAATACATATATAATCCACAGATGATAGCGAAGTCGCGGTGTTCAGTGTCCGCGCGATGAGATTGTTTCCTGGTTGTTGTTACACTTAGTATCTCCGCCCTTACCTGAATCTTCTATGAAGACTTTTCCACGTCAGAACGCGTGGTGACGACCCAGACAACATTAAATACATATATGTTTAAACCATAGTGCAAAGCTCATTTCAAAAAGTGGTTACTTCCATACAGGATTAGAAGTTAAGGTGAAGTAAGAGCAGGTCAAGTGTTACATAGTATATACATTATATAGATTACATAGATTAATAGAACTATTGGTAATAATTACATTCGGCTTACAGAAATAATAGACTTCTTAAAACTACTTACGTCCATTGCCAGTACGCCAAGGTTGAAATTTTCTTTAACTAACCTGTTGTATGTTGCACTAACTCTCCATATAGGAGATCTGCTTAAGACGTTTGTTTTCGCTGTCATACAAAAAAAAAAAAAAAAAAAAAAAAAAAAAAAAAAAAAAAAAAAGTGCGCAATTTAGTGGATGGTATTTGGATACATATTTGTTCGTTAAGATCAGGGCAGTCTATTTTTCCATGAAAGAGTTTGTGTAAAAATAATAAATTAATATTTCTTCTGCTGAGTTCTAATGTTTCAAATTTAAAATTTTCAACAAAGTTAATGTAGCACTCAAATTTCGAGTAGAATTTTGTTTTCTTAAATGTAAGAAGTCTTAAAAACTTATTTTGAGTATGCTCAATCAAGGATGAGTATTTCTGTATATTAGGGTTCCATATAGTACTACAATATTCTAATTTCGACCTGATATATGCATAATACAGCACAATTAAAGTTTGGTCATTTTGGAAATCTTTACTGACTCGATAAATATATCCAAGATTTTTATAGGCTTCTTTGCAAATAGTTTCGATATGTTGAATAAAGGATAATTTTGAATCTAAAAAACTCCTAAATCCCTTATAAAATCAAGGTTTTTCAGTTTTTCCCGAATATTGAATAATTATATGGAATATACTTCTTTTCTAGTGAATGTTAAATATCTGCATTTACGAACATTTAACTTAAATTTATTGTTTTTTCACCAAATTTCAAGATTTTGTAAGTCACTCTGAAGTTCTAAACATGCCTGAATTGTTTTAATTCTGTTGAATATTTTAAAGTCATCAACAAAGAGTAGATTTCTAGAAAATTGAAAGCACTCAGGAAGGTCACTTATCGCCAAAATGAAAAGTAGAGGTCCCAGATTCGATCCTTGAGGGACTCCACATGTTGCATGAAAGACTTTAGATTTATGATTTCGATACAGTACAGTTTGTTTACGATTTTGAAGGTAGGGAGCAAAGTATTGCAGAGTTGATTTCAAGAAGTTAAAGAATGCCAATTAGTTTAAGAGAATGTCATGGTCAATGACGTCAAATGCTTTAGAAAAATCAGTATATATGATATCTACTTGTTTTTGCTTGTCAAGTTCCTTCGAAATGTAGTCTGCTATTAGTGCTAGATTTGATACAGTAGATCTGCCCTTCAGAAATCCATGTTGACTGACAGACAATACAGGTTTAACATGATCCATTATTCGCTTATGCTATATATATTCATACACATTGGCAAACGCAGATAAGATAGAAATTTGTCGGAACTGTTCAATGTTACTAGTTGAGTTCGTTTTGGGGATAGGACATACAACTGACTCCTTCCATTTTTCAGGAAAGGTACATGTTTTTATAGATAAATTAAATATAATATTCAGAGGTTGTAAAATATATATCTGAACAGCCTTTCCACAATGTACGTTAGGATCCTATCTGGGCCACTTGCTGTTTTCGATTTCAACTTCCTTATTGCTTCTTTTATTTCTTTTTCGGATATGAAAGGCAGTGAAAATATATCAAGAAGAGCACTGGAACGATCATTTAGAGACATGCTCGATACGTTATAGCCCGCTTTTAAGGAGCCATAGGCAGAACTAAAATGTTGCCCGAATGCTTAACTATGTCCCTATCATCAGTAAGATCGTGACCATTGTACTGTATGCGATTAGAAGACAAATGACGCGATTCATTTTTAATGAAGGACCATAATAATTTCGGATCATCTTTTAATTTATCTTCTGTGCTGCTTAAAAACTCTTTATATGCAACAGTTATTTCTGCTTTAATTTCTTTACGCAGTTGACGGAATTGCTCTTCATGGTACTTAATGTTGCCTATACTAAGGCGACTTTTTTTTTTTTTTTTTTTTTTTACTATAATAAGTTTTACGTTTAATTTTGTTAATAATATTCGGGGTAAACCATGTAGGGTAGATTTTATTAGTTGCTCTTTTACGGGGAATGCAATCATTAAATATTTGATACAGTACTTCACAAAATAGATCCACAGCTTGATTGACATCCTTAATATTCTGCAGCATCCCCCACTAATCGGTTTCGGTAAAGTTTTTCAAAATCTGCTTTCCTAAAATTGTAACTTACTGTGTTAGGCACTGTTTAAAGTTTGGTTGAATACAATGCTGCAAACTGAATAAGAAGGGGAGGATGATATCTATCTTCTATTACCAGTGGATCGCATTCTCTTTGAGCTGTTATTTTTGAGAGATTTGTGAGAACAAGATCTAAGGTTTGGCCAATGCTATTAGGAATATTACGAGGGACATAAAATTGTCAAGACTTTTACATTTAGCTGATGACGTCATTATATCGAAATTTGAACTAGTTATTTGTCGTAGATTCAGATCCCCAATACAAAGAAATGTGCAACCCACAGAACAATTTGATTCTACAAATTCAAAAAAAAAAAAAAAAACTTCATATATATGAAGTGGTGAACCAGGCTCTATGTCAACAGTACAAATATCCACGGTAATTGAGTTCAAAACCAGTTTGACAATTACACTTTCAAAGTTAGTTTCCCAGATATTTACTTATTTAATATTATATTTTTAAGAAGTATTATTATTATTATTATTATTATTATTATTATTATTATTATTAATAATAATAATAATAATAATAATAATAATAATAATAATAATAATACATAGTATAAGATAGAGAAATAATACAATGAGGAGGTAGGCTTCTACTTATTTTTAGAAGAAAGGATTTAATATTTAATGTTTTTCGTTGCGTTTTCTTTTCTTTCGTGAATATTTATGGAAAATTTATTCAGGATAAATTTTATAGCTGTCAAGTCTCTCTGAAGGTAGTGGGACAAGAAATAATGCCTCCGTGAAACGATAATAGTCGTTCGCTCCATTCGCCCAGTGGCATTTATACCTTTATTAATCAACAGGTCTTCTAAAAAAAAAAAAAAAAAAAAAGTTACCACACGATTACGGCTAGAAAGAAAATATTTCATTTCTTTAAGACTGATATACAACTGCATAGGAAGTTGCAAATGTTTTATTCTGTCTTCTTTAAAGCGGAAGTATACACAGATTTTTTTAAAAAAATCTTTAAGTTGTCACTTTTTTGTTGAAAGAACAGCGAAACTGAAATAAACGTATAATCTTTAGCAAATTACGTGATATTTCAAGTAATTCACATTTCAGTTTTCTCTATATTGGTACACACACCAGCAGGAATTCCATATAAGTTCTTGAGTTTTACCTTGGTTATGAAGTTAGTATACATATTTTTTATATACTGTAGTTAGTATAAATCATTTCATATTATGTATGAATTTAAATATCAGACAGTATTAATACCATACATTGGCACTCACATTTTGAGACTATGTAAGAAGTAATAAGTTATTAATACACCTAATACCATCTAATACCATTTTATTAAAAAAAAATGCATTACTACCCATTTGAGCGAAATAATAACGACTTTCAACAGATAACACATTTCATGACTCTCAAAACGTCTACACAAGGAAATATTTCACATGCATACTAAGATAGTCAAGGTTACGTTCATGCTAACAAGGGACATCACCCAATTGTCCGGCTCCGATTTCAATGAATTTTTTCTAGCTGATAGAGGACATATATGTATTATTTGTAATGACAGAAATTTTTGCTATGGTGCATGTTTTCTATTTTTTTTTATATAATTTTTAAGAGTTGTGATGTGGTTATTAGACATTACTGCAGAAGTCCCTTACTAACCTTTGTAAACGGAGCGTTAATGAAAGAACAACTATGTAGATACATATAAGGCCTAGGGGGAAGTTGTACGGTAGGTATGACCTTGACGGCAGCCATCTTGAAATCCGCCATTTTGTATTAAGGTCGAGGTTTTTAAATGGGAATAGGGTAATATGATACATAATTTCGGGCTAGAATTTAATCAGAAAGACAATGGTGAAGCTAGTTTTGAGATACACTCATTTGGAGAAAAGTTACAGGCATTTAATTGTTCACTTACTATGTGCGAAAGTCCCTTACCTCCGCTTCTAACCCGCGTATTAATGTTAATAAGTGGAGAAAAGCTTCGGTAATACATATTATGTCTAGAGGGAAGTGATACGGTAAGGATATTCTTGACGACAGCCATCTTGAAATCCGCCATTTTGAATTAAAGTGAAGTTTGAAAAAAGAAAACCATAGCATGTGACACTTCATTTTAATAGCAAATGTTCCCAAAAAGCCAATGGTATGCTTATTTTCTTCTATAATTAACCAGTGTGAGTTTAGGACTGCTTCTAATGTGCACCAAACGTCCATTATTCGATCTTTCAAATTGGCAACACTCCTAATTTTCACAGCATGTTTTAAGATATCAACTGGCACTTTGCAATTGTTGCCATGGCTCATGTTTTCTAAACTTATTACATTACACTACAACTTTGTTCTCAGATATTCAAATATATTCAAATAATTGGTAATAAATAAATAGACAAATAGTTTACTTTTTAAAGAAGTCTTGAGTTCTGTTACTTATTTTTATTAAGTCGTACACACTTGAAAAACATGCATCGTTTGTTTCTCTATGTTGTTTTTTCCTACTGAGCGGCGCAGACAATTTCACCTGAACGGACAGATAGCGTACAAAGATGGCTGTCATTATTTCAAGCGCATGAGTAACAAATTGAATTCAATCGCAAATTTCGACTAGTTAGAACCAATGCATCAGTGAATGGAAATGTTTTTCATAATCGGCTAAGCTCTCAAGTATTTTATAGCGCAATAAGAAAAAAAAAATCAGTGGAAATGTCCATTTTCTAATTGCTAACTAGTTTGAAAGATATCATTCTTGACCCCATTCTAAAATTTTAATAACACAACTTTCATCTTAACTCCCTTTTCCTTGTGAGAATATGCTCTAAGAAAATTTTCAGAGTTAAATTAGCCAAAATTCGGTTGGTGGTAGCCGATTACGTTGTAAATATATAGCACACTGAGCTCTTGGTTACTGAAGCCGAATATGATTCGGCAAGTTAATCTTCACTCATTTAACCGAGTAGTTGATTCATCCAACCAAAAGGATTAATTAATCGAATACATTCAGTATATTAAGAAACGGATTTGAGACGATTCGAACCACTGAACCACAGATCAGTAGGATAATGTTTTAACATGCTCAGTTACCAAGATGGGTAATCGTTATGCTTTGAGGACAATAGTATTATTTCTTGCTTCTCTACTGAGAATGTAATATCATTTCAACACAGTTAGAGCCCTCCCAAAAGGGGGAAAATTTGGTTGAAACTTCGTATATAGATTTCTTCCAAGTTGCTTCATGGCTTTTTACACAAGTTTTTCAGAAGCTTTATTAACCGAGTAAATTGGTTAAAAATATTTTTTGCCGATTTGCTCGGTAACTAGAAGCCAAGAAATAGATTAAAAGAGCAAAGTATCGTCCAACCGAATACTGCTCGGTTACTAGTAACCCAGATAATTTCTTCAAAAAGGGTAGTTTCAACACAAATTCGGCTATTAGAAACCGAGTTTACATTTTAACTTTCACTCAGCAAGTGAATAATTTTCTCAGTGTGTTGTACAGTATTTTATGTTATACAGTATTATAGTTTCGTCCTAGCAATAATGTTGTGCTATATTTCGACATATCTATCAATCAATCGATTATTTCAAATATCAAAATATCAATATCTAAAGCTTTTAATGATCGATCTATCGTTAATCTCGATATTTTTGATATTTTCCTATTTCGATAATGCGATATTTCAATATTTTTATGCCAATGGGTTGTGCTACACATATCGATCAATCAATCGACTTTCAAATATCGAAATATTGATATCAAAAACCTTTAATGATCGATCTATTGATAATATCGATATTTTCCTATTTCATTAATACGATATTTTTCGATATTACAACATTTCGATACTTTTGATACTTCGAGATTTCGAGATTTTTTATGTCTATTTTTCTTATATCGATCAAATTCGATGTGTTGTTGATATACCTAAATCCGGATATTACGAAGCCCTATTTCGCAATGCTGTTCAAATATCGTTAACAAAATTGCACAAAATTACAAGAGTGAATTATACCGTTTCCTCATTTATTTTTTTTCAAACGCGCAGATAGAAGGCATAAGTAGAGAAGAAGGCATGAAGATTAAGAACATTGCTTTAATAACATCTTCTCCCCACATTCTCCTAATCATCATTGAATATTCTTAACAAGGACAAAGAAGCTTATGAAGGAAGAAAATTTTTTTAATTGGTAAATTCCCTCGCACTTCAAGTATTATGATCACGAAAACCTTTTCTGGTACTGTTTTCTTCAGAACCAATTTTCAATTATCTAAGCCTCAAATCTTATATAGGCTATCTCTTAAACAGCCAGACTACAATCAACACATCTTCCCCTTTTGTTTTCTTAAATTGATACAATTTTTACGGGGAGAAAAAGTAAAAGAAAAAAGAAAAAGAAGAGATCGAATCAAATATTTCAGGGTTTGACAGGAAAACCTCAACAGTGCAGTAGTAGTACCAAAGTTGAAATCCTTCAGTTTTGTCGAGCATTCCCTCTCTCTCTCTCTCCTCCACAATGGCGGACGTCATTAACAGTGAACGTAAAAAGGGCTGGCTGGCTGGATGATAGAAACGGCAAGGGGAAAAAGGAAAAGGGAATGGGATGGGTTGATAGGACGCTGGGATTTCGACATTTCTCTCATTCCAGTGGGAGAGCCAGACGGGAGGATACTGGAAAAGGGGTGGGGAAGTTCAGACATTATGATGGCTGCTGATGCTGGTTATAGCGGTGTGGAAGGGATATAGAAAGGCAAATGTGATGTGGACCTAAAAAGATCACTTGATCCTCGCTTGCTCCATACACCTTCCTTCTTGCAGACCCTCATCGTTTCTACACAAAATACAGCAGCAGCCAAATGCATATACATATATGCATATACGTAATGTTTGTGTGTGTATGTGTGTGTGTGTGCATTTCCCTCAAAGGTTTTCTATCGCCCCTTCTCCCAGCCCGTGCAAGATGGACGACCGTAGTCACTGGTCTTCTCCAGACATGCTGGCTGGTCGGGGAGCGTGGAGTTAAATGGACCAAGTTATAAACTCCTAGAATTTCGTTCTCTCTCCCTCTCTCTTTCTCTGGTTGTGATCCCACCCACAACTTACTCTTACCATCACAATCTCTCCTTCTCCTCAATACACACACTTGCTACACTCATTTTTCCCCCCTTCAGGAATGCCAGCATCGAAACTACCAACAATATTCGCGTCTGTGTTCTTTTAATACCCTTCTTCTGGATTTTAGCCATTCCTTTGCCCTTATACACTGTGTATATATATCGACCGTTAAGTGTTTCAATATTTGCTTTGAATGCACTTACTTGGCTACTGTAGTGTTTTATTTGATTCTTTTAAAAGGCACGAAATTAAGCATTGTTTTCCTTTGCATTATATACTATACTGCCCAGTACGTAGAGTTAAAAAGAAAGTGATGGCCAATTCATGCAGTGCAGTTAGACAAAATACGAACCATATTTAAAGACGGCCAAATAAATTAAAAATAAACCAATAAATAAACACCAGCAATGGCAATCTAAGAGTATAATATAGTACTATATTCATATTCTATCGTGCGAATCTCCCTTTTATTCTACGTATCCTGTTGTTTCACACAGTGATGATTTCATAAGATTCTCCCTGGGAGGGAAATTTCAATACACTGGGGTGAAAAGTAGTATTACGAAAATATTGGGAGTCCACAATGAATACGATAGGATATATGGTTCGTTGTTTTGATGGAAAAGAAATTCTCCCGGACCACCACATCTGAAATTATCACTGGTTTCATGTGTCTAGGCTAGGTTAATGGAGACCTGTACTATGAAAATTTGAAAGTAAGTGTATTTTTTTTTTTTTTTTTTTTTTGCATGCTTTGTTGGTTGGTTGGTAATCAAAAGGCTTAAAGAAAATGTTTTCACAGTTTAAAGTCGTCTCCGATCCAAGAAGGTAAACACAGAGGATAAAAAGTATGTGGCGTACGTAAAAACGTAGGTTATATACATAAATCCTGTAGTTTTTGAACTTAACTGAAGACTGTATGTAATATCTTGCAGAGAACGTATAACTAAAAACTCATATTTTGTATAATACTTCCCGTATAAATGTTCCATCTACACGTACTTCTCCGTATGAATGAAAGAATTATATATAGGCGGTAAGGGTCTCACATACAGATGGACTTTATTATGCCTATACGTATGTAATATTCGGAAGACTGTTAGATGTTAGACATCCTGGAGCGGCATAATCTAACATCTAAACGGGAAAAAAGCAGTACGTATGTAGTTTGTGCATAACGTATACTCCATACAAATTTATGTAGTAAACATGTGGATTCCGTATATTTGTATAATATACCACTGTCCGGAAGAAGGATTTTTCTCAGTGTGGTATGATGGACAGGACAGATACATTTGTTCTTCTAACTCATGGGGTTGAAAAGAAAAATCGTACATTTATTGTATATCCGTGGGCTGGACAAAACATTAGGTCTAAATTGCAAAAATTTCAGCATTCTAGAAACCCAAATTTTCTATTAAATTTACATATTTATGGTGAGACATGTTAAATTTATATTTTTGGAGATGTTTTGGTGCGACTGTTATTTTAGTGATAAAAATCTTTCTAATATAGTTATGGATAGATGCAGAAATATTCTATCTTTGTATGCTGAAGAAGAACAGATACATACAGTATATAACTTGACTTGAGTTTAGCGTCCGTTTCAACACCGAGGCTATACGAGACGTGGACCTACCATTTAACGTGGAATCCGAACAGCATGAGCTCCCGCCGGGAGTCCAACCCGGGTCTCTCACGCCAAATGTGCGAATGCTAACCACAAAGAACCTCATACAGCACATTACGATTATGGTTTAATGTGGAAGAGCGAAACATAATTTTTTTTTTTTTTTAAATCTGTGCACATTATTCCAAATCTTACTGTTGAATAGTATTGCTTACGAAACGAGAGGCGAGACGAGACAAGAAACATTACAATTCTCATCTCGTTTTAGGAACGAGACGAGAAATTTCTCGAGAATCTCGGGCATCACTTCAATCCGAGGACACATTCTCATGTGCATGGACTCTCTCGAAGTTCTTCCGTTTCCTTCCGCATTCTCATTCAATCAATTTTTTCATATTTGTTTACTTTCGTCAGTGATTGATGCCTTTTTTAGCCTGAAAAGCAGAATCATGTGGTGTTAAATTAGTGGAAATTTTAAATCTTATTCGTGAAAATATTTTTTTCCCGTCCCTAAGGATATATAGGGTAGCCCAAAAGTAGGGATACAGTACCCTACTGATCAGCTCACTACATTTTATATAATTTCTTATGGTTATCCATAGTTTCTTTATTTGTTCTTTATTTTATTTTATTTTATTTTATTTTATTTTTTACTTACATATTAAGCTTGGAACAACTGAAGCAAATCAACCTATAAGCTACAATATTATACTTGATCAATGCAGAGGTGTATACCTACTTTTGGGCCACGTAACAAATGTGCTCATGAAAAGACTGAATCATGTACTTTGCAAATTCATTAAGTCGATACAATACTGTAAGTTAATTTGTACGCTACTCACATAAAGAGTAGAATGGTTGATGGTTTACAGTTTACACCTATTTTCCTAGTTTCACATCATCTTATTTAATGATTTTTTCAAGTAAATATGCTATATATACATATACGTATATGTAGCTATCACACTTATTATTATTATTATTATTATTATTATTATTATTATTATTATTATTATTATTATTATTATTATTATAGTAGTAGTAGTAGTAGTAGTAGTAGTAGTGGTACTTGTAGTAGTTGTTGTAGAGTAATAGTAGTAGCAGCAGCAACAGCAGCAACAGCAGCAGTAGTTTGTTGGTTGGTTATGTATTGAAAATATCTCCTATTTATACATGTAGATACATGTAGAAGTGATTTTAATGAGGGAGTTGCACAGTAAAAAAAAAAAAAAAAAAAAAAAAAAAGACTTCAAAAACTGAAACTCAAGTTCGAAATTTATATATATTAGTATAGTATATACTACTTAAATTTTTATCTCAGGTTATAGTTTGGAGCAGGGTTTCTCAAATAGTGATCTTCGAGAAATGTCCTTGTGGTACTCTTATCTGTGGAACAAAAGGGAGAAAAAATAAAATTCAAGTAAAATGTGTACCATAACAAACTATAATTGAGAACCTCAAACAGGTGTAAATTATATAAATAATAGGTTATATTTCATGTAATTCAATTCACGTAATTCATGTAATTCAATACAATTTTATAAAGCAAATGTTATTTAAATTCTAATAGTTTACGTAGATCTATTATTATACAGTGTTCTTACTAGTTTATTATTTTTTAAAAAAAAACTAATAAGTATATATTTTCTTCTTGTTAATCTATGATAATACAGATAAAATAAAGAGTTTGTTTGTCTCTGTGCGCGGCCTGGAGACCAGACGAATGGACCGAGAGTTACGAAATTTTGGTCACGGGTGCCTTGGCCAAGGCCGCAGACCAAAACGAAGTGTTGTTTTTCAAAGTTTGAATCAGGGGGCGTTTACTGGGACATGTAAAAATAGTAGAAAATTGAGGATATATATTAAATGACCGATACTGTAAAATATATATATTGGGTTGTTCAATTTGCTTACATAGATATTTTATTTGGCCCATGCAAAGAATGGGTATTTCAGCTTGTGCCAATATAAAATTAAATGAATTTCATTTGTTACTGTTTCAAAAATATAAGCATATTGATCTATACTCAATTTTGTTTTTGTAAAAAATGGTAAATTTACTTTCGAGAAAGGCAAGAGAAGGATAGTCAGTATAATGTTCTGACCAATAAAAGTAGTATCCTCTAGAAAAAAAGTTTTAAAAAACACTGGATCACTGTGATCAGACAGACAAGGAAATTAAAATTGTAGTGAACTGCGTATTATGTATATTACACATTATATCTGAGAATCTCAAACACATTTTAGAAATTATATATATGCAAGTCTCTTTCAGTTTCCTTCCCAGCCCAATAATAATAATAATAATAATAATAATAATAATAATAATAATAATAATAATAATAATAATAATAATAATAATAATAATAATAATAATAATAATAATAATAATAATAATAATACGAGGGATAGACCGAAATTGGTGGACACTGGTGGAATGGAAACACTACGCCGATTCTGTGTGTGATGTAGGATGTGAAAGTACTCTATGACATGCTTTCTTAATGTAACGCCAACGTGCATCATTTGTTTACTCGCTAGAAAAGTACAACTGTAACATGTATTAAAATGGCAGATCAGAATGATATACAGTTATTTACCAGACAGATGATCACTGTTGAATTTTCTGTGAAGTTACGCAAAGATTGTCAGGAAACGTTTGAGATGATCAAACAAGTGTATGGTAAAATCGACAGATCGGCTGTATTCAGGTGGTAGAAGCATTTTAAGGGAGGCAAACGCAATGTACAGGATAAAGTGATGAGAACATTGTGAAACAGAGAGATTATTAAAAAAAAAGATAGATTATTGAGAGAAGAATAAGACAGAAGAAAGGATTATCTATTCGTGGATTACAACTGAACTGAATGTTCGTATAGTAAGATATCACGAAATTGTTAGGAAACAACTGAAAGTGTCTCGTGTTGCTGCAAGATAGGTGGCATGTTCACTGAGTGACCTGTCGCGTTCAATGTTGCCAGGCATTTCTTCAACGAGTGGAACAATATCCTCAATTTTTGAATAGAATTATATCCACTGACAAGTCCTGGATTTTAATTCCGAATCAAAGCAGCAGTCTAGCATATGTAAACATGGCGACTCACCGCCTCCGGAAAAAAAGTTAATGCTGATTTTGTTTTTCGATATCTGTGGTATAGTATTACAGCATTGAGTTCCTGATGACTAAACAGTAAATTAAGAATATAGTGCTAATGCTTTGTAAGTGTATTTGAAGAGAGCTATTCTAAAACTGTTTTAGGAAGAATAGTTTCTCTTGTAGAATAACGCTGGGTCACACGTGAAACAACCCTCTCTTTGGTGGCTCTCTCTGCACTTGACTATGTCAGGCACTTCATCACCATGCATTCATTGACGTCTTTCGGATATTGTTAGGATAAGGTTTTTCGTTCAAAAGGCAATTCAACGATGACTTTTGACGATTGGCAGAGGCTGCGCAACGTATCTATAACAGGGTCCAAGCTTCGAGCCGGTCCACGCGTAACTCGAGCCGGTCACATTTGGGTCAGGTAAAATTCATGTAAGCGCCACCGCAGCGACCTGCTTCCGAGAAATAAACGTACGCTCCAGATTCTTTGTGGATCCGATGGAAATAAAGATAATTAAATCACATTGTTCAGCTATTAATTCTGGAATCGCACTTAGCTTACATTAAGAGTTCCTAATGAAATATTAAGTGTAAAATGATGATACAAAGATTTTACTGCAAAACAAGTTGCATTAGTAGCTATTTTGGATATAAGTAAATTACACAAACGTTTGTAAATTCAACATGTGTGAAATTATATACAACAAAAACAACAAAATGGGAACAAAATAATGACAACTATTATTCGGATTGCTAGAAAATTACATTTAACACGACGTATACGCGCTTTATCAACTCATTAACATACAAATTCGAGAAACCGCATACAAACTTTTGTACTTCACGGAAATTCTTTGTTGTTCCTCCATTTCGCATCCTCATAAGGTAAATAAATTGCTAGTATCGAAGTATCTGTAGTTGTGCAATTAGTCAGTCCCATGCAGCTCGTTGTATTCACAAAGTAACCAGTGTTGAGTATATCGCGGTAATTAGTTTAGGTACCATTTAAGCTAATTTGTTAGGGTAAGTTGGGTTAAGTTTGTAATTTTAGTACTTTCCTTACTAATTCATTATGTTCTTTCTTTCAGATGATTTGTCGAAGTCTACAAGATTTAACACATCAGCTATGCCGATCGTAGAAACTAGGTAAGCGTTTTGTATTAGTTTCTTTAGTTACACCTTTTATTTATTAACTTTTAACCACTGTCATATATAAGACTTCCAGTGTTCAAACTCTTATAGAACGGCTTTGTCCGTCCGTTCGTCTCAGAAACAAAGCAAAAAAAAAAATGAAATCTTTGAGTTTTGCATTCCACGGTTATGTCGGTTAGGCTAAGGAGACGGTGAAGATGAGAAATGAATGAAATGAAGAAAGTGGGAGGAAACGGGAGAACCCCGAGAAAACCCACGAGCACGGTGTTTGCCCACCACAAAGTCCACACGGCGCGAGCTGGGATTGAACCAGGGACCCCAAGCACCGGAGGTGAACGCTCTACCACCGAGCCACCGCGCCCTCTCAGTACCAGAACAAAAACGGTAAGAGATATTGAGGTACAATTTTTTGCAAATGAGGACCGTTTTTTTTAAAACTCGGTAGAGCAAATTTTGAGAAACGGAGGTATATATGGGATAGGTATGCTATTTATGCTATCAATCGAGCTGTGAAGTCAGAACTGGCAAATCTCGAAATGTTCTGTCTTTATAGAATACTCAATCATGAACGTTTTGTCAGAACTCGATAGAGGTTATGTGCAATAATAACAAAAATTCAATGCCTGTAAAAAAAAATATTTTGTGCTCTATCGAGTTTTGAAAAAAAAAAAACTCCTCAATTGATTCAACGTCCAAAGAATAGGTTCCATTTCCTCCACTGACTCCCTATTTAACTCTCTGATAGAAATTAGTATTTCCGGTTTCAAAGTTTTATCGCCGTAGAAAGAAAGCGGTAACAGATAGCGAGAAGTGGAATTTTGCAAACGATTCAGCATCTCAAGATAACGTATTATGACTATCCACAACACTCTACCAAAACCGGAAGCGATTCAAATTTACTATTCCGGTTTCAATGTTTATAATCGCCATAGAACGAAAATGGGAACAGATAGAGAGAAGCGATGTTTTGCAAATTATTTAGTGTCTCAAGACAAGATATCATAACTACTCACAACATTGTAACAAAATCGTAAGTGGTTTAAATTTATTATTACTTCCGGTTTCAATACTAATTTCCGTAAAGTAATAACGGTAAATGCTATCAAGATGTGGTTTTACAATCGATTCTGTGTCTCAAGAATATGTTCCGTCTTCTTCATTAACTCTCTATTCAAACTGTAGGTGGTTCAAATTAGCAATTTTACGTTTTAATGTCTATCATTATAGAACAAAAACGGAAGCAGATAGCGAGAAGCGATGTTTTTCAAACGATTTAGTATCTCAAGACAGCATATTATGACTAATCACAACACTGTACCAAAATCGAAAGTGGTTCAAATTTATTATTACTTCCAGTTTCAATACTGATTTCAATAGAACAAAAACGGGTAAGTAGCTACTATCAAGATATGGTTTTTGAAATCGATTCAGCGTTCCAAGAATAGGTGCCATCTGCTCCGTTAACCTTATATTCAAATCGGAAATGGTGAAAATTAGCCATTTCGGGTTTCAACGTTTAACATCATAGAACGAAAACAGCAACAAATAGCAAAAAGTTTTTTTTTTTTTTTTTTTTCAAACGATTCAACGTCTCAAGACAACATAACTATATCCACAACATTCTACCAAAACAGGAAGTGGTTCAAACTTACTGTTACTTCCGGTTTTAATATCGGTGTAAACTTATATTACCATAAAAAAACGTTAATTGATAGCGAGAAACTGCTTTTTGTATCTTTGATATTATTACTCCATTGTAACCATGCACTACTAATGCAGTACTTATACATGCACTACTTCAAGTTTGAATATTCAATTCGCCACTGCCGTGCCGTGGAAAATCAGCGCCCGGGACGAGAGTATACTACGGCGCCCCCATACACATATTACAAGTAATGTTTCTTCTTTTTTCTTTTTCTCTCCCGAATTTTGCACCCCCTTACCTCGGCGCCAGGGGCCGTCGCCTCTCTCACGGCACGGTACTGCAATTCGCATAATTTGGAAGCCTTAGCTTCACACTGTGAAACGATACTCATTTGTTGTTTATTCATATAAAACGCATGAAGCATAATTATCAGATTTCATCCAGTCGTAAGAAAAAAATACTCAATTGCCCACTTTATGCTTATTTCTATAATTATTTCGTTTGGTTTTTCTTTTCGAAACGGTTGACGTAGGAGTGAAAGATGATAACTCAGGTATATTTTAGCTTTTACATTGTATTATCTAATAGATCAGGTAATTATTACACATTTTCAACAACATGTACACTCATGTCCAAAATTATTGTCGCATCTCTATAAATATGTTGATGTAGGAATATAATTTGATAACGAATTCGCCCGGTATTTCTTATAATGCTAGTATGTGTATAATCAGCAAAGACATGTATGTCGCAAATTTCATGTCAAAAGAGCAGTAAATAAGAACAATAAAACGAAAATAAAACTTTCTTGTCCATTTAGCAACATTTTGTTTTACTCATTCTAATTTTCGTATTTATAATTCTTTTCCTACGAAATTTACCACAAAGATACATTTCCCAATTATACACATAGGCCTAGTGTCAGTATTAAAAGTACCCTGCAAAATCATTATCAAATTACATTCTTATACAAGAAGTCAGTTACAGATATGCGACAATCATTTTGGACATGAGTGTACATATCAGCAAGCGCAAAGGGAAATAATGATTTTAACTTCTTGTCCCGCTTATGATATGTGCACATGTGGACAAACAGCCATGCAAATACTTATGCAACTAAATAGTACTGATGAAATTAATCTTGATACTCATAGAAAAAATGTTATTATTGTTATTATATTGGGTTGTTTTGCAAACCTTTTATGCCAATCAACTGCAGATTTTGTTGTATAAACCGCGCCATATTAAACTTAGCACATGATATGGATTTTGGAAGTGGCTTCGTGTCTTCAGAGTAAGGAAAACCTCGAATCAGTTGACTTACTAATTAACTGATGTTTCATTTTGACAAACCACTTATGCAGATTATAGTTATTTGAGATTATCAAAACAATATTTCAAAATCTTCTTTCTATAGAATTACGGCCAATAAACTATTTTACTACTAAGAAGTAACTACAATTTAGATGAGTTACGAAATATCTTGCTATAAATTCATTAATCTCTTTATTTATATAGGACGAGGTATTTTTATATTCTTGCTTCTCCTTTTTCTTCAATCCAGACCTGAAAATTTAAGATTTTTCTTTTAACTTTTTGTTTTGAAACACAATGTTATTTTATGGGATTTAACTTGCAGATTTAGAATATGGGTAAGACTTCGTAATCCATTTGCACAATAAGAAATATGAAAATAACTGAACCTATTTTATTCACACAAACATAAAACTGCCAAAATTAATAAAATTAAACAGTAAGATGTAGTGACGCTGTAGCAAAAGAAACTCACATCAATCTTCCTACAAACTCGGACACCGAATAGGGATCTTAGTCCACGACCTTTCTCAACAAACCTTGTATACACAAATATGTTTTTCTGCTAATAATAATATAACATAATTAGGGCAAATGTAATACCTTTTTCTATTAGGTATTTATTTATACATATTTCTGGACATTAGAGGCATCTATGGTTTTAAACTTGTCATGTATGAGAGATGAAGTTTCTCGGCAAACACACTATCCGGTGAAGGGGAAAGAATGGAACCGTCCGGATCTGTATGTTAGATATCATCCCGGCATTCGCCTGGTATGAATGAGGAAAACCCAGGAAAACCTCGCTCAGAATGACTGACCTGAGGAAAAAACATCATTTCGACCGAGTGACCCAATTGAGTATCAAACCCGGGACTGCTGACTACAAAAGGAATAACGGAATTTAAAAAAAAAAATAGAATTTAAAATATTAGTATACTGTTATTCAAATATGCTCAAAATATATGTTACGCACATCACACCACTCTTCATTTACTGATATTATGGAATCTTTGGATGGACAAAATATCCCAATAAGGTGGATTTTGTACATTAATACATTTTCTTAGGTACCCTGTCATAATGACATAAGTAAGCTGGACCCACCCCGTAGAGGTCGAAGATATCACAATATTTTTTTAAATGGGTTTGCCGTCGATGGTTATGCCATTCCTTCGGTAAGGACATTTAAATATTTTCAGGTTTTATTACACTATTAGCTGATTTAAATATGGATAAAATTGCTAGGTAGATAGAAAATTAAGTCCCTTACTGAAATTTGAAATTTGTCTGTATATTCAATTGTTGTTTAACAGCACAGCAGTGACAGCTTGTGAGTTGTTGTTGTTGAATTGTTGCCATTTTCGCGCTGCTGTTAAAGATAAATACACCACTGAGAATAGAAAATTAAGCTGCATGCGGTGGATCTTCTCCAACTCCCAGCCCTGGAATTACATCTCTTCGTCTAACCAGCATCTTTCTACACGAAGTTAAGTTGTTGTTCTTGGCTCCCTTAAATTTCTTGCATTTTCCAGCAAGCCTTCCATAGTACGTTACATATATATAAATATAAATTTCTAACTCTAATTTTACTTTTATGCATAAACTTGGCATATATTTCACAATTGTTACTTTACATAGCTAAGTATGCATGCACTGTATGCATTTCAATGTACTGTGTGTTTTTAGTAAATATTATTTATACGTAAAAAATGTTATATTAGAAACTGCACATAGATTAGTACAGAGTGGACCACAATAAAATTTACCAATATATACTTCAATAACTCTTAAAAAAGATACATTTGCAATAACGATACGTGGCTGGTTGAATTTAGGCACTTTTTTTTTTTCATTTACAACGAAAATGCTCAAAATAGGTACCGCATCTCTGCAAACACTTGCTTCCTGAGGGCAGCATTCTTGAAATGTCTCGTTAATGACGTCGATGACCAACGTCGTCAGTTCTTCGAGATGGTGGCTGGAGCTGAATTATTTTCTCCCTTAGAAAACCCCATAAATAAAAATAGGGAGTAAGGGTGCAAGGTCAGGTGAGGCGACTCTGGTTTTGCTTACTCGATTTCCGAGGACTGCGCACGGGATCTTGTCTAACTCGTTTTCACATATTTTGAGATGTTATTACAATTCTTCGTGAACCACTCTTGCCTTACTGTATGTCGTTACCAGTAGCGTGCCTAAGAGGGGTGAGTGGAGCGACAGCCCGTGCCGCTGAAGTAAGAGGGTGCAAAATTCGGGAGGAAACAAGAAAAATGTTAGGAAAATGCATATAATATAAAATGGAAGTAAAAAAGTAATAAAAAGTGCTCAAAATCAAGGAAAAGCAGGGTTTATTTTTTTAAAATTTTTCTTACGCTTTGCGGCAATCATGGTGGTGCTTGGCTGTCGACCTTACTCATATATACAGGGGCGCTGATTTTTCACGGCACGGCACTGGTCGTTACTGTATATGTTGCTCTACGGAGTTATTAACGTTTATAGTGGTCTGCTAGGTATTCTTTCAACATGCTTTTTATTTTTCCTTCACGTGGGCATAAAGTCAAAGCAATGATACTTATCCTCCCAAATGCTTGGGGAAAATCTCCCTCCCAAATATACAATTCCCACAAATAATAAAAAAAAAATGTAGTAGAGGAAACTGGAGTTAGTTTTGACAAAAACAAATAACTTGCTTTGTAGGATAAATTTTATTCAATTTAGAAACTATTTATCGTTCTTAAAAGCATCATTACAATATAATTGAAGTTTAATTGCTACATTTTTAATGAAAAATTATTACTCTTCCTCCCCCTCCCAAAAAAAATATAGTAGACACAGCCTTCGCCCCAAAACCCGCCTATGAACACCCTTGGATCGATTAAATCAACAATTTGACTATGTATCCATTTCTCAATTAAGTTCCTTTAAAAAAAAAAATGAGTTTTTTCTGTATTACTCTTAGATAATTTAATTTTGATTTTGAGTTAAGAGTCCATTTCAGCAGGAGGCTACATGAGACGGACCCATACAACAGGAAGAGAGGGTCATTTTTTCGTTCAGCAGGGCTTCGAAATTATTGAGTGCAGAACTATGAACTTCGGTGTGTGTGTGTGTGTCTATTCACTTGCACGTATTCAATATCGAAAACGAACAGAACTGGGACGCAGAGAGAGGAAGAGATTTAAAAATTTCTCCGTGTAAGTGCAATTTCACCTTTTATAGTGGCCCCGATCTGAAATATCTGTATGATACAATAAAACGACAATTGGCGTAATCGGTGGAGAAACGCTAATGATTAAGCCTATAACTCTGAAATGAAATACAATACTGAAGTTTAAATGACCTATATTAAAAGGGGGATCCTACTTTGATTTAGACGAGATAATTACTGGAAGTTATAATAATCTCCGAATATTTAGTTTCCAAGTCTGAAAATTTCATATAAAATTCAAATTTTCATGTTGATGACTTGTTACTTAAAAATCAATGATTTAGCTTCAATATATAAACGTTGCTCATAAAACCAACAAGAAGAGTCTATAGTCAATCAGCAGCGTATAACAGAGTAGTCCTAAAATTTAAATTTGGTGTACGTCAGACGCTCACCGGAAATTTTTGTTGGTGTGTTACAAACCCGAAAGTACAAATCGGTGGTTGAATCCCTGTGAGTGCGCTCATTTTGCAAATAAAAACACAGGTATGTTATTTTTAAGAAATTACAAAGTTTTTTGGGGGGAGGGGGAGAGGAGTCCGGACCCGGTGGACTCTCCGTGGTGCCCCCCTTGGATATAAGTCATATACTTCCATATATACTCCTTTACATCACTGAAATTGCTGCTACTAGTAAAAACATTCAATATTGAACTGACTACAATTGTTACATCCAATTAACACGCTCTAAATCTTTCTTTTCTTTTACGTATTTTTTAAATGTTACATTAATGTGTCTGAGACACTCATTGAATGATAACAAGGGGGGGGGGAGCTGTTGCAAAGACGACAGTGGCGGCGACGACCATTTATAACTAGTAAAGTTAAACGGAAGTAGTTCCCGCATTAGAAAAGACTACACCAAGACAAGAAAAACGATCTTTAACGAAAGATGATATGTTACTTCCTCTCAAAAGGTACAATTATGATACAGTACCTCGATTATATATATATATATATGAAATATTCTTAGTATTATTATATTACTTCTATATAATGTAGTACCTTAGCTACCACCATTACGGTTTCTTTTCTTATTTCCTTCATCATCAATTTGAAACTTGTCCTTGGGTTTCTACTCGCACCAGACAAGGTCCCTTCTAACTCGACGCTTCCGGTTGACGAGATGGATTTAAAAGTCTTGCAATTTGCGGTTCTTTTGTGAAAGTTCTGTGTAGCAGACACCCCTTTCGTCAGGCAGCACAGAAGCTCCCATCCATTTTTTTTTTTTTTTAGAGGGAGATGATTTTAAGTTTGGAGAAACAGAATCTGTTTTCTCAAACGAATCAACTCTTTATATCCGTACTATTTTCTTCATTCTTTTTTCTCCTTGTTATCCTTTCATTCTTTCTTCCTGTGGTTTCCTCCCATTTCATTCATCCTCACTTTTCTCTCTATTTCTTTAACAAGAAATTCTTCGCATGTAACGGTTCACAAGAGATCCGTGAAAAGGAAGTATCTATGCAGAATACTTCAATTACGTGTATATTTCTTAAATTTTTGCAATTATAAATTCTTCTCTTCATGATAATTAAAGAAGATGAAATATTTAACTTATATTATGCTGAAGAATGTTTAAAGTTGCGGAACTTAATAAGAGTGATCAAGCTTTGTTATGTGAACCTTGCTATGCCCGCTCACGCTCTTGCTTTTGTTGCGAGCGGTCCCGGGTTCGATTCCGATAGGCACACTTGGTCGAAAAAGTGTAAACGTTTTTTCAAGCCAGTCATCCTGAGTGATCATACCAGGCAAATGCCGGGATTGTACCTTACATAATGGTTCCAGGCTGCTTCCTTCCTCCCCAATTCTCTGGGTAGTATAATCCCCGAGGAACGCCGTCCCTCATACATGGTGGACTAATGTGACCATAGAATCTAATTCTTAATTCTAATCCGGGGGGCCGCGGTGGCTCAGTGGTAGAGCGTTCACCTCTGGTGCTTGGGGTCCCGGGTTCGATCCCAGCCCCCGCCAAGTGAACTTTGTGGTGGACAAACACCGTGTGCGTGGGTTTTCTCGGGGTACTCCCGTTTCCTCCCACTTTCTTCATTCCACCATTTCATTCATTACTCATCATCACCGTCTCCTTTAGCCTAACCGGCATAACCGTGGGACGTAAAACTTAAAGATTTCATTTTTAATTCTAATCCTATAGCTTTGTGATACACGCTAAAATGTTTATAATAACATTTCAATTAAGAGGGAACACCCCAAACAATTTAAGAAGAAAATTCGAATAACAATCTAAAAATAATTTTATCGTTTGGTTACAGATCAGGGAAACAACTAAACTTTTAATTTACATGGTACGGTGTTCTTAGTTATAAGTAACGAACAAAGTTTTCTACTGGAGGTTACAATACAGACATGCATGTTTAACTTATCTGTCATACGACGACATTTGTCTTGTTTCTTCCAAATTTTATCAAGAAAAAAATATTAAAAACCTCATGCGAATTCTCTCAAAGAAAGATTTTAAAATTTTGAAGAAAACATCTTTAAATGAATTATGTTAACATCTGGTATATATTTTGATTACTATTTTGATGCTGTACATTGTGAAAGTGAACGAAAGCAAACCTTTTCTGCCTACCCTACTTTTCAAAAGTGACCCATTTTTTATTAGTTTTTAATTTGTTGTTGTTGTTGTTATTTACACTTCCGAAAAGAATGGATGGGTCAAGCATAATGTATTTCCGTCAATTCCAGAGATACCAGCAGGATTTCTTCCAAGAGAGGCAAAAGCGCTACACAGAAGCAATGTCGCGAATATACACACACACGTGCACATACATAACACATCATAAAAAACAGCAATTACTTACGCACATATACTTATTGACTACAGTAACTAAACTACAGTATATAAATAAATATTTAATATAATTGTACGAAGGGTGATCAGAAAATAAGGTTACAAAGCCTGCAGTGAAACGTGTATTTGTTATTTCATACAACCAATACAGCGAACAGGTATTACTATATACATTAGATTATTTTTCGACATAGTCTCCATGTGAGTTGAAACACTTGTCGCATCGTGGGATGAGTTTGAAGATTCCCTCCTGGTAAAAATCCTGTCCTTGCGTGGAATCCATCGGGAACAAACTCTCCGGTAGTGCAGAATATCGTGCACAATGTGAGGAACGCTTCTGAACGACAGACATTCTTAATTCTACTCCTCGTCTGTAATATTTTCTCTACCAGACGCAAACTTTCGACACCATTCTGCGACATACTGATGAGACATTGCAGTTTCTCCGTAAACCTCTTACACCTGCCGGTGAATTTCAACCGCGGTTGCAAGTTTCGCCAAAAGAAATCGAATAACTGAGCGAACTTCTTCGCGAGACCATTTTTCCAAATAAGTCGCCATTTGTGTATACATATAACAAGCATTGTAAGTGGTTGGTGGCTGAATCTTTGCACAGTTGCCAACTCAATGTATTAAAATTACCTCACACTCCTCATTCTTCTATAACAGACGGAACTCCAGAAATATCGGCAGTGTAACCTTACTTTTTGAACCTTCCTCGTATTAAGTAACATAGTGTGTGAGAGCAAATTAGTATTTTGACATGTATTTCCAAGAACTGAATACCATTCGAAAATCCAGAGGAAGCAACTGTCCCCTTGTCCTTGACCCCGCTGTGAGTAGCCATGGTCAGTGTTTCCGGCATCATCTCTTTTTCCAGTGAATTTCAAAGACATGAGCTACATATACTATGTGGGTCTTAAAATTTGTATGTTTTGCAATGACTTATAAACATTATAACGAATGAGAGAACTGCAATGTTTGTTTCTATTTTCGAAATAATAAATTTTAAGGAATAGGGCTATGCTTTTACCAGTAACGCAGCCACAAATTTATTATAAGGGAAGAGGGTAGGTTTTTTTTTTTTTTTCAGGGGAGCTTGCTTTTTACGCACAAAAACCAAATCAAAAGTCCTCTTTCAGAATAAGAAAGCCTTTAATAGCTCACTATACATAGGTTTACACACATATTACACATATACATATTTTTATTTATTTATTTATTTTTAAGTATAGGCCTACTATCCTATTAAACAAGGATCTTGACAGTGCAAAAGCTAGAATCACAGCTTGTAGGAAATGTACAATTAATCTACTCATAAAGAAAGGAAAACTGTTTATGTAAGTTCATTTGATTAAGTAAGCTTATACGGTACAAATAGTAAACTAAAAAGAAAAAGAAAGTGAGAAAAGGTAAAATAACCTTGAAGAAAAACATAGTAATAAATTTGAAATTGTTTCCGTCCAATTAGACAAATGAGACCAACCAAAGTGGATGATTTATTCCAATTGTTTTAATTAACTTCTGGTCATGATTTAAGTTTTTTAAAACATTTTCTTTCATTTTATATTATCAACATTCTTCATTTTCTGTAAGTGTTGAACTAGGTTAATAAATATATAACAGACGAATCTCGCTTTGGGAGGGAAGAGGATATCATTTGGAGTCGGATCTCCATTTGCCCGGCAGTATCTACACCTTTTTTTAGTCTTTGTGTTCTGCACTTTAGTAAAATTAAGAAAAACATTGTAAAAGCGTTGTGAACTTCCTTATATAGTTGCTTTTACTTGTCTGCCAAGTATTGATCAGACACATCTATGCTTGACGCATTGTATTATTATTATTATTATTATTATTATTATTATTATTATTATTATTATTATTATTATTATTATTATTATTATTATTATTAGACCGGTCGCCCACTTTACATGTCGCTGTATGCTTAGTTCACTGCACTCTGCCGTTCTACTGCTCTTCACGTAGTACGGAGTTTGCTCTAACAAACTATCATCAACAGTTTGACGCGCGTACGTTGCCTCACCGTTGGCAACCCAGACATTAGTGTCTTTCCATTAAATTGATAACTATCTGTATATTGTTCTCATCGTTTAAGTTTGAGCTTTTGTGCTTTATCATATGTCTTTGTTCAGTACCAAGGTTATGAGGAACATAACCTTAACGTGGGCTCTGGGCTATGACCAGGTCTTGAATGTGGTACACACCATCATCCAGGATCAATCGTTATAGTTCCGCACCACACTATCTTGCCTCCAAGAGAATTGAATTATAGGATCAAACCAGTAGCAGATATAGACAGGGGTCGGGGAGATCTAGGCCACCCCCTACATTTTTAAGTGACAAAAATAATTTAAGCTATTATTTATATATTTTTGAATGTTTATAGTAAACTCATGGTGTACCTATCATAGTTTGACTTCTCCGTGCCCCCCCCTCCCCCCAATTTTTACCTTCTAGGACCGCCACTGGATCAAACTACCGGTCTTAGCTTTTATAGTTTAAGAACTGGCCAATACATAAAAGAGAATTAAGGTACGAAAGGAAAATTATGTTTCTTTAACTTGATATTCAATCTGTAACGCAGCCAAAATTTTTGTTCTGGAAGGAAAACTGATTCAATTTTACTCTCTCTAACCCTACAATGAATCGGAATAAACTCAATCATTTTAGTGCAACCAACGTAAAACTTATAGCCATTAGGATGCAGGAAACAAACAAACAAAAAAAAATAAAATAAAATAAAAAGAGAAAGAAAAAACTCTATCTTGAAGTACTAACAATTATCCTTAGCTCCTAATCCTGTTTTCGTGCAAGACAATAACCAGTTTATTTCAAGGGGCAGTAAATATTGCTAGGCAATTATCTGCAGTCACATCAAGGGACTTTAAATGGGCACAATTTATGAATATATCAAGCATGGCATTGTTAAAATATATTATAAAATAGACTTTTTAATGGATTCGTACTATGTTTCACTTTCGTTGTAAACAGTAATATGTTTCTGTCAAAAATAGGTGTCTACTCAACACATGTTAAATTTACGTATGTACAATCACTGTTAGCTTTGGTGTAGATTCTATATAGTTGTTCCCTTACTGAGTTGAATTTTTATATATAGAAGACAATGTATATGAGAACAATTCGCACGAAGTTCTGAAAGTGCCTTAATAATTAATTGACATGTAAGGAGTGTATCGAAAAGTAGTTAGCAACATTGGGAGTGTCGGTGTGCACTTGCGAGGCTGCATAGACGGTAAAACCTGGAAGCACCTGGTCAGTTGAAGTCTTGTAAACGGATAGCTGCGTGCTTGTTGCTGTGCTCCGAGTTGAATGGGAAATGTAGCGTGTGAAACGGGAAGTGAAGTGGGAAATCCTGCACAATTGGTGCACCGTCAAAGGCAAAACATACAATCAAATAGGAAAAAACTGTGGGGTTCATCATACAACTGTGAAATCGGTCATTGAGAAATTCGGTGAACATTACAGCTTTGAAGATATGCCGAGATCCGGGCGAAAAAAGGGTCCCAGAAACCCTGGACTCGACCGTGAAGTTGTGCGGTTGATACACCAAAATCAATCAATGTCTGTGCGGGATTTGGCTACCAAAGCGAGAACGTCCGTAGGGATGATTCAGCGTATCAAGGCCAGACATAATCTGAAGACATATAAAAAGCAAAAACGTGCGAAACAAACACCAAAGCAGAGACAAACGGCACAAACAAGAGCCCGCAAGCTGTATAACAACATCGTAAAATCACCAGAGCGATGTGTGTTGATGGATGATGAAACGTACGTAAAAGAGGACTCAAAAACACTTCCGGGACCCCAATATTATACTGCATGCAAAGTTGGGGATGTATGTGCTGCACAGATTTACGTTGACGTTGAAAAATTTGGGAAAAAAGTACTGGTATGACAGGCAATCTGCTCCTGTGGTTTGCGCTCCGGTATTTTTTATGCAGAATCCACCATAAACACAGAAGTGTACCGAAAGGAATGTCTACAAAAAAGACTGCTGCCATTGTATAAAAGGCGTGCAATCCCCCCCCCCCTTGTTTTGGCCCGACTTATCAACAGCACACTATGCTAAGACGACAGTACGGTGGCTCAATGAACAGAAGGCCGAGTTTGTAGGGAAACACTTGAATCCACCAAACTGCCCACAACTCCGTCCAATCGAAAGATATTGGGCAATTGTCAAACGCAACTTACGAAAGAATCATAAACCAGTGCGCAACATGGTGGACTTCAAGAGAAACTGGGCTACAGCATCGAGGAAATGCACCGTCGAGACTGTGCAACGGTTTATGGCTGGAATTAAACAGAAACTACGTTCATAGGTACGATGGGACATGTAAGTTGTATTTTCTTTGCCATGTAGATACATGAGGTTCTCTATTAATAAAAATGTGGGTTTGCTTCACTTATTATATTTTCTTCTGACTTTCCTGACATATGCAATGTTGCTAACTACTTTTCGATACACTCCTTATATCAAACTACAACAAGATTTAGAGGATTGATTATTATAGTACCGGTACCCAGTGAAATTAGATAACAATAACGAAATTTGCTCTTAACGTTGGGTCAGAGTTTGGCAACTTTTTTTTCTCTTTTATTTTGTAAATTCTTAGATTTTACAATAATTTTTAATCAAGTATTATCATTTTACCTAATATCGTTTACATTTTACATCAATAGGTGGCAGCAAAACTTTCCAGTATGAATTTATAAAATAAAACTAATTCTTACAACGCAGTCATTGCGTAATTTACAAGTTAAACTGAATAAGCTAAACTGAACTGAACAAGTCAGTGACATAATATCTAAGAGAAATAGTTTTCAGAAGGGCGTTCCATTACGTTCAGGTCCAACTAAATCACTGTTGAACATTCAGCATTTCTTATTTTTGTCACTTCCAACAAAATGTTAATACAAATTCCTATTATGTTTCCCCTATTTTATGTGAACTAAAATGAAAACTTGTATTAAGTGTACTAGAACCTATCTATCTCAGATGTGCCCTCGGAAAATATGCGAAACATACTTCGGCCCCATCTCCGCAATCCTCTGACGGATGGAACCCTCTCTTTGCTTAGGGAAAAGAAGTGAATAGCCTCAGCTGTGTTGCCAATTTGTCATTCAGTCGTTTGGTCTTGACGAGTGAAGATCGTAGGCTACTTAGAGTGACTAACAAGACAGAGCACAGCGAAGTTCGTGAAATAATTCATTGTGGCAATGCTTCCGCATTTAACAATTGAAAGATCTCGGCCGCAGCAACATGTAGGGAGGTACGGGAAAACACACATTGACAGCAGCGCCAGAAGGGACACAGTTGAAATTGAAAGGCTCTATCAAAACCAATAATACAATATATGTGTGTAAAGCTACTTGAACTGACATAAAAATCAAGGAAACATTGATGGCCGTGTGCACCAGCGAAGTTCAACTGTTGCACGAGAGTCATAACCAAGCTCGGTGAAAATGTCTGTTGCAACAACAACGTTCAAGGTTAAGTCTCCCTCAAACGATGGAGAAACTTGGTTTTGGCTTGAACGGCCGAAGTTGGGGGTTTAAACTTCGTTTATCCAAGTCAGTCTGTTTACACTCAATAATATCTTTGTATTTTTCCACTAATGAAATTACAATACATTTCTCGTGTTCGGAAACATTTTTTGTTCGACGTTTCACTATTTTTCGATCACAATTACGATCACTGAAATTAGACTACTCACAACTCTATGCGCACAATCTCGAAAGTCGAAAAGACCGACACGCGGTATGCTTTCTTTATTTGTTACTTTGTTAAACGAAGATCAGAGTCAAAAGACGACAACCAATCGGAGTCGATTTTACAAACTGATCGAAGTTTATTTAAACGAGGTGTACTGAACTTCGACTTTCAATGGTGTAACAAAAGTCCTGGAACTACTTTTAAACTTCAAGTTTAATGTTGAACGCGTTTCAGTGAACGCTCGTTTAAACTTCGTTAGTGCACACGGCTGTAAGTGGAAAGCAGGCATGGGCTGGCCCACCAGGACACCGGAACATGTCCCAGTGCGCACACTGAAACATCATATTATAAATAAAGATACAAGTTTTCTATAATACATTCCTACAGTTATTATTGGTAAAGAACCCGTGAAAGATACAGCGCCCCCTTTATACAGGGTGCTCTTCCAAAATCCCATCAAAGATAAATGGTTTTATTTCTTCTTCTGTATACCACAGTTCTGTACAATAAATACATACAGTTACTAATGGTAAAAAAGTCGTGAAGGGTATAGTGTGTCCTTTACATAAAGCGCCCAGCAAAATATCACATTACAGATAAGTGGTTTTAGTTGTTCTTTGTATACTAGTTTTGTATAATAAGTTAATAAATTGGCTCTTACGTAGAAAGAACCTGTGAAGAGTATAGTGCGCCCTTTATATAAGGCGCACTGCGAAACATCACATTGTAGATAAATGTTTATTATTATGTATACCAATTTTGTATTATAAATTCATTTGTATATTAGCAGAGAACACGTAAAAACTACAATCACTGTTTAAAAAATATGTATAAAGTTATGTATCTAAAACAAAACATGTAAAATACAGGCAGTAAAACAGTAAAAATGTACGTTGTAGATATTTTTGGTAATATAAAATAGGAGTTATTTCCTGCTGCTACTCATATATTCCCCCCCCCCCAAAAAAAAGCTTCCAAAAGCTATGCCCAACTGATAATAACGCAATTTAAACAATTCAAATTTTTCTTTTTTTGTTGTTGTTGTGGTTTTTTAAAAAAGAATTCTTTACAACAAATTTTATTATTCCTGTGTATTTTAGTGCGATGTTCAGATAATCAGTGCCTGTTCTATTTCTAAAATTGATTTGTTGGTATATTTAGGTTCGTTTTGTTTGACAAAAATTTTATTATAAGAACGAAAAAGTGTTTCTCTAGCAAAGATTTTTTCACGGTTTAGCTATTTAGGTTATGAAAACAGTATTTGTGACTTACACACACACACACACACACACACACACATATATATATATATATATATATATATATATATATATATATATATATATATATATATATATATATATATATATATATATATATATATATATATATATATATATATATATATATATATATGTTCGACCTTTTGGTAGACTTGGCCATCGCCCTCGTTAGTATCCCAACCCGGGCCTGGTGGAAAGTTGGAATTTGGCATGCTCATAGCTTAAGAAGAGAAACTAAAGTGAACATCGTTAAACATACATACATTTTTATATTTTTTTGTATGGTAGAAAGGGAGATGAAACAATGTAACATATCTCATATCTTAGGTAATTGGAATTGGAATAAATATTTGAAATTCGGTATGGCTGTATCTTTTTGATCACCAAAAATAAAAATTTGCTTAATGGAACGGTTTTCTAAGGAACTGAAAAATTTTCCCCATGTTATTTAAATGGGACGCTTATACATCCCATATTATTTGGCACTTCCGGTAGGTGTAAAATTTACAACTACAATGAAAAAAATGTCTTGTTAGTAGCCTTCCGGGACTAACCCACAGAAAAATTGAGAAAATTTAATATTTTTTGTTTCTAGGGAGTCAAAGGAAGAGAAGAAAGAATCCCCCGTGTTATTTAAATAGAGTTATTTTTCAATGAAAAATGTAAAGGTTAAGTATAGGTACTTCTAATTGGAATAGAAACTCAAAACTTGGCATACTCATAGATTTTTCAAACTAACAAACAAGAAAATAATCAGTAATAAAATATTTTTGTTTTAGGAGATTCTATGTGTTTTTTAAAAAAAAATCCATCTTATGCATTTTAAATGGGACTACTTATGTATTTTAAATGGGACTATTTCAAAGTGTTTAGGTACGTCCAGCAGCTGCTGGATCTTGAAATTTTGTAGAGTTCTTGCAGTGTAATCAACAGAAGTACGAAATGTAAGTTTTGTGGTATAAATTATATGTATTGTGCATTTACTTGGTAAAGTACTTAGTTTCGTTTGTTGTTCAGCTTCCTTCGTTATCTTGATTCAAAATGGTGCCCGTTTGAAAATATAAAAGACCCGTAATTTCCTTAATATTGATGCTAGATTAAAAATGATTAAAGTGGTTCTTAATCTCCGTGAGGATCTCTACAACTCTTGTTTCGATACTTTTTTTTTTTTGATACGTTATATTGTTTCAAAATGGCGGGAGTTTTAAAATATAAAACTTATAATTTTCTTACTATTAATCATAGAGAAATGTTTTAATAAATAAATAAATAAATAAATAGAAACGGTATTAAAACCAACTCGATGCGAGGCCAAAGACCGAACAAACGCGGAGGTCAGGGGATGAAACTTGCAGCTGGTCTTATTTATAAAATTAGAGATAATACTTCACCTTTTTCTGCTCTCCATAGTTAATAATACTTTGCACATTTGTTGTTTGTGCTTTATTTATTATGTTTTATTTATGATATCAATAAATTTAATTTTTTAGACATTATACATCCTTTCTTTAGAATACATGTGATTGATTTATGATTTCACGATGAATAGAATTGCTTCTGTTCAACTAAATCGTTCTTTGGCTTCTCCATTTTCATTACTATGGGGTACCTCAAGGGTCTACCTTATCATCATTCCTATGCATCTGTTTTATAGTTACTGGATAATATACAATACCTTTTCGTTACTTTGTAGATAACACTGCTATTCTAGCTCGTGCAAAACCAGTCGAACATAAATACTTTTCTACAAGACGCTATTGCTCAATTTGTACGATTATATCTGACGATACCAAGGATTACTGGTTCCTCCAAAACATAAAAGTAAAGTCTATTGTAATATTAGATATTTGTATTGAAAGTACTTAGATGTGCTTAGATGAAAAAGCGGAATGTTTAGTTCTTACTTTTGACACCCATATAATCTCAATCTCATCTCAAAATATATTCTAAACCTAAAAGTCAAACAGTGACTAATTCTATGAAAAAGGGGATCTGGAACACTTAGGATCCCATACTCGCACTGTCCTATCTATAAGGAATTATTTTGTACAATTGTGTCATATGAAATACAATCTAGAACTCAAAAATACCAAACAAATTTCCCCTGCCATCTGTCTGAAATTAAACTACCTACATACTGTTATTTAGTTCTATCCCAACCCATTCCATATAATAACTCAATTTCACTGGAAGTGGCGCTTGTTATTATGTTCGCCCGAACCGCTTATATATTGAGAAACTAGTGTGATACTTTAATATGTTATGTTGGCTATGTTGAATAATTACGAATTTTGTGCGTATTTAGAGCATATGTGCTATGTAGTTTAAATAGAAACATGTTACTAAACTTTTTACTCCACTTTGTCGGTAGAAGTTCTCTATATTTGCAAACTTTTCTGTAAAGGATATGTAAAGTGTTCCTGTGCAGGTTATTGAAAGTATATTTTAACCCTGCATCTATAAGTATACACTGGGGTTTCTAGGCACCCGACTGCACTTTAGGTATATACTGTAATTAATTTTATCAGATTGATGAAAAAAGCCCGATGAAAATTCCCAGCCTCAGCTTCAGAAAACATTATCAATTTTTTCTTATTATTTCTGCTCAAACGTATGGTGTAATGTTAAGACTGGGATTATGCTTAGTATAAACATGTCTTCTACACAGCACAGTTTTGTTTATTTGCAATCAAGCACCAATGACATTCTTACTTTGAGATTCTTTACAATAGAAATTCACACCACTGTCCTAGAAAAAGAAATGCCTACTAATTTGATATCTTTCTATAGTGAGACACATTCCAATCCCACAATGGTAAATTTACCCTCAACATTTTATGTTCAATCATCCAAATATTTCAGGGACTGCGAGACCTTAGTGTCTAGTTTGTCTACCAAAAAGTAAGTTGTATTTGTAGGATTAATTGGAAGGAAAAAGTAGTGTGACGTATGCATCTGCTCTGAGACGTCATAATTTCCAGTTCGGATTCAGTAAACTTCTCACAAAGAATAAGGAGAAGCCCGCAAATCTAGCGCTGATAAAAGACAGTTCCAACAGGTAAATAAGACCTAGTCGATGGTTTTGCAGATATATTATTCATGGATTCAGGACTAAAAGAATACTGAAAATATTTATTTTATTCCCTTCCACCTCATTCCCTCTAGGTTTTTTCCTCGACCTGTTCTCTTTATTCTTGCTCTGATGGAAGAAGCCCCTGGTCATTTGCAAATGACTATGATAGGATATGAGAAGTAACTGAATAGTATGCAACTAATATGAGGTTTAGGTATGATTGGTTTGCATACCACCAAAGGGGCAATTCATCTATAATAGCCCCTATGAGAATAAATGGACGGGGCCATACCTTCGGATCAATTGGATGATCACTTCCATCAATTAACTCGATTCCTAGCTTTTACCCTTGTACAGTCATGTCCAAAATTATTGTCGCATATCTATAAATATTCTGTTGTAGGAATATCATTTGATAACGATTTTGCCTGGTATTTCTTATAAGGTTAGTATGTGTATAATCGGCAAATTTGTAAGCCAAAAGAGCAGTAAATAAGAACAATAAAACGAAAATAAAACTTTTTTGCCTCTTTAGCAACATTTTGTTTTACCCATTCTAATTTTCGTATTTATAATTCTTTTGCTATGAAATTTAACACAAGTATACATTTCCCGATTATACACATAGTAACAGATTAGAAGTACCATGCAAAATTAGTATCAAATTATATTTCCACAATGAGACAGTTATAGATATGCGACAATAATTTTGGACATGAGTGTACATTATGGCCAAAATTGATGTTGGTCAATCCAGTAGTTCTTGAGATCTTTTGTATCCCTGATGGACACACGGACAGAGTAAATATATAAAGGAGTTTTAATTGGTAAACTGGAACTCTTTTTTTTTTTTTTTTTTTTTTTAAATGCTTAAAAGTATGACTAAGTACTAATTTTTACAAAGTGGCAAATGTGAACCCTAATTCCTCCAGAAGGCATGTGATATCTGGCTTAAAGAAGGAAGAAAAAAACTATTTTTTAGAGAATTACATAAAAAAAGGGAAGGAAGAATTACATAAAAAGAAGTGCATAAAATTCTACTATTGAGAAGATTTTTTTTTTTTTACAAAAGAAAGGAACGAAAACAGGTGCACTAGTAGAAATACTATGTTAATAGAAAAAAAGAAGAAATAGGGAGAGGAAAAATGAAAAGGTGAATCGGTTTTGAAAATGATGGGGCAAACATAAGAATTTTGAAAAGGAACGAGAAAACGTGAACGGGAGCAGGATAAGAAAGGAAAAGGTGTGATAGAGACCTCTCCGTTTCAGCCCGTAGATAAGGATAAAAAGAAAAAGAATCTCCACAAGGAGAATACTGGAATAAGTGTACAAAGTTAGAAGTTAGTTTATATGTAGTGATTTCGTGCCCATTATAAAATTTGGTCGAAATACTCTCTATCTTTATATATATATATATATATATATATATATATATATATATATATATATATATATATATATATAAATACGTATATGGTGGTCTGTAGTCTCTTGGGTTTGACGTGATCTGATAGCGCAACTAAAGTTGCCCGGGCTGCGAATCACGTCCAACCAGTCACGTAGTTGTGCCATCTTTTTTGTGTAAGCTATCCTCTCTGTGTGTGTTGGGTTTGGGAAACACAGCAAATATTCTTCTCTACGTCTACTTACTGCTGCTATCCGTTGTTAAAACGGATAGTTGAATTACAGTAGAATGAGGACAAACATATTCCAAAGACGGTGTCTACTAACACAAAAGGACAAATAATTTGATTCTCTCTCTCTCTCTGTCTCTGTCTCTCTCTTTCTCTCTTACATACACATTTACATTTACTATCTCTTCTTCCATTCCCTTCTACTATCTTCTTTAGTTCCTCCCTCCCCCCACACACAAGAAGAAACGGAAAGCGTAAATTATGCGCCTCCAGTAGGTATGTTTACTCATTTTCTTTTTATAAGTGTTCTTATGTTTCCATGAATAGGGGAAAAGGATGGTCGAAGTGCATGAAATATTTATCACAACAAGATTTACAATTATTAGTATTATTGTTATCATAGGGTAACTTAGTGCTTCTCAACGTGAATGTTAACAACCCCAAGGGATATTCTCGTTTCCAAAGGAGGCAGTGGAACAAAAAGGATTGATTGGGAGGCGATAGATTATTTAGAAGCGTTTGAGATTTCGTGACCTGTTTTTCTTAAAATGAAACGAAATATTTAAGTTTTACATCCCACAGTTATTCCGGTTGTGCTAAAGGATACGGTGATAATGAGAATTAATGAAATGGTAGAATGCAGAAAGTGGAAGGAAACGAGAGAACCTCGAGAAAACCCACGCACACGGCGATTGTCCACCACAAAGCTTACTTGGCGAGAGCTGGGATCAATCTAAGGACACCATGCACCAGAGGTGAACGCTCTACCATTGAGATTTTTTTCTTATTATTGGTCGAAAGACACTATGCATTTTACAAATTATCAAAAGTTATGACTTTTCAGTCATTATTATTATTATTATTATTATTATTATTATTATTATTATTATTATTATTATTATTATTATTATTATTATTAAAATTTTATTAGCACATAATTCTGCCGTACAACGTGCCAGAAGGATTTTAGGTTTTATTTTTAAACGTTGACTTATATTCAGGGTGCGAAATCCTGGGGGGGATGAGGGGGAATTCCCCCTCACTTACTGTTTTTTGAAAAATAATTCCCCTCACTGCAGAGTTACTGGGGGGGAAGAGAATATGTAGATATTTGTCAGAAGTCATACATATTTCTTGAAAATGTAACGTTAGTTTCCCTACAAAATACTTTCAAAGGCACATGTTTCCCATTAATACATGTTCAATAAACTTATCAATATATTTGGAAATGTTTCAGGAGGAAAAGTATAATGAAAATAATCGAAGTGCAGTTAGCTTTAAGCAAAATTAAAAATGCAGTGAATAATTAAACTGTGCTTTGATCTGGCGAACTCTGAAAACAAAATAGAAATGGTATCTGAAGTAATTATTCTTTTTTTGTCCTTCTACTACTAAGATGATCATACTTGAGCGCGGTGTTATTGACTTCTTGAATGTAACAAAAGTGAAACGTAGGAAGAGTGCTACGAATAACGTAATTACAAAGTACTTTAACGTTAATTCTGAGTCAGACAATAAAGTTCGCAAACTAAATAGTGACAATTCACATGTTACTAATAATGGGTCGCTATTCACGAACAAAAGCAGTGACGAATGCAGTAGTGGTGAAACGGGTGAAGCTGAAAAGAAGTGTTTTAGTGCAAATGTGATGGAAGCTTCTAAAATACATTTATGAGAGAGTTTGTGTGATGGAAGTGATAAAACAATGTCAAGTAAAATGAACCAAAATGTAACATTGTTAGAAGAAAGTCAACCGCCCATGGAATGGGAAAGATTTCAGAATTCGTGGAATCAAGATAGATCATGGCTTGTTTTCGAAATGAAAGCAGGACAGGAAGTGATGATGTGTAATGTTTGTAAACTGCATGCTTCTTTCATGTGTAAAAACAATAACATTAAAATTGCCAATAATGACTTGCCGTGGTCATCGAAAGGTGTTTCTCGGAAAAATGAAGATTTGGATGCCGTATACAGACATGAACTAAGTTCAGTTCATCGGTTGTGCTTCGATGCAGGAGTTACTTGTCAGAAAAAGGCACTGGAAAAAACGCAGAAACAGCAAGGAAAACGTGTCTGAGAAAGCAAGAACAGCAATTGGATGTAACGGTACAAAAGTATTTCGTACTGTGTATACTAGTGCAAAGCGAGGTTGGAGTTTCAGAAATCACCCAGAACTGATTAAATTACAACGTGCAAATGGTTTAGATATGGGAACTCATCTCCATACAGACAAAAGTGCTGCTTTGACAACACGTTTCATTGCAGACCAGCTACACAAGAAATTGGTAACATTTTTTGAAGTTTACTGATTGCTTCTCTATATCTGTTGATGAGTTTACAGATCAATTTTCTGAAAAGCATTTGATTTTGTATATTACGTAGGCTACGTGGATGAGAGGAATATTGCTCGAAGCTGTTTTTATACCTAGGTAAACTAGTACGCATTGAGAAAGCAGACGCAGAAGGAATAGAAATGAAGATCATTGAAGCTTTCGCAAATTAGGGCATTGATTCAGATATTATTAAAGAGAAGCTTGTGGGTCTTGAATCAGATGGCGCATCGGTTCTTGTAGCTAAGCACGATGGAGTTGCTGCTCGTATTAGAAGAAATTTTGTTCCCCACTTAGTCAGTATTCATTGCATGGCTCATAAGCTTGATTTAGTAACATAAAATGTTTTTGGAGTCGTGAACATAGTACACTTCGAAAATCTGCTTAACGAACTTTATAAAGTCTTCAGAAAGCCTTCTGCATTTGCTCGCCTCGAAAACATTGCCAAAGTCATTGGCAAAAAAGGTATTTTGAAAGTAAAGAAACTGTTTCGAATCCGTTGGATTTAATGTGAAAAGGATGTGCTCTTAGTTGTATATAGAGACTATCATCCATAATTGATTATTTGCCTTCTGCCGAAGTGAGAAAAGAGTGGAGTGAAAAAACGGTGTTAAACTTTGAACGTTTGTATCGTAAGCCAACTTCAAGACAAACCATACTTATGTTAGGGTTGCTTTTAGACATTGCACATATATTAACTACGGTCAGTACAACAATGCAAAAAAAAAAAAAAAAAAAAAAAAAAAAAAAAAATCTGTATTATATCGAGAAATAAAAACTCAGCTACGTACTGCGGGCACAACTCTTACTGAAATGAAAGAAAATGGTGACGTTTATCTCACGAATTGCAAAGAGAAGTATCTGTGTTATTGTGTTGACAGTAACTCGACATCATATCAATTCGAGCGAGTAAAATGTCAAATCTTACAAGGGATTTAGATTAACTACGAAGAAGATTTCCAGCAGATGAACTGATTTCCTGTTTTAAAGTATTTGATGAAACTTTAAATTCAAGAAACTTAACCCATTGTACGGCAATTCTGTCTATAACGCTGCTGCATTATTGGGTATAGATCCGTCTATAGCTGTAATAGAATGGAGACATTTGAAATCTGGTCTCAAATCTATTGATGATCTACCCGTATTTAAACTGCTGTTGCGGAAAATAAAATCAGTTACACTGTCGACTGCACTGTCGAATGTGAGCCTCGTTTCAGTGTTGCACATGACTTGAAAAGCTATGAAAGAAATCGATTAACAATAGATACATTAGAAGCCTTAATGACAGTTTAAATTATGTGGACCACCCTTGAATTTGTGGAATGCATTAAGTGTTTCACCGTCTTGGGTTAAGGAGGGGCACCATATGGCAGACAATAAATATAGCACTATACAGAAGAATGAAGATGAGTATGAATATAATTTATTTCTATAAAGAGTACTACAGGTTATCGGTAGTCTCGTGTTTGTCAGATTTAACGGATGGCTGTAATTCTTATTTTTTTATATACAGTTTCTCATTTCGGTATTATTCTAACTTGTAGCCTACCGAGCTCTAACCTAAACAGTATTCTTTTAAATTGTGGTTATATTAATAAAGGACATGAGCCAATAGACTCGGATTTATATCTCAACAAAAATATAATTAAATACTTAAATGGCCAATCATTTTTAGATGTAACACTAGATAATAATATAGCCTGGTAGGCCACCAGTTAGAACAATAGCCTTATTTCTATTTTTGATGGTTTATTAATGCAAGCTTGTAGAACATATTGAAGGTCAATAAAATAAAGCACAACGTTTTAGTTCAGAGTACACTTTTCTTGTATTGTTTGAGTTTTATTCAATACGGAATAGCATAATTGGAAATGAGTGTGTTTTGCGACAAGCTAGTAAGCTTAGGTTAGCTTCTTTTCCTTCTGATAGGTTACGATTTTGTGTACAGGTATTATGTTTAAAAGAACTTCCCCCTCACTTTGAATGAGATGATTTCGCACCCTGCTTATATTTCAAAGAGATAAAACATATGTATATTTATTTAAATTACTTGTAAGACCAAGACTAAAATTTGGATTTATAATATGGAACAAAGGTTCCGAAACTTCGACAAACAAAATGGAATCTGCGCAAAAATGTTTTATTCTACCTTCATATTTAAAATGAAAATGAGGTAATATTCACATAGCTATGAATATTGAAATAATTATTGGGATTTGGAGAGTCATAGGAATAAAAGAAATGACTTTTGACAAAGTACGCATGCAAAAGATACTAGATAATGTATATATCAGTGAATATTGTTTAGGAAACATTGGTTTGAAAATACCAAATCATAGCACGATTTAAGTTCCTCTATATTGGAAATGTGAAATTTCCAAAAATTGATAGATTCTTTAAGGATATAAATTTTGACTTACTGTATTAGGCAAAAAAATTTATGAAATCTGGCTGATTGTTTCTAACCAAGAACTTCAGCAACATTAAGCTAAAATGTAAGTTTAAAACTGCTGTCTCTAACTCTTCTATCCTTGTTTTAGATAGATAAAGAACTTGACAAGTTTTACAACGTTGACAAGAAATTATTTCTGCTTAATTGACTTTTATCTACATTATGTTTTATATTAGTTTTCCCATTGAAACTATTGTATTTTTACCTAAGGATTGTAAAGTGAATAAATACCGTGAACGTTTTCCATTTGCTAAAGATGATTATTATACTTTATATCAACAACTAGCTAATAATAATTGGCATAATATTTTGCTAACAACAGATATAAATGAAGTATAGGTTTGGATCTTGAAAAAGTTATTGTATCAGTTATGGTAAATAATATTCCGAATTCGAGCTTTAAAACATCAAAATATTCTTATTGATATTTAAAAATGTATTTCTTTATTTAAAAGCTTATAATAATTTAGCTCGGTACAAAATTACATCCAATTATGAAGACTATTTTTTTCATTTGTCAATTACAATAAAGCCTTTACGATTCAACTAAAAAACGACAAACGTATTTGCCATAGTAAAATAGAAAACCAGTTAAATAGTAAACCGAGAAATTTCGAAGATGCATATTTAAGGATAATAACAAAATTTCACCTACGATTGTTAAAAATACTTTCTTGATTACTGATTGTGTGTTGTTGGCAAACTTATTTGCTGAGTACTTTCATAAAACTTTGCTATAAGAAATCAATTTAGTCGACCTTTTTCCGCAATTGAGAAACTTATACTATTTAAAAAGAGGTAGGTGTTTTTATAAGAAAAACCGTACTATATATTTTACATTTGTACAAAGTGAATAGAATATATACTATAGCAAAAAAAAAAAAAAAAAATGTAGACGCAAGAGCAAAGAGAAAGAGACTTCAAAAAAGTCCCGGAGGTTGTAGGAGTATTCACCGGCTCATTTCTTTTGCTTCATCTCCCTCCCTAACAGAAATATGAATCATCTTAAATCAATAGAAAAGAAAATAGTGTTCCGATCAAAGAACACGAAACGTCAGCCATAAAGGAATAGCTGCAGATGTACCGTGAAACAATGAAAGCAGAAGGGAAAAAACGAAAAGAAGGGGAAAAGCAGACGAAGGATGCCAGGGATATTTTGAAATGATAGACAGATATAGATATCTAACATAAATATAAGGGAAAGTAAGATAATAAAATCTATGACGTATTAAGTTGACCGTAAACGAAGAAAACATAAGTTATGTAAGTTTAAAACTACATTAAGATGAACAGCGTATTTATTAAATGAGTCAGATTGTAAAAGAGCAAATGAATGTATAATGTCTCTCTACACTCATTAATAATGCAAATTATCTCGCTTTGAAAAAGTATGTGGAAAGTACATAAATTATCTCACTTTAAAAGGGTATATGGAAAGTACACAAACTATCTCATTTTAAAAGGTATAGGGAAAGTATACAAATTATCTCACTGTAAAAAGGTATATGGAAAGTATATAAATCATCTCACTTTAAAAAGGTGTATGGGAAGTACATAAATTGTCTCACTTTAAAAAAGTATATGGAAAGTATCACAAATTATCTCAGTTATAATGATAAGTATATAGAAAGTAAATAAGAATTACCTCACGTTAAAATGATACATTGAAATCTTTTCACTTGGCCACCTCTCTGAGTTGGTCACCTATCTATCTTGGCCTTATCTTCGTAGAACATGAAGTTTTCCATAAGACGTGCATTACATAAAACTCTGTATAAGTTGGTCATCTGAAAATCTTGAAGCTTGGCTTCATTGGATCAACGTCATTCCTATAGCGTTAATGTTAAATTTACCTTTGTATGTAGGACATCTAAATATTTAACAGCATATGTGATCTCCTTAATTTATTACAAATCCTTGCAGAATATCTTTGACCGTTGTTATGCTGTGGAAGGTTAATGAATGCAAATAGAAAAAACGAAAATTTTTTCATTGAAAGTAACTTTTCAAAAAATACAGGAGGCAATGACAGTGTCCAATATACCTTACGGCGGGTGGCGGGTGGGTGAACAGAAAGGCTTCATTGACCTTGCTATTTGTATTTTACATTAGTCCGGCTTACGCATATTTCTTGAGGTATGTATGTCATTTTTTCTGTCATCTGTTTGAAACTTTTCTCCCTTGTGGAACTTGCAGGAAAGGGATAAACAAATGATGTTCGGATTTATGTTGCAAGTAAAGAGAGAAATGAAACCAATTCCTATTCACTACTTGATGATCGAAGCCGAATGGCAGAGCAAATCTGTTTATGAATCCAGAACTAAGGGCCGGTAGGAATAACTAGATTTGGAAGTTCAGTTTGTTCCTGGAACTAAGATCTGCATCTATTAACACAAGTGGAAAAAAGTAAAGAATAGAAAATATATACCGTTGTGTTTTGTTGGTAGTTAGTGTGTAGAAATTACATTTAAATCATTAAATGTAAATAGCAAACTCAGAAAGATATTTATTACACTTAAATTCTTTATTGTAGAATGAATTTCACTATATTATTATGTTATATTATATTTCATTGTATTATATTATTTAATTCTTTCTTTTGGAGGTTTATGTCTTTCTCTTTAGTACCAAGGCTATTTGAGACGTGGACAGAGCCACATGAGCTCTCACCACGAATCGATCCCGTGTCTCTAGCGGCACAGGAGAGTTCGGGGGTATATAAACTAATACGTAGGTAATATTTAGCTACCGTTTCTAAATTGTATACACTTATGTAACAATGTATAATAGTTATTAATTAGAAATACATTTCTGTAAGTTCGTCATTGTTTCAGTTGGCCAGTTCTAAATACAACCAATGATGGTCAACACAAACAGATTTTATTGTATATGGACAATACACAAATTGTCTTTTTAACAAGGTACATGGACAGTACACAAATATACGAAGCTTAAAATGTTCACAGATCGTTCCCTGCATCTAGGTTTTATAATTCTCATTTTTGAGGAGAAATAAAGTTCTTCATATACCTGTAGGTATGAGGAAAAATACATATTATTAAATGAAGGCTTTAGGCTAATTTTTAACAGTGCTTTTTAAGGGTTATACATTATTAGTAACCGTTAAAATTAACAATTAGTAAATACTATTAAGTGTGATGTTAAGGACATCAACCGGTTTACCAATATCTGTTGATAGTGATTACAATGGGAGTATACATTTAGCTTAACAAACCCTTACTATAATGCAACTATTTTAAATAGTAAGAAGTATTCGGTCATAAGCTCGATTTAATTTCATTTTTTTAAAGTAAGATGATGTATATTAATATAATATTATTGTTTCGTGATGTTATTATCAAAGTTATTAAGGAAGGAAGGAATATTAGCTTTGTTAAGATAATTACAGGAGTATCTTGGTGTTGAATGCTTAATAAATCAATTCCTTAAAGTTCAAAAAACTGTATTTGTACAACCGGTATTACATAAATAACAGGTTTGGGAATTCAATAGATCCTATACGAACAAGTTATCGTTGTATTAGAATGTTATGAATTGTTGATCAAAGATTCACCTAAACACGTTTGACAGAACCGGAGGTTAAAAATTAGACCTCTGACACCTCTGAAAATATATTATAAAGACACTTGTTTATGTGTCCCATGCTTTAAGAAAAGTACAAATAATTGTCAAAAGTGCTGTAGGTAGAGGTAATATTCAAAACTTTTCTTTCTATATTTTGTAAAGCAAATGTTAAACTTTTATTTTACAGTCAGTCAGCTAATATATTCTTGTCTTGGGGGCTTTTTTATATATATAGTACATTCGGACTAAAAACGTTCTCTAACCCTTTCGACTTTTTTTCTCACACGTTAGATATAGAATTCCTGGGAGAATTGGGAATAAAAAAAGACACACATACACACACACACACACACACACACACACATATATATATATATATATATATATATATATATATATATATATATATATATATATATATATATATATATAAGAAAGAGTTTTTTATGCATCTAAAAAAGTAATAATGTACACCCCTTTCTGCACCAAGTTAACCCGATACTTACACATTCAGAAAACGAAGCCAAACTCTACATAAAGAGCTATAGTAAAAGATGTATCAAATGAAATAAAAAAGGGATGAAAAAAAATATATATGTGTGTGTGAGTGTGTGTGTGTGTGTGCCAAGACAATGTGTATGTGTGAGAGAGTTTCTTTCTCAACAACTGCAGAAGGAAGAAATGATGTGAAAGAATAAGTTAGGGAGTACTCTGGTATTATAGGTAGGTTATTTGCAAATCGCTATTCTGTCTCTCTCTGTCTCTCTCTCTGCACTAACACACACACAAATACAAAATAGCTATTTTCTTTCCTTTCGTTCGTTGCACAGCCATGCAAGAAACAGGACAATGGCCACGAGATGAATGTTAAAAAAAAAAAAAAAACGATCTAACAGGCAAGAAAGCTTCTATCATCTTCCCAGTTTCCGAACTTCATATACATAATATATTCTTTATATATAAAAGTATTCGGCTTCTCTCTTTTTTTCCTCTTTACCCCTTGGAAAAACCCTGTCCCAGAATGTTTTTTAAGAGTTACACCTGGGTGATAGGAAGCGGATACAACCCTTTTTTTAACATAAAGAAAAAAAACCTCTTCCCCTGGTCTTCCTAGTACCTGCATTGCATAACACTTTTATACTATCACTTCCTGTATCCAAAAGGAAGAAAGAAAAAAAAATATTATATTCAGAACTATCTATAGGAATACATGGATACATATATATCTATTCAATGTTTGAATAATCATAATAATGATGATGGTTAAAAAAATCCTTTGTAAGAGTTCTGGGAACATATCACAGAATGCTTTAGAGTATGATTATTATTCTTCTGTATATCCATAATTTTCATCCATCCAAACTACTGTGAATACTTGTCATATTTATAGTTGTTCAATGTTAGTAAGATGAGATTTTTTCCTATATACCCTTCATTTTTTCACAGAAGTCTACAGTAGACAGAAGAATACAGTAGCAGAGGTTGTGGCTAGACTTCCAAGCTTTGTTATCACCAACTTCCGTGTTACCAAGTGTTTGTGCACGTGTCTTTGGTTCGATTCACGGTAAAATTCAGCACATTATAGGATTGTCGGTGTTGAACTCAATATTTGTGGAGGCACCTGAACAGTGGCGTCATTTGGTCATTCAAGGGGGAAATTGCTTTCCTCCTGAGTTCGATATATATTGAGTTCAATATATGACATTGAGTTCAAATGTGAAATGACGGTGCTGTACCTGAATTAGAACGTACCAAACTTCGTTCTGGAAAGCAAAACATTTTATGGTGTGATTCAATGTGCTGACAATTACAAAAGCCGTGCCTGGCCATAAGCCTTCGCAGTCAGTAACGATAGGGGATTTTAATGTTTGTGTTAGACTTCGTTAAATGTTGATCCACATTCGAGCTTATCATTCTCAAATCAACAAACAAAGAACACATACCTTCCGATACGTTAAAGGTTTTTATTATTATTTACAATTTAGGATAAGCAACTTGCTTCAAATTACAAAAAATTTCTGCGTACACTAAGACAAAATGAATTTGGCAAATCGCTATGCAAAACACTAACATATTAAATTGCATATATTCAAGGACAAAAGACTGAAACATTTCTAGACGAAATATTTTAAGTGAATGCGTTTGAATTTATCCAACTCATATGAAAACGTGTCAAATGACTCTTTTATACATATTTATTCGTATTCAAGTCGTGAAATACGGTACAAACTTGAATTTTAAGATGGAATACAGTTTAATTTGGTTCATTTTAAGGTTTATCTCTGTACGAAAAGAATAACTCAAAATTTAAAAATTAATTTATCCTTTCAGATACTAGTTCTAAATTTAACGTTTGTTTGTAACTATACTACAAACTTTCAACAATCCCATTAGTGAGTAATTTTTGGAGTGAATTTTCATGCACGACAAATGAACAAAATATACCGAAAAAAATTAAACATTTACAATTTAAAAATAGTGACTTTTTCCAGCAAATATTTGTATGTGTCTCTACAATTTGGAAATTTGCAATGTATTAATTTCTCCAACCATATTTACCTTTATAGATTATAACGATAGAAAATTGTATTTTTATCTTGTCCATAAACACTATAGTTTTCTATGTAATTCCATAGAAAAAGAAGAAGAATATGAAGAAATAAAAGGAAATATTAGTTTTTTATATACTACAGAAAATATTAATTTCTGTATTGTAATAACACTATCCATGGCTTTAGATTGGATATTGAGCAAAAGAAATACTGACCAAAGCTTAAACCACACTGTATTTTAAACTATAATGTGGTGTTACATAAACTATAAATCATATCCTTCATCAGACACTATCTGACTATATAGACACTTTTACTATAACGTCTGATGAAGTATATGGTAGATATCCGAAAGTGTAACACATTACAGTTTAAAATATCAGTGTTGTTTAAGCTTTGGTCAGTATCTCTTTTGTTCTGTATTGAATTATAAGATTAAAAATAAAAGATTTTGTTACATTCTTATTAGGTGATATAGTCATTATTAAGATTGTATATTTTTTTATAAAATAGCTTACGTGAGCGAAACCATAGTGAATCATAATTGAAAGTAATATGTTGATGGATGGAAGCGAGAATGATCGAGTTTTTCTATCATAATCTTAATTGAAATTTTATATCTTCAGGCACCTAAATTTCAGTCACCTGGATCACTAAGTAATGTTATTAATAATTATAATGTCTCATAGTAAATTCAATATAAAAGTTGCTGAAAGTGATCTCTGATAATGACAGATGCTAGATGAATATTGATTTCGTTGTAATAATCCGTTTTTATCTGCTTTTATAAATGCCCTTTCTTAATATCATCCGGATATTCCGTTTTCATCTGCTTTTATATGATCATTATTTTTTAATATCGTCGAGATTTGTCGTTTTTATCTGCTTCTACAATCACCCTTTTTTGATATCGTCCAGATACTCTATTTTTATGTGCTTTTGTAATCATCCTTTCTTAATATCGTCCAGATATCTGGTTTATTTTTTTATATATAATCACCCTTTCTTGATATCATCCAAATACTTTGTTTTATCTGCTTTTATAATCACTATTTCTTGATATTGTCCAGATACTTTGCTTTTTATCTGCTTTTATAATGGTTCTTTCGTGATTTCGTCCAGATACCCTCTTCTTAGTTTTCACATCTCCCTTCATCTTTTCCTTCCAGCAGTATATTACACCATTCTGAGTAGCGAATTAAATGTCCAATAGTTTGATTTCTTGTTTTTAATATTGTGACTAAAATGCATTGGATTTCGGTTTATTTTTTCTATCTTTCTGTTATAGCTTTCTATTCTTAGTATATATCCCCAACACAATATCTCTAATTCTTTCAGTTTTCTCTTTCTGATCCGAAATGTTCGTATCTTCTTAGTCCATATGCAGCTGGCTATTGTTAATACTCTGACCTTCCTTCTCACATTAGTCTTTTCTATAACACTAGTCCGTCCTTTTGTAACACTGGGGTTCCTGTATTGGAAGCCAAGTTTTGTAGTGATAATGTTATTGTCTCGGGCGTTAAGTTTTGCAACGATTGAAAATAACTAATAATTAAAGGAAAATTTCTGCTCGGGCTGCCAAATAGAATTACTGCGTGATATTACGAATAAGCAGATCTTACGTATTCGGGCGACGAGGAATATGAAACGTATTGTTTTCGGAATTCGATTCCTTATCTCTAATTTGCATATTTAATCTGCACTAGAATGAATAATTAAGGCACTCACGGATGAGCCTAATATGCATCAGAAAAATGAATACCTGACCTTGTACTTGAAAAGTGAATGGTATTGATGAGTGGCAACTCATCTGCCTATTACACAAATAACATTAAAAAAAATGAATGAGAGTTTGGAGAATTGAAGTTGACTCCACGGGGCTCGAACTTCAGTTCTCCAAGGTAAAAATACAGTTTTGCTAAGATGGTTTGGAATTAAAAAAAAATGATATATATACAACGAAAGATGACCTAATGTCTAATCGATCCTGTTTTCCCCATAACGGTGTCTCCAAGGCGCTAGGAAAACAGGTGCGTAGTTAATAGTTAAGTGATTTAAACATGCGGAGCAAAAATCTCACAAGCTGCAAAGCTGAAAGAAAGATTTTTCGCTAATGGCTTGTTCAGTTGGCTACACTGACTATCACTCTGTCACCGAAGTGTGTGGAGATAGCAAAAATAGTTAAAAAGCAACAAACAAGGAAAGTTTAATTTAAAGTTTTTTTTTTTTTTAAAATGAGTTAATTTAGATAAAAATTTCTGATGGTCAATGTAACCGTGCTTCAACTTTTTCTGTTCTTCTAGGTATGCTAATAACGGTTAAAGAAATAGGCATATCTTTGAAATGATAACCACATAACTGCTTTGGTTCTAACGTCAAATAGACTTTTAATAAATTTAACGAGAAATAAGGTGATATCTACAAAAATCAACAAGAAAGTTAATTTGGATTTACAAAAAAAATGAATTAATTGACTTTACGGAAAATGAATCAGACTTTTGACTGTTTTGACCAAATAATATGATTTCTCTTAACACATTCTTCACTGTACAACGTAATATTCAAATTATTCAATCTTGACTGTAAAATTTAGCAACAATCTATTTCTACTCAACTAAACTGACAATATTCGATTCTTTATAATTACCATGACGTAGTTATACAAACAAAAATTTCTATTAAACTGAATATTAATTAGCAAAATGATTTATTGTTTTCCTCCCAGACATAACCGACTATTAAGTAATTCGCCCACAGTTACTACCTCTTTTTATTAATAAAAGAAATGGAAATAAGTTTAAGAATCGGATTGCGGAATGAAAGAATTAATGGTTTAGGTTGCTTGCAAGACTTACTGGAGAAATAGTTTAGAAGCGATAGTATGCTTTTGAGAAAATTTAGTGCACTGTTTCTAATGAACTCTAATGAATTTTCAATATTAAAAGATTTGCATAAACAAAACATAGCTTTGTACATATACTATATCAGTTGGTAAATAATACAATTCACAATAAAAATCGTTACACAACACTAACTACACAAATATTTCATATTCAAGTACACTACACAGAAATATATATATATATATAGTACTACCATTATTATAGTTTGGCCAATTGATCAAAATAATTATATTGTCGACACTCTCTGATTTTCTCACTGATTCCTTATTTTGCGAATACACGTTTCTCCATAGCTATGGACCCTATCTGCGTTCGTTGCTCAGATAGGTACCTCCGAAGGGATTTACTCGAGTATCTTAAGTTGTTTTCCTTATTTATGAGACTCTAACGATATTACGAGATAAGAGTATTTACACTTATTTGTCTGAAACTTACTCAACATAGCACGTCTTTGGAAGCTTTATATTGATTGTTTCTTTTAAGAATGAGTATAATAAAAATTGACAAGTTACAATAAAATCATATTAAGCCTGTTTACCGCTCTGACACATATTTCCCTAACACAACCTATACAAATGTTAAAATTTGAAAAACTAGACTTTGACGCTAAATCATAGTTTACTCAAAACAGAAATTACATTACATTCACACATCTTAAACGCGATTTATGTTTAAAAGAGAAATAATTCATACTTGATATAAATAAATACTGGATTGCATATAAATGATTATAATGACGGCTTCAAGGATCTAAATATTGACACATTACGATTACAAATAAATGCATGATTGAAGATCAAATCAATGTATACAAATTTCACTAGTAAAATAATCAAAAATTTTATGGTACTTATTCAAGAATGAAATTAACAGTTCCTATATCAGTGAATTAATTTTGGAAATGCAACCAAGGCATTAGGCTATTTGTTTACTTCTTTTAAAAAGAAAGAAAAAAAATGCTCTAAATGTTTACGGACAGTTCCGTATGAATAAACAATGTCCCGAAGTTTCTAGGAAAAGGTGAGTATGGAGATCACGAATCACGGAAATATTGGCCATAGTCCTTCTTCAATAAAGAAAATAACAGAATACTTTGTCCTACCTTAATAAGTCTTTCCGCTTATATTTCCACACTTCAGAAGAAAACTGCACTGTACTTAACTGACCGTCACAATGCTTCCTAATGTCCCTTCTCAGACCCCGCTGTCCTCTGGATTCAACTCCCGGAGAAGAGGTCCTCGTTTGTCTGAAGCGTCTGGGTCTTCCTGTGGCAAGGCATCTGTCTCGAGTATCGGGGATCGAACCCGTGTCTCCGTCCTTCATCTCCATGTTGTTGAAATGCAACGATGCGTCACTTATCAAATCCATCTGCACTTAAATTTCACTCGCACAGTTTATATATATATCCGCCATACATCGCACTACTTTTCCTGTCTTTGCACTTTATGCGGGAAATCAACGTATATAGAATCACAGACTCACTTCAACATCACCATTTATGTAGCGTTACCGTAAGATGATAAGAATTATGTCTATCTGTCGATGTTTTAAATATTTGTATAAATAATCTTGTAACGACGAAGTTGCTGTGGATAACGCGTGGTTTAAGTAACTGGCTGCTAACGGGTGTCTAGCTAGCCATTTTTCTGAAATTTAAACACTTAAATATATATATATATATATGTACATATGAGTTGACGTACGCTTATGAATCGCGTGTTGGTGATGTTTTCACGATGAAGTGTCGACTTAGAGTAACCTCTCTTCCGTGTGGGCGTTCTCCCAGCTTTCTTTATTTTTTTAAAAAAATAGACGCTTCATTCTTCTCTTTGTGAATTTTGAATTTCGGATTCTGATTCGCCGCTTTAAGTTCGTGACACCATTTCCCAAAAATCGGTTGATAATTTGGCTTGGGTCTCTAGCGTCTCTTCTGGGCTAGTACGTGATGTTAAAGAGTTTCAGAAGCACTTGCGAAGATTGTAGATAAAAAATTTTGGTTCCTGTGTGTCTGTGACGTGATATTTGCGATATGGAGGTACTTTGGTAGTGCGACAGTATGGCTGGAGTAACAATAGCAAATTCCATTACCGTTTACTGGCGAGGTAAAAAAATGGGTGGTCTATTAGTGCGGTTACCGTCTTATGTTTTTTTTTTCTGAAAAGCAGAGAAACTTCTTTACCTGGGACAAATGAAAGAGGTTCGCTTGGCTGCTAAATGAAACAAAATAAAATTTTCCTTGACTTTTTTAAAATAAATTGAATTTACATATAAAGATGTTTTAATTTGAATATATGAACAATTAATTAAGTGTGTGAGCGTAATTGTCACAATACCCCCCTCCCAAGATGTAGCAAGTGCTGCAACAGAGTGAAGCACGGCTGCATCTAAGGAGAAGTAACATTTGATAAATATAAAAGTTCAAATTCTGACAGAAAGTACAAATACATGAAAGTCCTAACCCTAATCTATGTTGAAGAAGAAAATTTAAATATTCACAAAAAGTCCGAACCCTAATGTTAAAATTTCGTGCACGCTGAGAGAGATAATCTCAATGTCATGTTTGAAGATTACTTCTGGCTACTGGATGCTCCGGGTGAGAGTCTCTCATTCATGCGTTGGATCCATTCTTCCTTTCTCTCTTCTGAGCATTTCCACGTCTTGAGATTCTCCAAATGTTGTGGGACCAATTCTTTTCCTGTACTACAGTCAATAATGGCGAAGGTATTAGCTCCAACCTTCTTCTTCACATAATACGGACCCTGGTAAAGATCGAAAAACTTCCGCACGGTCTGGTCTGCAGCAGCACTTAACCTGTGCGCTTTCAGGAACACTAAGTCCCCAGGTGTTACCACCGGACCTTTAGTGGTGAGTTTTTCATTTCTTCGCCTTTTCAAGGTGATGTTCCTACGGGATGCATAGAGCAGCTTGTCCTCCCAGGTCTCTCGTTCTTCCCTCGGAATACCAAAATGCTCCAAGATGGGATTTCTTCGCACTGCTCCTAGAAATAATTCCGCTGGAGTATAAGAGAGGGATTCTGTCACCGCATGATTTACGAGGATGACAATGCTTGGTAGATGTTCTGCCCAAGAAGTGTGATTTTTGGCACAGAATACTCTGAATAGTCGGTGAAGTTCAGCGTGTGTTCTCTCCACCAGGTTCGACTTCGGATGGTATGGAGGTGCGTACAAGACCTTGATGTTGTGTCTCTCCATTTCTTCCTTCCATCTTGAGCAGGTAAATTGTGGTCCTTGGTCACTCAATATGGCATTTGGTACCCCAATGATGGGTAGAACGTAACGGCTGAGATACTTGAGGACTAGGTTAGCCGAACTGTTCCTCAAGGGAATGGCTACGAGATACCTCGTGCATCCATCCATCACGGTGAGGATATACTTTTCTCCCGTGGGTGTTCGTGTCATTGGTCCTACAAGATCGACATAGTAAATATCTCTGGGTCGCTCTGCGTGGTAAGAGGTTACTGTTCGCTGAGGGGGATGTCTGTCCACTTTGGATCGAGCACACACTTCACAATCGGCTATCCATTTCTTCAAGTCTCGCCTCATTCCTTTCCAGAAGTAAGATTGGCTCAGGGCCTTCCACGACTTGTAAAAGCCAAAGTGTCCGCCGTTGTCATGGATGTCTTGGAGTGCCTTGTCTTGAAGTGTCTTCGGAAGACAGATTGTCAGCATCTCTGGAGCATGAAAGTTCTTGAGGCATAGAACTTGGTCAGCTAAGCAATAGCTTTGACTCCAATTCCGATTCCTGGTGCTCCCATCCGTAGTATCGCCTTTTATTAGGAAGTCAATTATATCCTGCCACTGAGGATCCTCTCTCTGCTGTCTCGCAAGCTCTTCTTTGGTGACTGCAAGTACCAAGGTCTGCTGCTTCACAGTATTCACGCTGAAAGTGTTTGCAGGGCCTTCCTCGTAATAGCGTGACAAGGAGTCTGCAACTGTGTTATCCTTGCCTTTGCAGTACTCTACATCAAAAGCGTAATCCTGCAGCTGTACACTCCAGCGGGTCAACCTACTGTTCCAGTTCTTGCTGCGGTGCAGCCATTGCAGGTTTTTGTGATCAGTGATCACAGTGAAGCGCCGACCAAGGAGGTAGATGCGAAATTTCTGTATGCACCAAAGAATGGCAAGACATTCCAGCTCATTGATGGCGTAATTCTTCTCTGCTCCTCTTAAACTTCGGCTGGCGTATTGGATCACTCGCCTTTCATCCCCTTGTTTCTGGTACAAACAGCCTCCCAGGCCTGACAAACATGCATCACACTGCACGTAAAAGGGTTCCTGGAAGTTGGGATGGTACAGCATCACATCCTCCGCGATAGCCCTCTTTAAGTCTTCGAAACTTTTCTGGTGTGCTTGAGTCCACTTCCATCTTCGACTCTTTTGCAGCAACTCAAAGAGAGGTTGCGCCACTTGCGAGAAGTTTGGTATGTATGAGCGGTGATATCCTAAGATGCCAAGAAATCTTCTCACTTGTTTTATTGTGCGAGGCGGCTCCAGGTTCAATATGACTTCTACTTTCGATTTATCTTTTACAATACCGGTTGGTGAAATCACGTGTCCCAAAAATTTAACTTCTTTTAATCCGAACTCCGACTTTTTCAATTTCACCGTCATTCCTGCTTTGCTGATAAGTGCCAAAACGGTGTCGATGTGCTGCAGGTGTTCCTCCATCGATCTAGAAAAGATTAGGAGGTCGTCCACATAACAAATGGTGAAGTCCTGAACCTCATCCCCTAATACCAAGTTCATCGCATTCGTAAAGGATTGAGTCCCATTGCAAAGTCCAAATGGCATGACTTGAAATTCATACAATTTGTTTTCAAATGGGAAGGCGGTATAGGGTTTCGAGCGTTCAGTCAGTTCTAGCTGCCAGAAAGAACAGTTCATATCTATTCTTGCAAAATGCTTCACACCGTGGAATCTCTGCAGTATCTCCTGAATTTCCAGAGGTCGTGTCTGTAACACCTTGGTATGCCTATTTAGGGATCTAAAGTCAACACATAGACGTAGAGTTTTATCACTTTTAGGTACAACCAGCAGTGGATTCAAATGACAGGATTTTGAAGGCCTAATAATGTCCCATTCAAGCATTTGCTTAAGTTGCGTACGCACTTCATCTCTGTGTGCTAATGCAACCGGATATATCTTGGAAACTATGGCCTCCTCTGTTTCAACAACAATATCATGTTGATACACCCTACAGCGTCCTGGACGATCAGAAAATACTGAGCAGTGATTACGAAGGATATCTTGAAGTTGTTGTGCCTCAATGTGCGAGGGTAAGTTGGCTGCACGCACTTTTTCTTCAATCTCTTGCATTAATTCGTCTTTGGTTACATTTGAAATTTGAAGATCTTTCTCTACGCAAAGTTCCTCTTCCATTCTTGACATAGGTAGGAATTTGCGGATTATGTTGGCGGGTTCTGCATCCGCTCGCAGCTCACAGCGATTGAAATCTAGCTCGGCGCGTACACGGTACAGAAAGTCCACGCCCAGGAGAATGGGTGCGTTGAGTCGTTTAACTACCAATACTTCCAACGCAATCTCCATCTCCGAGAGCTCAATCGGTATTACTGCACGACCGATTGCTCTGGATTGACACCTCCCCGTGAAATCCACTAATCTGATCTCCTGTGCTTGTCGCAATGTCGGGTTGCGAACATCTGCCGATATCTTTTTCCAAGTAGACTCCGTAATCAACGTAGCTTCACTGCCCGTATCCAGAATTGCCTCGAAGGTATGTTGGTTTATAACGACTTCTATCCTGGGTGTTTGATATCGTTGTGTTTCATCTTCCTCTTGTTCATTCTCATTATCATCAGAGGTAAGCCAAGTGGCAGAGACATGCACATTCATCTTCTGAGGCTCAGTATTCTTTTGTGTTTGCTCTACAACGTTTCTTTGATTAGTCTCTGTGCAACATCTGCCTTCTGCATTAATTCTTATCTTCACTGCTGTTTCATTTCCTTCCACATCGGTGTCAACTACTTTATTGGGTTCCTTTCTAGCAGACTGAGACTGACCGTCAACCCGAACCCTGGACCGTTGGCGGTCAAGTTCTAGTTTTCCTGCTGCTGCTCTGCCTGCAGGACCAGTGGGTTGGTAGCATTGATGCTATCTGGTGTACTGCTACCTCTCCCTCGTGACCCACGATTGTTTCCTCTCGTGTGACCTCTTCGCTCCGAGCTGTTCCCTCGATGCGTGGTCACTTGTCGGACTTGTCTCTCTTCAGTTCTTGGCCTGTCTCCTCTGTTTCTTTGATTGCGGCGGAAACGGCGCTGCGCGTGACCTCTTGTCGGTGCTCCTGTACTTCTCTCGCTGCCGGAACTGTCTTCATCTGTCCGCTGTGATGGCTGGTGAGTGTTGCGCAATCGATTGTCCTCTCTTCGATAAGGATGGTTCCGTTGTCTTCTATTTCCGGAGTCCCTATATACGGTTTCCTCCGTTGACTGCCTACGCACATGCTGTACTCTCCGTTGGCCTGTCGTACCCCTGTTATTCCTTTGGGCATTTCGGTCTCTCTGGAAACTCTCTATCCTGTCCAGCTCTTCGCTGTCCCAGAGGATCATTGACACGTTGCTCCGTGTCCTCCAGCTGAACTCCGATGAGCTGCCTTTGGATACGTAACGGTAACATGTTCTTCACGTTTGAGAGAACTTCCGCTTCTGACATAGAAGGACTTAGTTCCCGGAACGCCTTGACTTGCTCCCAAAAGAATTCACGCAGGGACTTACGTGAATCAGCCCTATAGCGTGTGTTTCTGAGGCGAGTGAGCTTTCCCTGAATAATGGCTTCGCTTTGGAAATTCCTCAGAAAGGCACGACGGAAGTCTTCAAAAGTTCTGAACTGTTGGATGTGATTGTCTATCCACATCTTTGCTGCTCCACGTAGGATACGTGGAATTATGTGGAGAAGTTCTTCCTGCGCTATTCCGTATAGCCTGCAGTCATCCAACAACCGCTCAAGGAAGGTTGATGGCAGTCCCACATCCGTATCCGGGTCAAACGATGGCAATTCATCTATTTTAGGAGCTCGAAGAAAACTTCTGCAGCTAACGTGAGAGTCCACAGATCTTCCACTCTCCTGATTCCCTTGACTGAGGTCTTCTAAAATTGGATTTGAAACCGGAGGCGTTGGAGTCCTTCGAGGGGGTTCTGAGAAGGCGGGTTGAGGTATGTTTCTTACTGCTTCCCCAACTCTCCTTTCTACCAACTCGGACATCTTCTCCATTAGGGATGCTGTCAGTTGGTCCACCGTCTGCTGAATAGCTCCTGCTTTCTCCCGTTCGACCTCTTGGATTTGCCGGAGTTCCTCAATCCTGGTGCTCTGATTAGTGAGGCTCTCTATTAGCTCCTCTTGTCGTACAGTCATGGAATGTTCAATATTCTCCATCCTTGTCTGCAGCTCTATCCTTTGTGCTTGGGTCTGCGTCTCCAAGTCCATCCGCATGCGCTGCATATCTTCTAGGACCTGTTCCTGCCTTTCCTCCATTTGCCTGACCATCCTCTCTTCCATTTGGCCAGCTTGTGCCGTGAGACGTTCTTCTGTCTCCTGCAACTGCCTGTGCTGCCGCTCTCTCTGTTCCTCCAGACTTTGGGAGATGGTGCGCTTGAAGTCCTCCAGCGCTTCCTTGTTCGACTTCTCGTGTTCGTCCAGCCTCCTGGCTTGCTCCTGTAGTTTCCTCGAGAGGTCTTCTGCCAAATGGTCTTGTTTTTCCATGAGCTTGTCAAGTTTTTTATCTTGTTCTTCTCTGAATTCTTCGTTTTTCTTGTTCTGTTCTTCTATATTCTTCCTCTGTTCTTCTATATTCTTCCTCTGTTCTTCTCTAAATTCTTCGTTTTTCTTCCTCTGTTCTTCTCTAAATTCTTCGTTTTTCTTGTTTTCTTCTTTTTGTTGTCTCATGAACTCATGTAACGCTGATAGAAGAGATTCCTGAAAATCGCCATTAGTGCTGTTCGGCCTGTGATGCTGTTGAATGTTGTCTCTACTTCCTTGAGTGACATCATTTTCCATAACTGGACTTGTATTCCTCTGGTCACCACATTCAGGACAATTTCGAGCCTCATCCGTGGGATCCAAATCCTGTTCCCATAGGTCACGTCCACACGTGCGACAACGTTGTGCTTCTTCCATGGCAGACATTCTGTTTCTTGGTCGTTGCCTCAAGGTAGATGGCCTCAACTGTGGCATCTGCAAGTAGACTTAAATAACTGGATTGTCAGAATGATTCTTATTAAAATTTGTCTAAAATTAATTCTAATTATCTGACCTATGCTGTCAATCACTCTAAATTTCGTACTCTAAGTTCACCTTAATACGCAAAAATATTACTATTTCATCAATGTAGCATGCCAAGCTACTTTATCACCACACGTTTTCCACAACAACTTAGTTCATTCTTTTTTTTTTTTTTTTTTTTTTTTTTTTGTTCACATGTATATTCATGTGCATATACAAATAGTGTATTAATTAACAGATAAAATATCTAAAACACAATAATATTTAAGTAATAAAATGCACATGTAAATAAAAGTATTAAATCTAACCTATTCTAAACATATATATATATATGACTATATAATTATATTAATACTAATGTTATTCACTAGAAACAAACTTAGCTAAATTTATGCATCAATATGCCAAAAATTTGCATGTTCACTTATATTAATCGCTTACCTGGTGCATTACCTTTTTGTTTTCTTCTTTCCTTCTTTTCTTCTTTTTTTTAACAAAGAAAATGGTGGAGGCACCTGAACAGTGGCGTCATTTGGTCATTCAAGGGGGAAATTGCTTTCCTCCTGAGTTCGATATATATTGAGTTCAATATATGACATTGAGTTCAAATGTGAAATGACGGTGCTGTACCTGAATTAGAACGTACCAAACTTCGTTCTGGAAAGCAAAACATTTTATGGTGTGATTCAATGTGCTGACAATTACAAAAGCCGTGCCTGGCCATAAGCCTTCGCAGTCAGTAACGATAGGGGATTTTAATGTTTGTGTTAGACTTCGTTAAATGTTGATCCACATTCGAGCTTATCATTCTCAAATCAACAAACAAAGAACACATACCTTCCGATACGTTAAAGGTTTTTATTATTATTTACAATTTAGGATAAGCAACTTGCTTCAAATTACAAAAAATTTCTGCGTACACTAAGACAAAATGAATTTGGCAAATCGCTATGCAAAACACTAACATATTAAATTGCATATATTCAAGGACAAAAGACTGAAACATTTCTAGACGAAATATTTTAAGTGAATGCGTTTGAATTTATCCAACTCATATGAAAACGTGTCAAATGACTCTTTTATACATATTTATTCATATTCAAGTCGTGAAATACGGTACAAACTTGAATTTTAAGATGGAATACAGTTTAATTTGGTTCATTTTAAGGTTTATCTCTGTACGAAAAGAATAACTCAAAATTTAAAAATTAATTTATCCTTTCAGATACTAGTTCTAAATTTAACGTTTGTTTGTAACTATACTACAAACTTTCAACAATCCCATTAGTGAGTAATTTTTGGAGTGAATTTTCATGCACGACAAATGAACAAAATATACCGAAAAAAATTAAACATTTACAATTTAAAAATAGTGACTTTTTCCAGCAAATATTTGTATGTGTCTCTACAATTTGGAAATTTGCAATGTATTAATTTCTCCAACCATATTTACCTTTATAGATTATAACGATAGAAAATTGTATTTTTATCTTGTCCATAAACACTATAGTTTTCTATGTAATTCCATAGAAAAAGAAGAAGAATATGAAGAAATAAAAGGAAATATTAGTTTTTTATATACTACAGAAAATATTAATTTCTGTATTGTAATAACACTATCCATGGCTTTAGATTGGATATTGAGCAAAAGAAATACTGACCAAAGCTTAAACCACACTGTATTTTAAACTATAATGTGGTGTTACATAAACTATAAATCATATCCTTCATCAGACACTATCTGACTATATAGACACTTTTACTATAACGTCTGATGAAGTATATGGTAGATATCCGAAAGTGTAACACATTACAGTTTAAAATATCAGTGTTGTTTAAGCTTTGGTCAGTATCTCTTTTGTTCTGTATTGAATTATAAGATTAAAAATAAAAGATTTTGTTACATTCTTATTAGGTGATATAGTCATTATTAAGATTGTATATTTTTTTATAAAATAGCTTACGTGAGCGAAACCATAGTGAATCATAATTGAAAGTAATATGTTGATGGATGGAAGCGAGAATGATCGAGTTTTTCTATCATAATCTTAATTGAAATTTTATATCTTCAGGCACCTAAATTTCAGTCACCTGGATCACTAAGTAATGTTATTAATAATTATAATGTCTCATAGTAAATTCAATATAAAAGTTGCTGAAAGTGATCTCTGATAATGACAGATGCTAGATGAATATTGATTTCGTTGTAATAATCCGTTTTTATCTGCTTTTATAAATGCCCTTTCTTAATATCATCCGGATATTCCGTTTTCATCTGCTTTTATATGATCATTATTTTTTAATATCGTCGAGATTTGTCGTTTTTATCTGCTTCTACAATCACCCTTTTTTGATATCGTCCAGATACTCTATTTTTATGTGCTTTTGTAATCATCCTTTCTTAATATCGTCCAGATATCTGGTTTATTTTTTTATATATAATCACCCTTTCTTGATATCATCCAAATACTTTGTTTTATCTGCTTTTATAATCACTATTTCTTGATATTGTCCAGATACTTTGCTTTTTATCTGCTTTTATAATGGTTCTTTCGTGATTTCGTCCAGATACCCTCTTCTTAGTTTTCACATCTCCCTTCATCTTTTCCTTCCAGCAGTATATTACACCATTCTGAGTAGCGAATTAAATGTCCAATAGTTTGATTTCTTGTTTTTAATATTGTGACTAAAATGCATTGGATTTCGGTTTATTTTTTCTATCTTTCTGTTATAGCTTTCTATTCTTAGTATATATCCCCAACACAATATCTCTAATTCTTTCAGTTTTCTCTTTCTGATCCGAAATGTTCGTATCTTCTTAGTCCATATGCAGCTGGCTATTGTTAATACTCTGACCTTCCTTCTCACATTAGTCTTTTCTATAACACTAGTCCGTCCTTTTGTAACACTGGGGTTCCTGTATTGGAAGCCAAGTTTTGTAGTGATAATGTTATTGTCTCGGGCGTTAAGTTTTGCAACGATTGAAAATAACTAATAATTAAAGGAAAATTTCTGCTCGGGCTGCCAAATAGAATTACTGCGTGATATTACGAATAAGCAGATCTTACGTATTCGGGCGACGAGGAATATGAAACGTATTGTTTTCGGAATTCGATTCCTTATCTCTAATTTGCATATTTAATCTGCACTAGAATGAATAATTAAGGCACTCACGGATGAGCCTAATATGCATCAGAAAAATGAATACCTGACCTTGTACTTGAAAAGTGAATGGTATTGATGAGTGGCAACTCATCTGCCTATTACACAAATAACATTAAAAAAAAATGAATGAGAGTTTGGAGAATTGAAGTTGACTCCACGGGGCTCGAACTTCAGTTCTCCAAGGTAAAAATACAGTTTTGCTAAGATGGTTTGGAATTAAAAAAAAATGATATATATACAACGAAAGATGACCTAATGTCTAATCGATCCTGTTTTCCCCATAACGGTGTCTCCAAGGCGCTAGGAAAACAGGTGCGTAGTTAATAGTTAAGTGATTTAAACATGCGGAGCAAAAATCTCACAAGCTGCAAAGCTGAAAGAAAGATTTTTCGCTAATGGCTTGTTCAGTTGGCTACACTGACTATCACTCTGTCACCGAAGTGTGTGGAGATAGCAAAAATAGTTAAAAAGCAACAAACAAGGAAAGTTTAATTTAAAGTTTTTTTTTTTTTTTAAAAATGAGTTAATTTAGATAAAAATTTCTGATGGTCAATGTAACCGTGCTTCAACTTTTTCTGTTCTTCTAGGTATGCTAATAACGGTTAAAGAAATAGGCATATCTTTGAAATGATAACCACATAACTGCTTTGGTTCTAACGTCAAATAGACTTTTAATAAATTTAACGAGAAATAAGGTGATATCTACAAAAATCAACAAGAAAGTTAATTTGGATTTACAAAAAAAATGAATTAATTGACTTTACGGAAAATGAATCAGACTTTTGACTGTTTTGACCAAATAATATGATTTCTCTTAACACATTCTTCACTGTACAACGTAATATTCAAATTATTCAATCTTGACTGTAAAATTTAGCAACAATCTATTTCTACTCAACTAAACTGACAATATTCGATTCTTTATAATTACCATGACGTAGTTATACAAACAAAAATTTCTATTAAACTGAATATTAATTAGCAAAATGATTTATTGTTTTCCTCCCAGACATAACCGACTATTAAGTAATTCGCCCACAGTTACTACCTCTTTTTATTAATAAAAGAAATGGAAATAAGTTTAAGAATCGGATTGCGGAATGAAAGAATTAATGGTTTAGGTTGCTTGCAAGACTTACTGGAGAAATAGTTTAGAAGCGATAGTATGCTTTTGAGAAAATTTAGTGCACTGTTTCTAATGAACTCTAATGAATTTTCAATATTAAAAGATTTGCATAAACAAAACATAGCTTTGTACATATACTATATCAGTTGGTAAATAATACAATTCACAATAAAAATCGTTACACAACACTAACTACACAAATATTTCATATTCAAGTACACTACACAGAAATATATATATATATAGTACTACCATTATTATAGTTTGGCCAATTGATCAAAATAATTATATTGTCGACACTCTCTGATTTTCTCACTGATTCCTTATTTTGCGAATACACGTTTCTCCATAGCTATGGACCCTATCTGCGTTCGTTGCTCAGATAGGTACCTCCGAAGGGATTTACTCGAGTATCTTAAGTTGTTTTCCTTATTTATGAGACTCTAACGATATTACGAGATAAGAGTATTTACACTTATTTGTCTGAAACTTACTCAACATAGCACGTCTTTGGAAGCTTTATATTGATTGTTTCTTTTAAGAATGAGTATAATAAAAATTGACAAGTTACAATAAAATCATATTAAGCCTGTTTACCGCTCTGACACATATTTCCCTAACACAACCTATACAAATGTTAAAATTTGAAAAACTAGACTTTGACGCTAAATCATAGTTTACTCAAAACAGAAATTACATTACATTCACACATCTTAAACGCGATTTATGTTTAAAAGAGAAATAATTCATACTTGATATAAATAAATACTGGATTGCATATAAATGATTATAATGACGGCTTCAAGGATCTAAATATTGACACATTACGATTACAAATAAATGCATGATTGAAGATCAAATCAATGTATACAAATTTCACTAGTAAAATAATCAAAAATTTTATGGTACTTATTCAAGAATGAAATTAACAGTTCCTATATCAGTGAATTAATTTTGGAAATGCAACCAAGGCATTAGGCTATTTGTTTACTTCTTTTAAAAAGAAAGAAAAAAAATGCTCTAAATGTTTACGGACAGTTCCGTATGAATAAACAATGTCCCGAAGTTTCTAGGAAAAGGTGAGTATGGAGATCACGAATCACGGAAATATTGGCCATAGTCCTTCTTCAATAAAGAAAATAACAGAATACTTTGTCCTACCTTAATAAGTCTTTCCGCTTATATTTCCACACTTCAGAAGAAAACTGCACTGTACTTAACTGACCGTCACAATGCTTCCTAATGTCCCTTCTCAGACCCCGCTGTCCTCTGGATTCAACTCCCGGAGAAGAGGTCCTCGTTTGTCTGAAGCGTCTGGGTCTTCCTGTGGCAAGGCATCTGTCTCGAGTATCGGGGATCGAACCCGTGTCTCCGTCCTTCATCTCCATGTTGTTGAAATGCAACGATGCGTCACTTATCAAATCCATCTGCACTTAAATTTCACTCGCACAGTTTATATATATATCCGCCATACATCGCACTACTTTTCCTGTCTTTGCACTTTATGCGGGAAATCAACGTATATAGAATCACAGACTCACTTCAACATCACCATTTATGTAGCGTTACCGTAAGATGATAAGAATTATGTCTATCTGTCGATGTTTTAAATATTTGTATAAATAATCTTGTAACGACGAAGTTGCTGTGGATAACGCGTGGTTTAAGTAACTGGCTGCTAACGGGTGTCTAGCTAGCCATTTTTCTGAAATTTAAACACTTAAATATATATATATATATGTACATATGAGTTGACGTACGCTTATGAATCGCGTGTTGGTGATGTTTTCACGATGAAGTGTCGACTTAGAGTAACCTCTCTTCCGTGTGGGCGTTCTCCCAGCTTTCTTTATTTTTTAAAAAAAATAGACGCTTCATTCTTCTCTTTGTGAATTTTGAATTTCGGATTCTGATTCGCCGCTTTAAGTTCGTGACACCATTTCCCAAAAATCGGTTGATAATTTGGCTTGGGTCTCTAGCGTCTCTTCTGGGCTAGTACGTGATGTTAAAGAGTTTCAGAAGCACTTGCGAAGATTGTAGATAAAAAATTTTGGTTCCTGTGTGTCTGTGACGTGATATTTGCGATATGGAGGTACTTTGGTAGTGCGACAGTATGGCTGGAGTAACAATAGCAAATTCCATTACCGTTTACTGGCGAGGTAAAAAAATGGGTGGTCTATTAGTGCGGTTACCGTCTTATGTTTTTTTTTTCTGAAAAGCAGAGAAACTTCTTTACCTGGGACAAATGAAAGAGGTTCGCTTGGCTGCTAAATGAAACAAAATAAAATTTTCCTTGACTTTTTTAAAATAAATTGAATTTACATATAAAGATGTTTTAATTTGAATATATGAACAATTAATTAAGTGTGTGAGCGTAATTGTCACACTTTCTGTACTACTCTAATTTCAATGTCTTTTTTCACTTCTACAATCCGCGTACATCCTGCTACTCAAACGTCGGAATCTTTTCACATCTTCAATTTTTCTCTTCGTCGAGAAGACTTTATTTTCTGCTATTTCCTCTTCATACATTTGAGGATTTTCATATTATTATTATTATTATTATTATTATTATTATTATTATTATTATTATTATTATTATTATTATTATTATTATTATTATTATTATTATTATTATTATTATATTACGTATTTTCTTATTGCGTCTTTATTTCAGTTTCTCACTCAAATGATCTACTACCTCTTGTAAGTCTTCTTCTCCCCCACCCCCACCCCTAATATAATGTTATCTGCAGATGATCAACTGCCTTTTGTTAATTTTGGACTAATAACTCTTTTCGATATTTTGTCCATAACTATAGTGTAGGGATTTTCATTTATATATTTCGCTGTTTACATATGGTTTAGAATTGGTTTTCTCCTCTAGAGATCAACCTCTAGCTCTTCACTCTGTGGAAAAATCTGTAGTATATCCTTTCAATTTTATGTATGGTAAATATGTTTTCTTTGACTTTGCGTAGATCACAAAACATTGTTGCTTTTCATGAAAGTTTTATCTACCTACTTACAGTTTCCTGTATTACATACAAACTTTTTGCATAACTCAATATCGAATTGAAATTGTAAGTGAAACTTTGGTAACGAGTTTCAAAGGTTGGTTAGTGTAGGTTGTATGTATTCTTGTAGAAGAAGTATCTCTCTACATATAAGTTACATATTTATATATTTGTTTAGCACTGTTCGTTCTCTTTACACTCACCTTTCTCATTCTACATGCTGCTGTATAATATACAAGCACACATACACCCTTCCGAGACGTAGATTGACTGAAGAGCTTTGTGAGAATTCAAAATGAGAATTGGTTTTGCTTCTACTGTACATACATACATTTCAAGGTACTCCTGTCGACCAAGAAACTTCAACCATAACACAAAAGTAACATAAAGTTTGAAACACATTATACACCTGCGACCCTAAGATTAGTTCTAAAATCCACTTCTAACTCCCTTCCGCCCTGTGTTGACATATACGTATATACTGTATATTCAGTGTACTGTACATAACTTACGTGTGTGCGAAGTATATATATATTGTAAAAGCAAAAACGACCCAGGGAACGTCAATGTGAACTTTGAAAATTAAGGTTCTTGTGAGGTAGTAAGTATTAGGAGTAGCATATGTATATTACGGGGACGAATGCATTATACATGCAACGTTTGAACAGGACTTGGAAGTATGAGTGTTCTGTGAGGATAAATCGTTGAGTCAGTTGATAAAGGAAACCAAACTTGGTGGGAATTTGAGCAAAAGTGATAACAGAGCCACTTTGAGACTTGAAGGTCGTTCTTTTTTTTTTTTCTCTCTCTCTCTCTCTCTTTCTCCATCCACCTTACACCCGGGAGTTATTCCCACTTCCTCCCAAGACAGAAGACATGAGAGAAAAGAGAGAGAAGTGAAAACCCAGCCCATACAGTTGTCGCACCCATTATGGCGAGTTAATGAAATCCGACGGGGCGTTCAAGGAAGAGGGATTTCTCACAGTCACGTTTACTCCCATTCATAGCTATAATGGGAAATTCAAGAAGGCTGTCCGTATTTCTCTCGTTTTGCTTCCTCACACTTACACCCCTCCCTCTCCCCCTTCCAACACTCTCAAAGAGCAAGAGACTTTGTTCATGTTCCAAAGCGTGTCAGTCTCTTTCTCTCTTCTCTACATATAATATGAATCCTTCTGTCTGTCTATCTTGCTCTTTCTCGAAATTTCTACGTATGTCTATTATTCGTAGTTATATCCGTAGCTGTGTGTCTTGTGTTTGAATCTACAGAGATCTTAAACCAGACCACTAAAATGAGACTATAAAACTACTTTTTTCTTTCTTTTTAGAATATAGTTTATTATTTCTTTTCTTTTCTTCTTTTGACTTTAGTACTTTATTATTATTATATATTATACTTAGTAACATGATCTAGCTTTCAAATAGATCTACATATAAATTGGCTAGTATGTAGGCTATATGTTTAGGTGGTAATATGAACACATTCAAAAATGTGTTGTAATAAAAATTAGAGGATATTTATTATGTGTTTGGTAATATTTCTTGCTATTTTAATATTTCGATTGTGACCCACGAATCAACTAATTAATCCATACACCAGAGAGCACACTGATTATTATAGGAAACCTTTCTTGTTACATTGTCTCAAACTTCTCTCTTCATCAAGCCTATACGACTTACAATAACTTCTATCTTACAACGATTTCAGCATAAACGGTAACATTTCTAGGTATATTACATGAAATATCTTTTCAGAGCCCCTTCCTGGTTTAATGTCAAATATCATTAAAACAAATTCCTTCTATAAATTGATTTATTTCAATCACACTTCTATCAACAACAAATTATTCTATCACAGATTCAATACAGAAATTTAACTGAACTCTCAACATATCCATTGCAATTATTCTGACACTTTCTACCTTTCAACTTCTCCCAACACCATGTCAGGTGCCTAGTATCTAAAGTAGCCAAGTCCATTTTTTTATTTTTTTTTTTTTTTTACCGAAATTGATCTAAAGGAATTCCATGGAAACATAATTTTATTTAAAAGCTTAATATATCATACTAAAAAACTAGTTCAAATATGTGACTTTGTACGTGTATATATGGAGATTCACTGCACGTTTTGCGAGATTACTCGAAACTAAGCGAAATGGATTTGGCGCCTCATGTTTTCAGAATACCTTTATCATGTCTTTTTTTTTTTTTTTTTTTTTTTTTTTTTAAGAAACAGGATTCAAATTAGCAATTTCATTATCATAAAATGGGATAATGAAATAATAAACGGACTATCAATAATTAAATGGAAATTAACACAAAATATAGAGGTGGACCAGGTTTTACTACGTTGGATATCTTACACCTTATGACCCCACCACCACATATCCGAAGATTATGGACGATCAGAATAAACTCTCGCCTTCGGTGCGAGTGGTCCTGAGTTCGTTTCCCGGTGGGGCACTCGGTCGAAAAAGTGTAAAACGCTGTTTCAGACCAGCCACCCTGAATGAGGTTTCCTGGGTTTTCCTCATTCACACCAGGCAAATGCCGGGATCGTACCTAACTTATAGGTCCCAGGCTGCTTCCTTTCTTCCCCCAATCCTTTCTTCCTTTTCCCCGGCTAGTATGCTAGTTCAGGGACGTCATCCCTCAAACGTGACGGGCTAAATGGCCTTAGATGCCGAAAACCCAGAAAGCTAAATCCTCCTCCTCCGATCAGAATAAACTTGATAAGTTCGAGGTCCTTCTATCAGTAATTACTGGAAATTACTGGTTGAAACTATTTGTGGTGGGTTCATTACCATTACCTACATATTATCTTTCGCCACTTTTAAGGCGGTTATTAGTGATGCTCACGAGACGAGACAATATATAAAGTTTCCTTGTCTCACCTCGTAGATTTTGTTGAAATCTCGTCTTGTCCCGATTCTCAAAATTCTTTTCTCTCCTGTATTGTTTTATAAATTTATGTACGAATCACACTTGTCCTAAGAATTGTAATGGGATTTGTTTCTTGCGTGATGAGGATAAGTCTTCTTCTTTTAAAAAAATCAAGGAAATACCTTTACAAATAATAATGACTCTCGTAGTTCTGGAATCAATATCCAGTTCACAGACAGTGTTCTACATATGGACCCTGTTGATTGTTACACAAAGCTAAAGGTGATTTCTCACGAATGATGTTTGGAGAGATTTGAGCACATCACACTCATGTGTGTGTTGCAGACAGGGACGTGCACAAAGAAGGGAGAGGATTCAGTGTTCTCCTCCCTCCCCCCCTTTTCTACATGATTTAATGAAAAAATGAACATTTGTTACACTAATCCTCCTCGTTTGCCAAGTGGACACCTCGTGTGTCTTTGGTGTACATGGTCCCGGATTCTATTCCCGGTGGAAGAGTATATGTGGAACTTTAATTGTCTTTCAGTATTTCTGTGACAGTGTTCCTGTCTTGTTGAGGGAAACAGAAATTGGCAGAAAGAACCAAATCAAGGAAAAATAGGCAAATCAAGTCACTAAGATATGTTTGATTAATCAGTCAACATTTTTTTTTTAAAGTGACTAGAGCGTGTGTCTTTGGTGCACGTGGCCCCCAGTTTGATGCCCGATTTGGGGAGCACAAGAAAGCTACATCATTCATATTCATTAATAATCCATCTCCATTAGCCTAAAAGGATAACCGCGGGACGATCAACTAAAAATTTTAAAAAAAAAATAGTTCACTTGTCAGAAAATTCCTGAAAGGATGTGAACCTGGAAACTTAACCCAAACTTCCTCCCTTGGTTAAAAAAAAAAAAAAAAAAAAAAATCTGTGCTCGCCATTGGTTGCAGAGATGTCCAAATTCGTGAGTCTGGGATTGAACGTGAACCCAATGGAGGATAATCGCGTTCGAGTCCAGCTGATGGCGAACTTGAACGAGATTAGTGAGCGCGAGCGCCACTAAGGATAGTGAGCCTGTGTTAACGCGAGTCACACTTGGTGTAGTGAAACGGAAGGCGAGCCCAAATGAAGTTAGTGAGTGCGAGACCCATTAAAGGATGTGAACCCAAGAGAGTCCAATACAAAATGGCGAACTCTGATGTGTTCACCAGTATAGTTCGTTTCTTCAACTGAAGTGCATATGTATAAAGAATGCCGTCTTCTACGTGTGGTGGCTCGTATCATAAGTAAGTCATCATCCAAGGAATCTTGCGTAAAACTAAATGGCCAAGCAGAACCTTAATTTCAAATAATTGACAGTCGTTTGTCAACTCCACGTGGAGTCTTATTTGCCATAGATCCAAATGCTGTTCTTTAACTTAGTGCTCCCTGTTCTCAAGACCAGCTTTGTTGTTCTTACATTACCTGACATCTGTCTCATATTAGACATAGTATTGGTAATGTGCAACTCCGCAAATGCGATCAAAAGAGAGATGGAAGGAGGAAGGAATACTGTTGTAAAATTCAGCATGGGAACTTCAAAGACATTTGCCGAACTGCACTTCTATTAAGTGAGTACACTATAGCATATGGTTTGCTAATTCACCTCCCCGTTCTAGTAAAAATTTATTTCATCACTCATAAGAAAAGTAAAATTCTGAAAAAAAAAAATAGGATAAATCTCACATTGGTGTGGAGCGCACTTACAAAATTTGACTCTCCAGTTGAAACTCTCTTTACTTAATATTATGTAACAACTGTACCTTATATGGAAGTCATCCGTTATTACTTTTTGGAATATGGTAGACGGAACTTTCTGAAAGATCCCCATCTTTACCGATGAGCTTCTTAGGTGTGCTATAGAGGTTGTTGAAGTACATAAATTTTCTGCTTATCTATTGATATCCTTTGTAGCCTGTTGCAAGATTTGTCTGCTCCAGATCCCGTTCTCCTCCTTGAGTATTTGGACTAGCTTCCCGACGCAATTGTGCGTAATAGATGGTTAATCTGGGTGCAACCGATTAATATCTTGGACTATTTTCTCTCTGTCTGTTGTATACGACAATCAGAATCACTTGGATGCGTCCTTAACACTCCAGCTTCAGTAATATCTCCAAACAAAGCAAACGAAGAGAACTAGTAGTTTCCTGTTTCCAAAATTATGGAACAGTCTGTATAATTAGGATAAGGACAGAAATTACTGTCTGAATATGGTAATTAATACATACTTTTACCATCATCATTGCAGTGATCCAAATAGCGTGAAGCAAAACATATTCGGAGTAGATGTACTGTACCTTAAATAGTGGAAAGAGTAATGAGGATAGGCTGAGAAGGGGGTCTTGCTTGGCTTCGAAGACGAAGCAAGTGGTGTAGTAGTAGACGAAGCAAGTGGTGTAGTAGTAGACGAACCAATCTCTCAATTTTATAAAATATTCGGATCGAAACAAAATTCAAAGAGGGGGTGCACGGTTCCCCTCGGTCCCTCCAGGATTGGCACCCTTGCCTATTTAAATTATAACTAAATGTTGTAATCGAGTAATATTTGTTTGAAATTATTAATCTTGAAGTGAAATCAATAATGAGCTTATCGAGGAAACATAACAATATATATACTCTTTTTCGGGGAATATCTGAACTTTTAATGACGTAATATCTGGTAATAAGGATTGCCAGACTTCAATCGTGTACTTTATATCCCAGCCTTATTCCTTTTCCTTCCTAAATCTTGTCTATGGTAATGTACTTCTACCTTGTAACTTGCAATTTTGATAAAACTAAAGTAATTAATTTCTTTAAAAATTAAATAGCAGAAACATTGTTTATCATTTAAACAAAATTTTTGGAGATAAAGATGATTGTTTATTTCACTTATAGCAAATTCCGATTATTCTGATTAGCTATTTTATCCAAAATCTTGTTTTCTGAAGAAACCACCATGTTCGAAGAATCAACAAAACAAAACTAGTTTCCTTCACTACAATGGTATTTGTTAGTGATGGTTGAATCAAGGAATGTGATGTTCTTTTATTTTTCTTTCTTTTTTTCCTTAATACATGCCTTTTTATTCTGTTTATTGTTTATATATTTTTATTTTCTTTACTCTGTAGTAAAACTGTAGTCTTTTCTATCACATCACATGGCTATGCACGAGAGAAAAGCTTTGGCTCCAAACCTCTTCACATCAGAACTGTTTTTCTCCCCTCACCGAAAAGTTTTAAGGTTTGGGGAAAGTTTTTTTTTTTTTTCTTCGATTTTCTGAGGGTTAAAGGAGATTTTCGCTCTGGATGGCGGCAGCATGTAGTGGGAGTTAGAAATCAACGAGAAACTGTAGAAGAAGAAGGGAGGGAATGTGTGGGGGACTTGCTGTAGGAAGATCGGGGAGAGATGATGTTTGGGGGTGCTTAGGAGGGGTGAGGGAATTCTCTCCCTCTCTCTCTCTGCATGGAAGTTTGCCACTCATCCGGCCAAACTGAAGCGACACAGAATCAATAAGAGTTATCAATCCGATCGATACGGTTTCCTATTGGTCCCTGGCCGTCTCCTTGTTTGATGCGTGGTGTGGGCGGGCACGATGTAGAGAGCAAAATCCCTCCCTAACTTCCATAACCCCCTCCCCACATAATACATACACACATACACACACACCATCTTGAATTTCCACTTTATTTTTATTTGTCTCTTCTCTACATGTGTCTGTGTGTGTGTGTGTGTGTGTCGGTTTCCTTCTTCTCCCTTTTCCACTTCTACGTGCAAGAATCAACATCATTTCACCCCTGCCGCTATCCTCCCGGGGTCCTTAATCTCGTCTGATTCTCCGAACGTCCCTTTGAGATCGTTTGGCCAGTGCTCTAAGAAGATACATAGTCCATTTCAATATATAACATATACGTACGTATATACATATATAAAAGCCCGTATCTGTCTGTCTGCTGTGCGTATCTAAATGACATTGACTACCGATGCATCTTTCCGTAAACACTGACGTCATCGGGACACGGAAGGGACAATGGAACAAATGGAACGTAAAGGATAATGAACTATATAAGACTGATGAATACGGAGTATGAGTCGTTTTCTTTTCTTAAAATATTTGTGGATCTCTGCCCCGGGATGATTCTGCAAGCGCAATGAAAACAGAATGAAATCAATATCGGCAATCTATTGTACTGTGTTAACGATTGTACTGTATAGACGTATATACTTAGTAACATGTGTGCACGAAAGTCAAATAAATATTGATCTTTTTGACCTGTTAATATCCTTGCTTCTCATCGTAAACAGAGTCAATTCGTCCTAGAGCAGCAACTTTTATGGGCGGAGCGGCGAATGATTTCTTTTTCAAAATTAATTATTACAAGCTATATAAAACCATTAAACCTAATTACCATATATGGTAGCAAGTTTCAGCACGGAATTAATCGAAACCGAAATGTTATTAGCTTATATTCCGAACAGAAGGGCATTTGTTGTTTAGCTAAAGGTTCTTTACCTAAACGAGAAAAAAGGTAATATAACTAAATCAAGGGGCACCGAAATACCTCTCGACTAAGGGTGTCAAAATACCTAGAGCCTGCTGTGATTATAAAATTCAATACGACATTTGAACTTCAAGGTGTATTCAAATATAAATTTACATAAAAGAGAGAAGGACTGACTTCTTGCAATTTAATATTAATTTCTACCTACTTTATGTACTTAGTGAAATGGCTCAATGGCTGAAACGTAACGAACACGATCCATTTCTGAAGCAGTTGATCACGAGTATATTAAAAAAAATGGAGGAGAAGCTCCACAGTCTGTAGCAAAGCCCACACTGATGCATAGGAAGGTTATGTTGTGCGTTTGGTGGGATTGGAAGGGCATAGTGCATCACGAGCTTTTGCCGCCGGGAAGAATGATAGATTTGAATTTATACTGTCGATAACTAGTGCAATTTCACCTAGGAATTTCGACTAGAGCTGGAACTAGGACTGGAATTACGGTCAACAGAAAGGGTATTGTATAGTACACTGACAACACTAATCCGTATATATCTCTAATGCTTCTTTAAAAACTGAGAGATCTTCGCTGGTAGCTTTCAATGAATCTACCGTCTAGCAAGGACCTCGCACTGACAGAGGTCATTTTATTCAGGTCTTCTATTTTTCTTTTGCTCTTCTATTCAGGTCTTCTGTTTAGAATGATGGTAAAAGCAGAGACTCTATTATTATTATTATTATTATTATTATTATTATTATTATTATTATTATTATTATTATTATTATTATTATTATTATTATTATTATTATTATTGCAGATACTGTTCATAAGGATGAGCGAATGAAAACGACTGCGCTGCGATTGGACATGAACTTGGATGACGGTAAGAAAAATTCAGTAGGCTGCCTTTGCATCTGTACTGAAAAAGTTATTCATTTAATTAATAATAGTAATAAAGATAAGTCTTTTTTCTTGCTTAAAATAATACAATCTTGGTTAATTCATGCCAGTTTGGTTATATATGTATTTATATTTTACTTGAAATTAGTTGTTGCGCCTAAGCCTTTGTCCTATTGCACACTATAAGATAAAATCTTGCTTACCTAATAGTTCTAATTGTTTACATTTTACTTTCTTTCTTCTTCTTTTAACTTTGTCCATCAATACAAATACTAATGTTCATATATAAATATGTTTACTGTCCTTATCTTAATAATAAACAGCAAAGGACTTCCGTTTCAATATCGCCACTGTCCATTTTGAAATAATTACATTGAAACAATCCACTTCCTAAATCAAAGGATTTTTAAATCTGTAAATTTTCTGCATGTCAAAGACATTCATTGACGTCAAGCAGCATAGGAAGCGACATCTATTAACGGGACTATTTATTAATTAGCATGATACACTGACATGTTTGTATTTTCTACGAGCTCGTATGTAAGATAACCACAAAATAGGAACAAGCTGCGATTCTTATGATCTTGTATGGATACGTGAATTTTTAGTGTAGAGTTTTGGAACCTGGCGAGAAATGACTTCATTAACTTAATATTTAACTAGTGATTTACCTGATATGAGATTGAATTGCCATAGAGTAGCTTATGAGGTTGAAGAAGAAGGGCAAATAAGATTGGATGAATCTGGTAATTATTCTCCAGTGGGGACTTCGTTACTATTCCAAACCTCCAACGTATTTTAAGTCTCATATATATGGGATTAATACATATTTATGTGGATAACAATGAAGTGGGATACATCAAAAAGATTATGATTCGACCTCAACATCACTTACCTTATGATTGTAATGAGGTTGAGAGTCCAACAGGTGACATCCTGCTAAGGATGACTGAGGCTGTTGGTCTCATAATGGCATGAGGTTGAAAATGAGTGAAGTTGTTGCACAGAAGTATGAGACTGAAGAGTGTCACTTGGAGGAAGTCCCTTCCAAATACTTCTGATCCATCACCAATAACCTAGTTATTTAGAGTTCGCTAGATTTAATTTGACTCTCTTGTTGTGCACCTGCACACGCTATTGCTACATTTATGTTGTAGAATAAGTTTGTACAAACAGAATTCTGACAATACAGGGCAGTTCTTGCTATCACTTTAAGACTTCCACAAACGAATAGAAACTATAACTATTGCGGCCTGAGTTAATTCAGTACATTGATCAATGTGCTTCATCCTCAATAGAACGCGAGGCTGTGTTCTAGTGCGACAACCTTTATACGTGAATACTAATCCTAGGTTTAAGTCTTTTTGTTTGTTTGTTTGTTTTTTGTTAACTTCACTTATACGTTCCTATTGTTATTCGTCACTGTTGATATTATTGTAAATTTGATCTTATTTAATCTGAATAAGATCAAATTTACAATACAATACAATATAAATTTGATCTGATCTTTCCTTCGTGCGTCATTTCACGTAAGTAGTTTTAAAAGATCATTATTTTTTAAAGCATGTGTTCAGTAGTAACTCCAGGAGTTCTAACAGAATTGTCCGTTGTAGTATTACATGATATAACATTTTTTTCGATTGGCGTATAAGTCAAACATCAATTCAAGTCATGAAATCTGTAACTATGGAAATTTCTTGATAAGATTGAAATTTCTAACTAGAAAGGTGAATGGGACCTTTGTGTTTAAAAGATATTCATGAGTCTTTAGGACCTTTCAGAAAAAAGATCTGTTGGTAGGCCAAAAATGTGATACAAAGATTACATAAACATACATCTTAGGAAGGAAAACTAATTGGATTGGCATGGGCCTTTTGTTTTCATGACAATACATTTTCTAGTTTTTAAATGCTAGCAACTGTAAATGTAATGCTGGACAAAAGGTGCTTGGCAGCAAATTAACATGGTTACCAGTGGTGCCCACCCCCCCTTATGTCCATGACGCACCCCCCCCCCCAATTGTCTATCCGTAGGTGTTCTTCCATGAAAAAAATCTTCTTTTTGATTAATTTTTACACCCCCTCAAACATATTTATATAAATTTTAATCCCCCAAACATTTCAATGACGCAGTTTGCGTCATAGCCCCCCTCTGTGGGCACCCCTGTGGTTACTAACAAGAGTAAAGTAAAAAATATGAGATGTGTAAGAAAAGAAACAACAAGTAAAATTAGTATCAAATTGCAGATCAGTTGGTGAGGAGCAGAGATTCTATTAGGGAGCAAAATAATCGATAATAATTGCAAACAAGATGTAAAATTCCAAATCGCTCAGGTGAAGAAGGCATTTGAAAAAAAAAAAAGCTTCTAACCGGATAAACAGAACTAAAGAAATGACTTGTGTAAGAAAAACGAAGAATGAAAGCCTTCGAAATATGGTCATATACAAGAATGTTGAAAGTAGATGGAAAGAAAATTCTGAAGACTATTTCGAAAAGAAGGGAGAAAATGATTTGATACACGATGAGACATGGAAAAATCATGTTACTTTCTACGGAGGGAATGGCAGAAGCAAAAATATCCAGTAGAAGATAGTGATTGAAATGTACGAACGAAATTATAAAGTGTAGGGAAGAAAAACTATAAGAAAATAAAAAGTATGACTCAGAATAACTAAGAATGGGAAATCGCGTTAAAACTAATAGAGAAATTGTTGATAAAAGAAAGAGAATGTTGGTTTTATGTTTATCTTTCAATATTCATGACTAAGTAGACTGCAAACTGGAAACAGTTAGGACTTGAAAATACTAAAACAGAATGAGGTGAATGTGAAAAGAAATAATTCGCAAATGAATTAGAAACCTGTATTATAGTACAACACAACCCAATTATCATGTACTTTAAAGAAAAATATTGCTCAAGTAAATGAGCAAATGTCTGTGATTAATTATTCACAACAAAATTTACAGCTATAGCGAAACTTTCTGTATCCTTAACAACACCTGATTAAGCGAAAAGCACTCACTCGGGTGTTATCTTCCATATTGTGACAGGAGCTGATCTTCCAGAAAATGCTTTTCGGTTCAAAAGATTTCTAGGCGAACAACAACATGCTTCTCTGGAACTAACTTTATTTATGAATTAATTACGATAGAGCTATTTGTCACCAGTAAAGCGTTAAGGTAGGCACTTTGGTAAGCGAAACCAATATACTGCATAAATGATCTTCATCAGTAATAATAACACTGCTATTGGAGTTAGTACAAACGAGTTTCAGCAAGCAACAACAATATTTCTTCTGTGCCTTGATTATAGGAAAGATGTACGTACCAAACCAACCAACCAAGCCCAAGTGTCACCCTTTTTGTTTCAAACCATCCGTTATATATGTGTGCATATTCTTGTTTCGTAGGCAGTTTTGTCAACTAGAAGATCTAAAACGTTAACTTTGCAGTGTTCTTCGCGGGTCGCGGAGAGGAGGGCGGAGATTGGGACACGAAGCTCTGGATGACTTTGAATAAGAAAATTTAAAGCTGCATAAGTGTACGAAAGAGGAAGATAAGTTATTACAACTAAATTATCGAGGTAATCGCCAAATTTCGATGCTCAATTGTTTTTGCAGATGTAGCGCTCACTTTTTTTTTACTGAATCGCGTTCATATATGTAGGTATAAATAAAGAAAATGAAGGTTTACAAAGAACCTTGAATGTTTTGGCGGTTGGTGTTCCCCCATACAACGTTTATCTTTTAAAGAAGCTTACTACATCTACACACACACACACACACACTGATGTTCACTTTGTTTTCCAACCTACGCTTGCCATCCTGCACTTGTTACAATTTTCTTCTTCATTCGTCCATAAATAAATGTATATAGGCTAGCACACTGAGGTATGCAAAATTACTACTAAGACTCCTTTGGCATCCTCTATATAACCAACCAGCATTGACTGACACTCGTGCCTCATTTCTCCTTAAATTTACTGTGTCAGAGACTTTCTTTGTGCTTTCTGGATTTGTAATTTACGAAATAATACAACCTAACATTTCTCTTTTTGGCCTCGTGTTTTTGGAGTGGAATTATTATTATTCATTACATGGATATGAAAAAGGAAAGAGATGTGCAGCATCTGGTGTCACTTTTTCTTGCCTTCTTTCTTTCTTTCTTTAACCATTATATTGACGTAGCGAAATAAGACAACTTTCTCTAGAGTCAAACCCTAAACTTCACAGTTTTGATTTATAGAATTCATTTCATGCTCTTCACGTCTTGTGTTTCCCCTTCACTCCTTTTTAAAAAAAAAAAAAAAAAATGAAAGAAACTATAATGTAAAAAAAAAAAAAAAAAAAACTTGTGGGTACTCTTTACTCTGACAAATCTAATCTAATCTAAATAAAATAAAGAGTTTGTTTGTGTGTCTGTGTGTCTCTGTCTGTCGGTCGGTCTGTGTGCGGCCTGGGGACCAGACGAGTGGACCGAAAGTTACCAAATTTTGGTCACGGTCCAGGCCCCAGATCAAGACGAAGCGTTTTTTTTTTTAAATTCGAACCAGGGGGCTCTCAGGGGAGGTCGTTTACCAAAACATATAAAAATAGTAGAAAATGACTTATGTTTGTGTCAAATTCATAGTTTTCGCGTCCACATTCACCCCATTCTGCTGCTGGTCGGGGGTCACCGGAAGGGGGAATATGACACATGTAGAAATAATACAAAATTATCGATATTAGTGTCAAATACATAGTTTTCGAGGTAGCTGAGATCAATGGTGACACTTCCATTAGTGATTACTTTCAAATCCAGCTACCATTGTATGCGGGCCGGAGATCACCAAAGCTGGGGGATACCAAGACGTAAAAATAACCCAAAATGATCGATATTAGTGTCAAATCCATTAGTAGAATAAGAGTTGTTTCCTTCGTTGATCAGTTTGTTTACATAGATATTTTATTTGACCCGTGCGAAGTGCGAACATTTCAGCCAATAAATAATAAAAGTGAAGTAAAAGTTTACAGAGATACTTATGTATAGAATGATCCATTAAACGTTTACCATTTTATTAACTTCTTATAGGTTCCAAAACTGATGTTAAATCCACATTGACGATTGTGTATAGTGCGTTCACTCAGTAGGAGTGCAGTTCGGTAAATTTCTTTCAAGTTCCTATGCTGATTTTTACAACGCCCCTTTCTCCCTCCATCCCTCTTTTGACCACATTTGCGAGGTTGCAATGTCTTAACACCCACTGTGTTTGTTCTTCCTTCCCAATATTGTGGCTAATACGAAACAGGTATTAGGCAATGTTAGAACAAGGAAGTTACCCTTCGGAACAGGGAATCGAGCACAGCTCGAAGAACAGCATTTGAAACTGTGGCAACTAAGACACCATGCACGTGGAGTTGACAAGCATCTGTCAATTGTTTGAAATGAGGATTCTGGTTGTCTATTTAGTTATCGGGGGCGTTTTCTGCAAGATTCCTCAGACGATGACTTATCTATGCCAAAAATCACCACACGTAGAAGCCGGCATTCTTTATATACGAACTGCACTTCAGTTGAACAAACGCACTATATACCCAAGATAGATCATGTATGAGCCTGAGATTGTGTGAACCTCAGTAAGATTAGTTAGTGCAAAGCTGAGTGAACCCGCGTTGCAAAATGGCCATTTCTGGTTCTGAATTAAGACACATACATACACAGTACATTAGGAATAATCATTTTGTCACATCAAAGGTTGAAATATCCTCCACCTTTCTGTTTATACAATAAACCCATCCCACCATACGCTGTGATGCTTAGCGTTACAAACGAAACGGAAGAGAACGAGAAATAAGATTTTTCTCGTCTCGTCTAGTAAATGCTTGTAGAATTCTCGTCTCTTTTCTAGAATTATTTCTCGCCTCGATTGGATTCTTGGAAAGATATTCTCGTCTCATCTCGGCTCGGATTCCCCCCCCCCTTCGTTTTGTAAATTTATGTACAAAACTTGTGCTCGGATATTTTTTTCTTATTATCATTTAGAAGTTGCTACAATCCTTCCGCATCACGAGAAGTCCACGGAGGGTGTGATATAACAACATTTAAATTACATTTATTATTGGACTATATATTGTGTAATGATTTGCATATCTTTAAACATTGATTTTTTTTTGTTTCGTGGGCAACACTGTTAATAATTATTTAATGGCAGGGTTCTTTCTGAAAGTACTGTACACTGCGGGACCCGAGATTCGGTCAAGGGTGCGGTTAAGCGAAGCCAGGTGACAGTGGGGACTTTAACCTTGAGAACAAGGCCTCGCTAAGTTGCCTGTGAGCAGTGGTTGAGGTGCTATTGCTCGTCTTGTGTGCACCGAAACAACGTCGCATCATGAATTTGAATTTGGTGGACTTGGTGACAATGGAGTGCACTTCCGAACAGCGCTATGCTGTAAAATTTTGTGTCAAATTGAAAAATCATTTACGGAGAATTTAACCTTGCTGCAGGAGGCTTACAGAGAGGAAATGATGTCCCGCACGCAAGTTTACACTTGACACATGGTGTTGAAGGAAAGAGGGAGGTTTTCGAGGATGAACAAAGCTCAGAGTGGCTGTCCATATCAAAAACGGAAGAAAATGTGGCCCATGTGAAAACTCTTTTAGACAAAGATAGGCGTGTAGAGGAGGTGAGACTGGTGAAAACACAATTTTTGGAAATTGTTACCGAAAACGTAAACATGCGAAAAATCTGTGCACAAATAGTTCCGAAGATTTTGACGAACGATCGAATTTCCCCCGAAATTGTGGAACGTGTGGACATGACGAAAGTTTTCATGGTCGAGTGATAACTGGGGATGAAACCTGGCTATTCGAGTACGATCCCGAAAGCAAGAGACAAAGTTCATATTGACATACCCTAACGTTCCCTCGGAAGTCCAAATCAAAGGTGAAGACGATGCTCATTGTCTTTTTCGATACGAAGGGGTCGTGCACAAAGAGTTTATACCTACTGGGACCACCGTGAATGCAGCTTGCTACAAAACAGCGCTTAAGCGTCTCTGACAGAGGGTCCAGTGCGTCCGTTCTGACATTATCGACAGATGGGTGCTTCACCACGATAACCCGCCGGCTCACACAGCGCTGTTGGTAGGTGATCTTCTGACCAAGGTATGTGTAGTAACGCTGCCTCATTCCCCTTACAGCACGGACTTCGGACCGGCCGACTTCTTGTTTCCCAAGGTTAAAAAAAAAAAAAAAAAAAAAAAAAAAAAAAAAAGTGGTCAAGGGGAAGCATTTTTGCGTCAAAGTGTATCACGAGGTTCAAGCCGCCATGACTGCAGCATTAAAAAAGTTGGCAGTCAAGGACTTCCAGAACTGCTACTAACAATGGAAAAGTCGCTATACTCGCTGTATTGAGCTCAAGGTGCCTACATTGAAGAATACTGACAGCAGTTGTAATTGTCATCAATAAATTGCTTGCTTGCATCTTGCAATAAATAAGTTCGGATACTTTTAGAATAGACCCTGCATTCAGATGAATAAATATTCGAAAAAATCGAATATGAAATAAATATATTCGAACAATTAATTCGGTAACGAGTAATTATTTGAAAAGTTAATTCAATATCAAATAGATGTTCGAAAAATTATGCGGATTACGGATAAATATATGAACATTACTCAGATAAAATAATTATTCGAACAAATACTCAAATAATCGTTCAGATAACGAATAAATATTCGAACAATTATTTTGATAACAAATAAATATTCAAACAATTATTCAGATAACGAATATATATTTGAACAAGTTGTTCCAAAAGCAACGGATAAAAAATAATTTGAACAATTATTCTGATAACGATCAAATATTAGAACAATTATTCAAATAATAGGTAAATTTGCAAAAAATTATATTCAATTAACGAATAATTATTCAGACAATGAATAAATATTCGAAAAAAATTCAATATCAAATAAATTATTTAGACAACGATTAATTATTGGAATTATTATTCGGATATTGAAAAGAATACCCTTATATTTTAATAATAGGAGGAAAATTATTCAAGTAATCGTTTGAATAACGAATACTCAAATAATTATTCGAACAGCTATAACAGCACTGACCCAAATCATTTGAACTTTCAATAGAGGACGGTGATGTGATCTGTAGCTGAACGTTTAAATTAAATTACATGCTTTTCTCCGAGAAAGTCATATAACTCTCAAATTTTCAATCTTTAAGATATTAGACAACAAAATATCTCTCTTACTGTGATACTTTCCATGACTGCAATTTTTGTTCATTAATGAATTGGAGATTAACAGGAGATTACATCAGCAGGATTTCCGGTATTCCACTTGACTCCCATAGTGCTCCTATTATGCACTTAAACAGCTTGTCTCCGGGTATTTATTTCCTTCTGACATTTTAGTTCAGATTCTCGTGCATTTCTGTTTTGTATTAACAACTTGAGAAGTCCGTTTATATAAAATACTAGCATCAATTATCCGCTTCGCTGGGTTAATTTTTTAAAAAAATCGTAATATGTTTCGTTAGTCAGTCACACTTTACTATTACCAAGCGCTCCTTGATATTGGTCATTTTCGATGATTTTTCTATATCCTTCCTTTCCTCGCACAATTTGCGAAGCTGGATTTGGATTTAAAAAGTATCAGAAGTTTCACTGTTCACCTCAGTGACCTGAAAATCTATAGATTCGACATTAATATTGGTCATTTTCGATCATTTGTAAATGTCTTTCCCCCTCCTTTAAGTTACATCGTCAAAGTGATATGACAAAAATCATCTCATGTTCGAACTTCATCTAGGTTGAAAATTTGATTGAGATCGGTCCTGCGGTTCAAGACTTATTAAGTTTTATTTATTTTTATATATCCCTCTTCCTCATTTTTGAGAGAAATTTCTCAACTCTTCTCTTGGGCGGTCTTCACGGACTTTTATTTTAATTGTTCGTGACTTGCTTGATTTTTTAAGGCCTAAAATTCTTCCAGTTACATCAAAAAAACTTGTTGAATTTTGCGTTTTGGTGCTGATGGTCCCTATTCCTGAAATATTTACTCTGCACTTGTGTCACATTATTGAGAAATAAATGTACATATTCCGTACGCTTAGTGTTGTCCACAGGAAAAGAAATTTCTCGGCCCATCTCGAAAACGGAACGAAAAGTAAAAAATTCTACACGAGACGAGAAACGATATAACTCTTGTCTCGTCTTCGAGTCGAGAATCAAGGCTGGACCAGAAATTTCCCGTGTTTCGTGGGCAACACTAGTTCACCTAAATCTTAAATTTCAAACAATGATTTAGTGATACATAATTCATAATATAAAAACTACAAACTGATAAAGTAATTGAATGAACACAATGAAGAACATTTACCAAGTTTTTAGATATGCAAATCCTTGGACAATATTCTTCAATGATAAATATGGTTAAAATGTTATTATATTACACCTTTCGTGGACCTTCGGTGACACGCAAGGATTCTGATGATTTTCAGATTAAATTAACAGAAAAATCAGGGCATGTTTTACACTTAAATTTACGAAACGAGACGAGAAGATCTTTTTTTCCGAGACGAGAAAGAAGTCTTGGAAAACCGAGAGAAGACTTCTACAAAATTTACCGGACGAGACAAGAAAACATTGCATCTCGTGGACAACACTACACATTTCTCAATGCTTAGGCGATGTGCTGTCATTCTAAATGTCTTCCACTTCCTCAAAGATATTGGCTAAATCTTGTATAACTGCAAAGACAGATAACCACAGAAACAAGTTACTAACTCATTTAATGCAGATGTTACAAAATATAACATATAGAAAGAAGCAGGGATGCCTATAAAGGAGACTCATATAAAGCAAAAGTAGGTATGTCATTGAAATTTTAAGGGAGATTTAACGGGAGGGAGAAATACTTAAAATATTTAAACCAGTTAGAAACCAAAAATTTATTTAAAAAGAGAATAATCTACAAAATAGGCTAGTAATTAGGTACAATCGGAAAATCACGAATTAGAAGTCAGTGGCCAGCAATACTGATTGAAGTTTATGCATGATGTTTGTTCAGTTTTGATAGAAGAATTGGAGCGAATGCACAGTGACTCAGTGCTAAGGCGCTTACCTCTGGTGCAAGGGTTCCCTGGGTAGATTCCATGCCAATTTATGAGTTTGCAGTGGCCAACATTTCATCTAAGAGTGTAACGGAGTTTGTTTCCTTCCAGTTTTTCATTCTACAGTTAACTAACTAACTAACTCTATGGCCTATAGAACCCGGAGGTTCAAGGCCGCATTCACAAAAGTTCTCCACTGACTTCTATCCTTAGCTAACTGCATCCAGTTTCTACTTTGAATTCCTATTTCTTCGAGACCCATCTTAATATTGTCCTCCCATCTACGCCTAGCTCTTCCTAATGGTCATTTTCCGATTGGTCTTCCAGTCAAGACTTGGAAAGCGTTTCTACTTTCTTCCATCCTGACTACATGACCTGCCCATCTGAACCTCCTTGATTTGATGACCCTTACAATGTTTGGTAATCTGTATAAATTATGTAATTCCTCGTTATGATTGTTTTCAAGTACTTTCAGTCTATGTTCTTTACTCAAGGTAAGCTGTCATGTTTCGCAATCTACAGAACAACAGGCATGATTAACGTTTTATATATTTTAAGCTTCAAATTCCTCGACGGAATTCGCGACAATAAGAGTTTTTATTTTCATTCTACAATAGCAACTTTATCGTTCATAATCATTCATTATCATAAACCATCCGTCTCCTTAACCAAAAAGGGATAGCAGATATATAAATTTTCACATAATTTTCGCTTAATTTTATCTTTCTATTGTAAAATTAATAAATTAAATTATTATTAGATTGAAATAATGATTGAAGGCTGCTTATACAAACCAACCGTTACATATGTTTGGTGGGTTCCATAAGATTAGACGTTCTGTTGACCATTTTAACAACTTAAAGCACTCACGGAAGATTTACCAAAATATTTTTTTCTTTTCTTTTCGTAATAAGAGAAAAGAATCTTATTGTCCTCCACAAAACAACTGAAAAAAAGTTCTTTGGTAGAATCATAAGATAGTTAAGCTGTTGACCAGGATTTATTAATTAATATAATTATATAGTAGATGGATTTAATCTTATTTAATTTCTAAATGTTTTGAGGTGTTCAGTTAATAATAATGAGAAAGCCTATTACAGTATCCTTTTCCTAAGGTTCAATTAAGAACTGATTGAATCTGAAAACATAATAAAAGATTAATAATAATAATAATAATAATAATAATAATAATAATAATAATAATAATAATAATAATAATAATAATAATAATAATAATAATAATAATAATAATTGCAAAAACTTTTAAATACAATAATTTTATAAAATGTACTGAAAAGAAAAATTGCGGGGGAAGAGGGTAATTGAAGGAACTGGCCTAAGAAAGAAAACCATTGTCGCTCTTCCTCAGGTTGAGGGCTGTAGTTTTTCTGAATATCATAGAAGTAGTTGGCGTATTTACTATGTGAAATTTAGCAGAACTCGACATCTTAAAGCTTAATAATTTTCCAACTCTTGGTTTTCCTTCCTACAGAAAGATTTATATTATAATTTAGTGAAGTACTATAAGAGCAATACTTTGCAGGAACATTAATGGTACGATGTGTTGAGTCAGTAATAAACTGTTCGAGTGTATCGTGTAGTAATAAGATCTAAGTTTGACATAGAATACGAAATTTTACACAATACTTTAATCTGAGTAAATGTTTGTGTAGGTAGTTATCCCTTGCTCCAAACAACTGGAACAGCCTATGCTTCTATATTAATTGACTAAGTGTCGATTAGTTCCTTGATCTACAATACTACTCATAAGAAGAGTAAAACCTATGCAGTTCCAAAAACAAAAACAAAAAGAAAAAAGAAAGAAAGAAAAAGAAAAGAAATATCCTTTCGATACTGTGACACAGTGGTTGTCAGTTGATAATAAGATCTGAGACTCTCAGTTGATAATCATGAGATGAAAACCATCTGAAGTTTTGAAAGTGAAAAGTATGAGTATTTTTAACTGCTCTCAAAGCTTGAGTGTTCGTGTCCTCGTTGAATCTGATCAAAAGGTTCCAAGTACGATAACCAAGTACGGATTTTTTTAAAGAAAAAAAGTAAGTAGAGTGGCGTCAATAGGGGAGCAGGAGGCAGTTGCTCCTCCACCTTGAATTTGAAAAATACTTGCTTTCTTTTTTAAATGTGTATTAGTAGGTCTATAGTAATAAGAACGTGAAACTCGTTATGTCGGTGGACAACCTTGACCTCCTTCCTGGCAAAATCTGAAAATGACGCTACTGCGTAGAGCGCTAACCTCTAGTTTGATCCCAGGTCATTTGAACTTCTGATGGGCAACGTCGTATCTGTGGAGTTTCTCCGAGCTTTTACCGTTTCCATCAACATTATCATTTCACCAATTATTTTTTCGTTTCATTTAAACTAGATAGTGTTGGCCACGAGACGAGACGAGACGAGAAACAAGCTTTCCTCGTCTGGTAGTTTCGTCTCGTCTCAATTATCGAAAAAAAATCTCTCTTTTATCTCGATTTTTTTTCACCTCGTTCTGTAAATTTATGCACAAAATTTATGCAGTGACTTTTTTTTCTTAATTTCAAGTTGAAGTTATCATATTTCTTTCGCATCACGAGAAGCTTACGATTCCTTTCGCTTTAGCAGCATTTAAGCCATATTTATTATGGGAGTATATTGGGAGTATGGGAGTATTATAAGAGCAATACTTTGCAGGAACATTAATGGTATGGTGTTGAGTCAGTAATAAACTGTACGAGTGTATCGTGTAGTAATGAGATCTAAGTTTGACATAGAATACGAAATTTTACACAATACTTTAATCTGAGTAAATGTTTGTGTAGGTAGTTATCCCTTGCTCCAAACAACTGGAACAGCCTATGCTTCTATATTAATTGACTAAGTGTCGATTAATTCCTTGCTCTACAATACTACTCATAAGAAGAGTAACTTGCGTATCTTTAAACGTTGATAAATGCTGTACGTTGTGTACGTACAATCTTTTATAAATCTATAGATGTTTTACTCTAAATCATGTAACACTAAAACAGTGTTTTGAGATCTAAGTTGAGTGAATTAGTGTTGCCCACGAGACTTGTAAAATTCTCTTCTCGTCTCGGAAACGATACGAGAATTGTCATCTATGTAGTCTCGTCTCTAATTTCATAACTTTGTTTGCAACGCTTTCAGAGGTCCATAAACATAGGACGCTACACTAAAAATTTCATTTCATTTCTAAAAGGTCGTTCATGGTACGGTAGGTACACTATAGATACACAAACACGCAAAGAGAGATAATTAAACAGATCAAGCTGTCTATGATAGCCAATGTTCTTGACTAGAATAAGACGAGCCTTATTGACTGTAAAACGAACAGAAAGTTTTTTTTTTTTTTTTTTTTTAATCAAAGTGGAGAAGGGGAATTTTGGACCGCGAGTATCTTCGTTTTCTCTCTACGTCTGAGTCAAAAATGCAGTTTCTGTCTGTCGATCTCATTTCTTTTGTACGGAAGAAACCGCCTGCATAAAATATATATGGTTCGTCTGTGCGTATTTTATTATTAAATAGAGAGAGAAGAAAGAAAGAAAGAAAAAGAAGAATTAAAAGGGTGGAATATTTTATAGCTGCCAACTCTTCAAGTCTTTTTCTGAGGGGCCCATTGTGCTCTCAATGTAGGCACATACAAAGGACCACATTTGACCAACTAGTATGTCATCTAACGCCTGGACTGTAGGGGGACCCCATTCGAGCAATGAACCAGATTGCTTGCCAAGGACTTTTCTACTATCGTACGACTCGAGGAAAAAAAAAGTGTCGTGTTCGCCACTACATGTTATAGCAGTAGTATGTAGTAGCAGAACCCTTTTCTGAAGGGAAGGTTGGCGGGGAGGTATAGAAAACATAAAAAAGGGGAAACAGAAATCTCGCATAATGCTGAAGGGGTTGGTTATACACGTAAAACTATATATGTGACCTGGTCTTTCTTTAGCATGCGGGCGCGTGCCACATTAAGCTCCGCCCCCTTTTCTATTAACTGACAGGAGTGGGTGATGTCGGTGTCCAGGCAGTGGGCACCACCACCACACGGCTAATGGATGACGAAGCATCCTATACTGACCTTCCGCCCGCTGCCTATTATGAACATACGGAACGGCCCTTCACTAGGTTTGTTACAACCCATAAGCATGCGCACCGATCAACGCTGGTTAATACTGTCCGCCATCGCGAAAGTGGACAAATGTGCGTGTGGGGGATAACGGTTGCGTGAATAATCCCACTTCTGCGTACAAGTAGTTTATGTGGGCAAGAACCCGTCCATACCTATGCTTTTAGTAATTATCGCACAAGATGGCGCTTATATTGCTATCAGAAATTATATTAAATATATCCTGCTAATTTCTTGATATAGGCTAATGTTGAATATTACGTATAATTGAAACAAAATAGATCAAATTTAATATGTTCTTCGAAAATTCAATGGAAAAATAGTTGTATGTACTCAATTTTACAAGAAAACAAAGCAAATCAGATTTAGACTGTACATCGAAATTTTCTGCATGTTTCCATCATGTTAGAAATGTTTATGAATACACCGCCAGTAATGTAAATGCAAAAATTTTTGGTAGGTATATGTACAATCGTTTTCAAAAATAAACAGTATACCCAACTTCGTATACGCTCGTTCTTTCATAAATTTAAGTGAGTATACGCTTGACTATAAAATGAAGGGTGTGAGGCAAGAATATGGTAACCCACAATTTTACAATTGCTTAGGGATAGGCACAAGCTAGTTCGAGCGAGTTTTCATTGAAACTCGACTCGACTCGAAACAGACATCTTTGAGCTCGACTCGAGAACTCGGCTCGAAAAATTTCCTCCAACTCGACTCGAAACTCGACTCGAATTTGACTCGAGTTTCGAATCGAGTTGAGCCAAATCAAGCCAAATCCTGTGTGTAGTTCGAAGTACTTTCTTCAAGTATCCTACACAAACAAAATAATTATTATCAAAGATACTTACTACTACTACTACTACTATTACTTTTATTATTATTATTATTATTATTATTATTATTATTATTATTATTATTATTATTATTATTATTATTATTATAACAACGCCGTGTATAAACATGAAAGACAAGTGATTTCTACCTGAAAACTAGTTGACTGCTGACCTCGGTAGTCGTGAAATCTAGGAGGCAAGGACATCGTTTACGAGGTTCTGGGTTTGAGTTCCGGAGGAGCAAGTAGACCCTATTTGAACTGGAACCAAAAATTGTTAAAAGTTATAAGGCGCCGGCCAAACATGTTCAAAACTGTTCGGCCCGGGTTTAGGATTGTCAACGGCTCAAGCGGCTTGGCTTATAGTTCATTCACTATGGAGCCTAGGCAACACCCAGGGCCGTAACTTGGGGGGGGGGCATGGGGGCAACTGCCTACCCAGGGAATCTCCCGTCGTTTGAAGGGGGCCCACTTTAAGACAAAATTTTGTTACTCCATATACGATACGAACATGAAATTATAAATGAAGCATCAAACAGGTTCACTACATTACACAAACAAAACAGCACAATAAAAGTAAATAAAACAAAAATGAGTCGAGGGCCCATTTCAGTAAAAAAAAAAAAAATGTCTACTATTGGGGGCCTTAGAAATAATATTTATCCGTATGGCTTAGCGATTTGTCAATATTGTCCCCTTAATTTATTTGTCATGTATGGAACGGCCCCAGGGGCATAGAAAATAATTAACGGCCCCGTAGACCTTGCCTCGCGGGATGTTCCACAGGCTCCGGGGAGCCATAAAAAGTGAGAGAAAGGTGGAAAGAGGGGGCTCAAGATACCGGTACATTTTTTAGGGGGGCCAAATACGCGTATTAATTCTTGTGCCCAGAAGTAACGGCACTGCCAACAGCTCACCCAGCCGATGGCTCACCTGAGGCGAGTCGGTGGCTCATCCTAACCGAGCCGGCTCGAGCTGTTCGCTCAGTTGAACCGAGCTGAGCTGGTTAACATCACTACGTGGGCTGGGCTTCTGCTTGGGCTCAAAACTTCGACCTTGCGGGTCTCAGTCTTGATGATATGAACTACCTATTGTAACTTGGTGTTCACAACATCTGAAGCTGTATTGTTACAAAAATCCATTTTTCGTTTCGTTAATTGGAACGAGACGAGATGCGAGCAACACTAAAAATATCACCTCGTGAGCAACACTAAAAATAGTCCACATTACTGCTTAAATTTCTCATGGCTTTCCCTTTCCAGTCTAATCAGGCAATGATTTCAAAACGAGTTAAAACGAGCTGAACGAGCGAGCCATTTATCAAACTCGACTCGGCTCGAAACTCGACATCAAAACAGTGACTCGGCTCGGAACTCGACTAGAGAAAATTACCTTTAACTCGACTTGTGCCCATCCCTAAAATTGCTGCGTTTAGCAACACCCGATAGAGAACAACATATACCGCTTCGTTTAACCTTGTCCGTTTAATCCTTCATGTATAGTTTTATGTGAAAAATCAGCTTTCCCACTTTGAAAATGAATTGTGCAGCAGAAAACCTCTAGTTTCTTAAAATAGTAAAATTATAGGTTACCATGTTCTTGCCTCACACCCTTCAAATATATTAGGTGAGTATACACCCTATTAGCCATTAAATCACTGAACATACTTGAAATTTAGGCGCATTACGTGGTTTCGATTACATCTTAAATCGAATGCCCACGTCTCCTAATATAACCTCGATGCTGAAAAGGGAAGCTAAAATCCAATCCAACTAACCAATCAAGAAAAGTAGAATAGCTATATTACATATATGTGGAGTTTCTTTTTTTTTTTTTTTTTTTTTTTTTTTTTTTTTTTTTTTGTAGTCGATGTTTTGTCTCAAGTTTCTAATTTCTCTACATTTTGATTCCTTATTTTGTAACTCCCGTTCTTACTTTACAAAGTTTGGTCATAAAATGACTCTACATCACTCACAATGAGTTTTATCTTATAAATATCATTAGATTTAGTAAGAATCATATTCACATACAAATATTCTGTTTTACAATAACACAGCACAAGTGACAAATACAGAATTTCGACTGTATGAACCACCCGAATAGCATCCTAAATGACTATTCCATGTGCTAAAGGTACTTGTACTAACCACTAATCAATTACTTCTGTAAATAAAATGGTAAGGATTCGGTTCTTGGGTCTAGCCTAGGAGTTGAGCAATTGGAACGAAACTTGCAGGATTAATAGCTCTTCAGTATACAATAAAAACCCGAAGAAACAAAATTTTTCATTTGCACATACAAAAGGGAAGACAGGGGCATGACACTCAAAAATTGTCCAAATGGGACAAAACTAATGAGGGAATATGCCCTCTCTGCTTCCTCCAAATAGAAATAGAAAAAAATTAAAAATACTTCTGTTCTCAGGACATTACACAGATTAAATTTTGTAAAATTTCTACCGTTTCGACAATTTTTTAGGGTTATGCTCCCCGTCCCGCTTTGTATGTAGTCTACAAATGGAAAATTTGTTTTTGTTTTTGTGTTTTTTATTATTATTGTAACCTGAAAAAATATTATTCCTGCAAATTTCTTTCCAATCGCTCAAATCCTTCTAAGCTAGACTTAAAAGCCGAACCATAGGATTTTATGGGGGAATATACCCCTCTGCTCCCTCCAAAGAGAAATAGAAAAATATTAAAATTATTTCAGTTCTCAGGACGTTACACAGATTAACATTTGTAAGTTTTGTCACATTTGGACAATTTTTATGAATCATGCCCCGCCCCCCCCCCCTTTCTATGTACAGATGTTTTTTTTTTTTTTTTTTCATTTTTATTGTAGACTATGAATCCTGCAACTTTCATACCAATCGCTAAACTGCATCTAGGCTAGACCCAAGAGCCGAACCCATACCAAATGTTAATTGGAAGAAAATACTTTCAATTCTTGTTGGTGTAATGCTAAGCTTTTTCTTTAGATCTTGTGGTGACATCATTCATGCAAACATCAATCAGACATCGAAGTTTTAAGAAAACTATATTCTAGTTGTAACTAAGTTGTTTCTGTAGTTCTCGTGATTTTTCAGGATTTGGTTGTGTCTTGTATTTAAAAAAGAAACGATTCATTTTAATGAATAATATATATATACAGGGTGGCTAAAAATATCTTAAATAAATGGAAGCAATTATAAATAGGGCATACTTTAATGCAAGACTTGCTTCACATTTTCTTCTCCATCCTAAAGCCGCAATTCTTTAGTGGTTTTCCTTATTTTTTGAAGTTTGCTTCAGCGTTAAGATCCAGAGCTGTCATTGTACTGTTATCTTTTCCCCGATCCAGATCCCTTATCTCTACAGTATAATCTGCTTCTGATTTTAAATTTCTCATGGATTCAAATCTCGGAGTTTTATAGCATACACGTATTACTTTAAAACATTTCCAGATTTTTATAACATACTTCATAAATTTCAAACTTATCTCAGATCTAAATTCCGAATTTCTATACCGTAAACCTCAAATTTCAAAATTCTACATTGTTCAAATCTCGGATTTCTGTAGTATGCACCTCACTTTCAGACTTTAAAAAAATTCCAGATCCATACATCATTATTCTCATACATTTCAAAATTTTCCGGATTTTTTTATAACTTTACACCTTTGATTTCAAAATTATCTCGAACTTCGATTCTGAGATTTAACAGCATAAATCTCAGAATAAATAAAAAATCTCTGGGATTTTTACAGATCTCTGGGAATATTGAATCTAATTTCAATATTCGCCCAAAGTTAAATACCGGATTTTTTAGTCATTCACTCCAAGATTCAAAATACTTTACTCAAACCCCAGGATTTATAATGTAAGCTATACTCCAGATATTAAAAATTAGCATTTCAGATTATTTCAAGATTTTCTATGATTCAAATCTCGCATTTTTTTAATAACATGACTTCAAATTTCAAAGATTTTCCACATTCACATTCTGAATTTGTATACAATACGTATCAGATTTGAAAAAAAGAAAAAAAAAAACTCCCAGATCTTAACCCCGAAATTTTATAGCATTCGTCTAGTCTCAGATTTCAGAGTTCTCCTGAACCCAAATTCCGGATTTTTTTAAAGCATACACTCACGTTTAAAAATTCTCGACGTATTAAAGTTTAGGAAGGCGTATAATGGAGCTTTTGAGAAAAAAGCGACGCTCCGGCTCAGAATCAGGAAAAAATACTTTTATTTATTTATTTGAGGACAGATGAAGTAAAAAATAAATAAAATAAAATAAAATAAAAGATATAGCCTACTTCTAACTTACACCAGAAATGTTCAAAGTTACGTTTTAATTGCTAATTTATAAATAAACGTTAATAAACACTTAAAATTTTATTTTAGTTTTGCGTAAGGAAAAGAATGAAGACGTACTAAAGGAAGCTAATGAAGGACGACAGATCATGAAGGTAATAGGAAAAAGAAAAAAACAGCATGATTGGTCATCTTATTCGGCACTCCGATTGGATCATCGTGTTGATAGAGGGAAGGACAGAAGGAAAATCAGAAAGAGGAAGACCAAGAATAGAATATCTAGATGCAGTTACGAAGAAGAGACTTTATCAAAGTATAAAACATCTCTCTCAAGGGAGAGAAAAATTTTAAAATCTCCGTGTTGCCCACCACCCTATGGTTGAGGAAAGAAAGAAAGAAGTATCTCTCATCAAGTGTCCTGGCATTTATGAATTTAGCACTACAGGGTGGTCCGGAACTGGGAGTACCTCCACTTTAGTTTCAACAGTATAGTTTGTCTGTACACAGTTACCTTGAAGTCTTAAGAGTCTTAAGAGTCATAAACATCGGTATCATCACCATCCACGTTGTAACACAGCTGAATTCTTCGCCAAGTTCTCCGGAGTCACGACGTTGAAGGCGTGTTCCACAGCTGCTCGTATTTCCTGCGTTGTGTGGTATCGAGTGTTTCTTACTTGTTACTTTATGAAACTCCAAAGAGCATTGTCTGGTGTCGTCAGATCGGGACTTCTTGAAGGCCAGGCAAAGGGAGCTGGTGAAGATGCACAACCTCTTCCAAACCAATGGCCAGGAAACGTCTGATTCAGGTAATTGCTCACGTGAATCGCGAACACAAATCAACATGAACAATGTTTCCAGACAATGCCAAGCAATGTTACAAAACAAATGTGGGTAAAGCCTAAAACTATCAGAAAACATCAATTAGGGGTACGCCCACTTCCGGACCATCCTGTAAAATTTCTGAGTTTAGGTGACTGTGACAAAAGTCATTTTACAGATCACCTGCTCCTGCTGAAAATATAAAAATGCCATCTAAGCAGTAACCAGAAAATGATTCCAAATTTTATAGCTATCCTGCCTTTGCACCATGAATATAGTTATAAAAAGGGAAGTTAGCTTTTGTATATTTGGTTAAAGAAGATAAAAAAAGACATTTTTATACCTTAAGTGATAGCTAATATCACTGTTTGCGAAAATTAGTGTAGTAGTGAAAACGAGGAGAGAAATGACTAAAACAAATGAAAAAGTATGAGAGACAGGGAAAGAATAAAATCGTCTTGACAAGGAAAGAAGGAGAGAAAGAAAGAGAAATAAGATAGGTTATGGAGTCTCTCATTTAGCTGCTAAAACAAACTTTCTCCTGTCGGGGATAGAAGGGAAAATTTTTAAAGACCTCTCTTTTAAAAAATCTTAATTTCAAAGTTAAAAAAAGGAAGAAGAAGGGAAGCAAAAATAAAAGAAGAGGAAAAGTAAAATGAGGAAATAAGAAAGAAAGAGAACCATGACCTAGGACAACTTTTTGTTAGTTGTTTCATACACACACACACACCGGCATAACACATAATGATGAGCCTTTTGTGTAACTTTCTTTTCTTCTTTTTCTTCATCTTCTTTCTTTTCTTCTTTTTCTACATCATTTCCATCTTCTGCTCAGCTGTTGAAAAGAAGAGAAAAAGAAAGATCAATACTCTTGGCTGCAGCTTTTGCTGGTGCTCAGTATTTTACAGAAGGCCGTTTTTTAAATACCTTTTTTTTATCTTTTTTAATGCTAATATTAAAAAAAAAAAGATGATGAAGAAGAAAATTCTCTTCGTGTTACTGTTCCACAGACTGTGTCATCCTCTTTTAAAAACCAGCAAAGAATAAATTAAATCTCGACAAGTTTTTTTTTTTTTTAATAAAAATAACACGACTCACTTTTTCTTTATAAGGCAAAGAAAAAAGCTGTTGAAAATTAAAGCTATTTATGTATACCTAAATGAAATGAGACAAAAACACAAATAAAACAATTGCTTTAAAAAGACTGCTCTATTAAGAAGAAAATAAACGAAGATATTTACGTACGAATAAGCAAGCAGCTGAAGAATTCGTAAATTCATTTAAATAAACACATGTAAAATTAATCACAAAATGTTACAATATTACATTCACTCAAAGAAAAGTAGTAAGTCATCTTAAAGATTCATTTATTCATTTCATTGTCAAAAAAAAAAAAAAAAAAAAAAAAAAAAAAAAAAGATAAAAGAAAAAAGAAAAAAGAAAGAAAGAAAATCATGAAAGCATGTAGATCAGTGGTAGAGTGTTTACTTTTGGAGCGGGGTAGGGTTCCTGGTTCGATCCCAGCCTGCGCTGAGTAGGCTTTGTGGTGGCCAAACATCGTGTGTTTGAGCTTTCTTTTTGTTCTTCTGTTTCCTCTCACTTTCATCATTCCAGCATTAGGGTCAATCTCATCACCACATCACCGTCTCTTTTAGCTTTGGTGCATAATCTTGGGATATTAAGCTAAAAAAAGGGGGGAAAGGAAAGAAAGTAGAACGCTTTCTATCTGTAAAAGCAATATTATGTAATAAGACTCCACAAAACACGCCGGAACTGCTGATGTGGTCCTATAATCCAACTATCTTGGATGCTAATTAGTGTGGTGGGGAACGACCTATAGGAATACTATAAGGCAGTGGTTCTGATCAGCTGTATTGCTATACGCTTGTGAGTCACTAGAGATGCGCATGAGTCGAGACATGTCTCGAATTTCGACTCGACTCGAGATTCGAGTCGAGACACACTTTGTAAAATTCGAGACGAGTAGAGACAAACATATTTCTTGACTCGAATTTTCGAATCGACACACGAGTCGAGACGAGATTGCTCGTAAAAAATTTCGAACCGACTCGAATGTCTCGAAAATCTTTCTATAGTTTTTAATATTATTTTGAAGAAAGTATTCACTCAGAAACAGCCTTGAAACCAATTCCAGCATTTATTACTTTAGAAAGGTACAGAACGCATAAACTTAATAGTTAATCTTTCGAGATCAAGATTTAATTTTCAGCTCAATTCAGTTAATTAAAACTAATAATTAATGTCGTGATATTTGATTGTACTTCAAGTTTAATAATAATAATAATAATAATAATAATAATAATAATAATAATAATAATAATAATAATAATAATAATAGATTATCTAGTTTGTATAAAACTATTATCCGTAGCATATATCTTGTTTGTATAAAACTATTGCGATAAAGTGAACTTCGTAAATTCTCTGAATGAGCAATTGGCAGTCTATAGTAATTTAGCATAGTTATAATTATTGTGTTTTTATGACCATCTACCTACTATCGATATAAGCCCGTCCAGACTGCGAGACGGCGAAACCAAGAGGACACGACGTCCAAACATCGAGGGGTTGGGCGCCATCCAGCTCATTACAGATGTCGGACGTCGTAGGTTGGGCAGACTGGTAAAACGGGACAGGCAGCGAACTGTGGTGGAACTAATATCAAGCTTTAATGTTGGGCAAAGAAGAAGTGGTCTGAACACACAGTGCACCGAACACTCCTAAGATGGATCTCCGCAACCGACGACCCATCCATGTGCGAATGTTAACACCCCGACACCGGCAACTACAACTGAAATGAACACGTGACCATCGCAACTGGACTTAGGCCCAGAGGAAGAGCGTTGCAATGCCTGATGAATCCCGATAGCTTCTTCATCATGACGATGGGAGGGTGGGAATCCGTCGTGTTCCAAGGGATCAACTCCTTGACACCTGTACTGCGGGACAGAGACAAGCTAGCGGCGGCTTAGTTATGCTCTGGGGAACATTCACGTGAGCATCCATGTGTCTAGTGGAGCTCTAGCAAGGCACTATGACGGCTGAGGCGTATAGCACACTGCTTGCAGACTACGTACATTGCTTCATAACTCCCATGTTTCCCAACGGTAGTGGCATTTTTTGACAAGATAATGCACCATGTAACAAGGCCAGGAGTGTGATGGAGTGGTTCGAGGAACACAGAGGTGAGTTCCAAGTGATGTGCTAGCCCCCAACTCACCGGATCTGAACCCAATTGAACACATCTGGCATGTGATTGAACGTGTCGTCAGAGCGCATCGCCCTCTCCCAGAAACTTGAAATAATTAGGTGACCTGTGTGAACACATGTGGTGCCAACTCTCTCCAGCGATCTACCAAGGATCATTGCGTCCATGCCAAGACGCGTTGCCGTTGTTATCCCTGCTAAAGGTGGACATACTGACAATTAGGAAGGTAGTAATAATTTTCCTGGCGGATGTGTGCGTATGTCTTAACTCGTATATTTTGTCTTGACTCGAGTTTCGAGACGTCTTGTCTCGAATTCGAGTCGAGTCGATGCAACATTTTCTCGAGACGAGTCAACACAGCCGTAAATCTTCGCATCCCTATTTAGCATCTCTTTCAGCAGCGAAGCTATATGAGACGTGGATCTACTACTTAACGTGAGATACGAACCATATGAATTTCCATCCACATAACCACAAGGAAGCTCTAAATAATCCTAATGTAAAATATCGGTCGCAGACGACTTCCTACAATTTGTTAAGTAAATAAATCATGACGCATACATGGGGCACTCAGAGCAAAAGGGAATCAAGTTCAATCACCAAAGCTGTGAGAAAAACAGACATGAAGATTATACGGAGAAAGAGACATGAGACATACTGTGCACTCACTAACTACACCGGATTCGATCCTCGCTCATGGTTAGGAGCCCACGTTAATAGTAGATATAATCTCAGTGTTCCAGACAGATCCAAAACAAAAAAGTCTACTTTAATCCTCTTGAAGCATTCATGTTTCTTCCTCGGTTATATAACAGCAGAAAGTTTATTATAAAAGACTTGAAAATCAAGTGGGTTTACGTCGTATAAATTAATAAGCAAAAGTTCATACATTTCTATAAGGTAAATCATTTTTCCTCTTAAATTTGCTTTTATTGACACATTAATGTGAATGAAATCTAGAAGAATGCTATATGTTAAAACATGTAAAAAAAAAACACTAAAATTATATCTAAAACACGTAAGTATAAAGATACAATTAGCTATACAGAATAATTATAAATAATTCATCGTGTTTCAAAGTGAAATATGTAGAAAACTATTATGAAGTAAAATACGTTTGTTCTCATCACGAAACGGAAGGAAACATTTGAAGGTTTAATTTTTCATATTCATGATCTTCACTTGTGGAGACAGATGGCAACACAAACTTAATTTCCAAAATTGTGTCTATGCGTCAGAAAGCATTCTGTTTTGGAATTCTGAAAAGTTTTTTTTTTTTTTCTCGTTGTTATCGTTCAGTTTTCATTCCATAGACAATTTGCAACTGCACTGCCGGGTCACCAAAAATTTCTCAGATGTGTAAAAGTAAAAGCACAGGACGTCCAAGCCGTACGAAGAACTTGCACGCTATTGGATTAGATGACGTGTTGAAGATGACTTAGTGCTTTTCCCATGACCTCCTAGATCTCCCGATCTCAGTCTTTGATTTTTTTTTTTCATGTGGACCCATGTGAAAGACATAGTGATGCTGCCTCTACCACCAACAACTTTAGGTAAGCTTCAGAATCGCATTACAACTACATTTGTGACCATTACTACTAGGCTACCGCATAGATGTGTGTCGGGTGGTGAAAGAAAGCCACATCGAACATTTGTAACACCATAGTTTCTGTATATTTTCATGGATAATTCGGTATTGTATGTCTTATACTTTTCTTTTCAGTAGAGTCTTTTCAAACCTGAAGAATTTCTAATAACCCTCTATATAATTCAAACATTTTACATTATAATGAATATACAATATATTAAAGATACATTACTCCTAAAATACCACACAACTTAAAACTACATCTCAAATTTCTCAGGTTTTTTTTTTCTAATAACACAATAAATATTAAATGCAAATAGTTAAGTATGTAATATATTGACTTTTATAATCGCATTTAGAGGAAACTTGAAATTTAAGGCCTATTACTTCCAGTCAACAAATTTTTTTTTAAAAAAATATACAACCTTGTTAGGTTTGCAAAGGACTTTTACGGTTAACATAAAATGTTTACGTTAGATAAATATAAAACGTTAGCGCAATATAGCTCTTATACACTAAATGTGAGGTATTAAATACTTAAATAATTGAAAAAAATCAATAAAGTTTAATGTATACTTTTAAAATACAATTGAATCACAATTGTGTAAGGAGAATTTTGAAGATATTTTATGATGGTTTCAAGGTAAGCCATGAGATGTGTAAAAACATTTTTAGACATATATTAAAGAACGCTTTTGTGGTTGGCTTAGAACGATCATCAGCTACTTTTACTACATATTGAAAACCGAGTCATGACATCGTGTGCTTTTTGTGTATGTATATATATATATCTCACACTTTCACCAAAGAAGGCCTCAGCTACAAAGAAACGGGGGTTGAAGAATAGAGGGTGTTTTAGTAGGGAGAAAAAGGGTTGAGAAGAGATAACGTCCTTTTGTGGCATGGTGAAAAAGGACGTCGATGACAAGAACGTCTGAATGTGAACCCTAAAGCACATATGCTTAGATGCTCACACACTCATATATGGTAACTTCTCTAGATGCGAAAAAATAATAAAAAAAAAGTTTGTGTCGCCAACACTAGCACTGACAGATCACACTGGCGTCAACAAGATGTGTCGTCCCTCAGGACATTAAAAAAAAAAGAGACCTTCTGTTATTGGCTCATACCTTTCTTTAGAAAGAAACATTTTTTCGAGAAAAAATGGAAGTGTCAAAAGCTAACAAACACACCTTTACGACACCCACACCCACCTTTTGCAAAAGAACTTACATGTAGGCCTTGCCATTCTATAGGAAATCGTGTTGCAACCACATCCATAGACCCAAGTACATATATGGATGAACGTCTGGAAACTCCTTTTAAAAGCAGGATACGACCAGGACTTGGGATATGACGAACCAAACCTTGTTCGCTTGTGGTAAAGCCTTTGGAAGATTCTATTCTTGTGACAACGGCCTCGTCTTCTGAAAGGGCGATGTAGCGATGAGAAAAGAACTTGGTTCGCCCTTTGGGATGTGGTTCTACTGTGGTCCTCGAGTGGCTTGTCTTCTTGTGTGTGCTTGTGTATATATATAATATGTATATAAGAACTATCGTGCCGTAAGCCACGAACATCTTTCTCTTTATACACACAAGCATAAGATAGGTCCCCAACGCTTCAATGTCTTTCGGGAAGTGTCTCCTGAGGACGCCTTATGGAGGACAAAGATGTCTCTCTGTTACCAAGATCTTTATACACATATCCCAAGCGTATACCCGAGCAAAGAAGGAGCCAGATAAGCAAAGAGCCCCTGTAGCCATGAAATTTCGCTTCTATACTAAAGAATGAAATCGCCTATCCTCCGTTCTACTTTCGCCGCAAACGAGTGATTTTTATTGTGAAGTGAGTGTTCAAAGATTTCTTGACCTAAAGATTACGGTTGAAAAAAAAATGGTTTTACCAAAAGAAGAAACTTTTTTTCTTTTTTTAAGCTAATCACATTTCTTTATGATTACTTTTGTTATGAGGGTCTCTGCTATCTTCTTGATGTTGTTTCTTCTACCATTTTTTCGTATTATCTGATGAGGTAGTAAGGAAAAATGCTTGATACTCGGAATCAAATCTTGAACTTTTTAAACGAGGTATATGCATATAGGCTTGTTCATTTTTTTTAGCTACGTTGCACATGTTTATTCTTGGATCTTTCCAATGACAACATCCGTGGCATTGATCAATGTCTCCAGTTCAAATTATGATTCAACTGTTTAAAAATTTCAAGAACTTTAGACAGGAGACGCTATTATTATTATTATTATTATTATTATTATTATTATTATTATTATTATTATTATTATTATTATTATTATTATTATTATTATTATTATTATTATTATTTACGCTGTTTGTCGGCAGGTCCTGGGACTATTTTTTCTCTCCTTGGGTTAGGGTCTGGAACATTTCTGCAGTGTTTCTCGACCTTCCTACTTTAACTCCCAGTATTATCTTTTTAAAATTATTTATATAATCATATAATGTAAAATGAGGCCAGACAGCGTCCCTCAATCATCCATTGTCAATTAGTACCTCAATCAACTTGCAAATGCTTTCTTTTTTTAAGTGCAGTAAACTGAGTGTCTCACCAATAAACCGTGCTCATAATGCATTATATACATATCTATATATCTTGTAGTTTTAAATATACGAGGATAAGTCAAAAATTATCCGCAATGTAGCTATAACTTTTTTTTTTTACATTGTTCGTACTGACCTCTGTACTCGTTTATTTTATTATTATGCTGTTGTGGCCATGCTATGAAAGTTTGATTCTAATTGATGGATTACACTGATACACAATTTCTGACCTCGAAAACCGGATCACTGCTCGTTGTTACACTTTGGCGCAAACTTCTAATGGAACGGCCATGTAACAAAACAAAAACAAATGAAGGAATTAGGATCAAAATTTCATAGCATGGCCAAAACAGCATAACAATAAAATAAACGAGGACAGAGGGCAGTATGAAAGAAAAGTTATAGCTACATTGTGAATAATTTTTGACTTACCTTCTTATTATTATATTGTGGATAATATAAGCATGTTACATTTTATCTTTCTCTGTATGAGTCATTCTACACATTTAACCACACACACACACAACATTGACCGGGAGTTGAGTTGATCTTTATTAAAAAAAAAAAAAAAAACTGTGCTTGCTCAATTTTGGAAATGTTATGATGTTATTAGCGTTTAAGAAAACTATATGAGACATAAGAAACGGTAAATATTATGATGAACATAATAATATGGAGAAAGAAGTCATTAATTTGCAAACCTAAAAGTTAACTTACCTCCGGTCCTTGAGGTCCCTGGTTCGATCCCACCTCGCGCCGTGTGGACTTTGTGGTGGACAAACACCGTGCTCGTGGGTTTTTCTCGGGGTCCTCCCGTTTCCTCCCACTTTCTTCATTCCACCATTTCACTCATCTCTCATCATCACCGTCTCCTTTAGCCTAACCGGCATAACTGTGGGACGTAAAACTTAAAGATTTCATTTCATTTCTAAAAATTAACGTTGTTTAAGAACCATATCATTTATTGAGATGAAGCTAATACTGAAGTATACACGTTATTAAGCTCTTCATTATAACATTAGGAAGATGACGGTACATAGTATGGCTAATGAGATATTTAGCTTAAAATTATCATTAACTGTAAACTAGAGTTTCTGTTTACCTAAAACATTGTCCAAGCATAAGACATATATCTGTCGATAAATTATATTGAACTGGATAAAATTATATCCTTGAGGATAAATTTTCATAACTATTCTATCAGGTCTGCTTCCATATTGTCAAATATAACACTAAGTAAGGCTATGTCATAAAAAATACATAAAAATACAAACTAGGGTTGTCAACTCTGGAAAATAAATAACCGGCAGCCCCTCAAAATTCTCTGATATAGATCTAAGTGTGCTGTGAAGTATCCCTGTTCGGACCCATCCATGGAAAGGAAATGTACTGTCGTGAACAAAAGTGCATTAGCACCTTATTCTACATATCCTTAGTACATTCACTAATAAGTTTAATAGATATTGTGCTATAAATGAGAAACTGAAATCAGTATTGATCATTTTATTGTATTTACCAGTAACTGACACTTCTTTAAAATTATCGAAACAGATTATCGGAATTATATTAATTTTTACATGACAATTTTGGATTTGAAAAATGAAATTTATTTTTTAAACCTATACTTCAACTACAGGAAATTGTTTTAAGAAGTCCCTTTTCACTCTCAATAAATTTATAAAATTCCTTTCAAGTAAATTTCAAATTTTCCCCGGATACAGTCCCTGTCCTCTCTTTAAAACTATTTAAATAGATGAGTAAAATATAGTAATCGTTGATAGACGGTGAAAGGTGACAATTTTGGATTTACAGAATGAAAGTTACTATTAAAAAAAAACTATACTTCGAACTAGGTGAATTTGCTTCGAACTAGATACAAATTTGAAAAAACCGATCATGAAGAGACTGGTAAGAAGTTTGTACCGGTCACCGGCTTTAATCAAAATAATAGCAATATTTCCGGCCAGGCCGGTGAAAAAACGTCCAGTTGGCAACCCTAACACAAACACCTAACAGTTTCAACACACTAACTATGTCAGACTAAGGAGGAGTGTAATTTTTATGGAGACAGTGTGTTGAAACTCTTACGTGTTCTTGTATATATATTTTTATCACATAGCCTTGCTTAGTACGTTGTTGTGTTTCATAAATTCGCATGTGTGTTTTTGAAAAAATAAAAAATATATATAAACTTTTGTAGTGCTGACAAGTATGTAATTCCTTTCCAAATTGCCTATTTCTTTTATTTTGCTGAAATAAACTTACTTATTTTATGTACTTTATATGCAGCAAAATGCACAGTTAACAGTGACACATGTACTCTTTATGATATACCTGCTAGAGACCAGTAACTAACAGTGAGTTAATTTCATTAGTAGAAAATGACTATCAAATTTATGGAGGAGAATTGAGCTAAGACCCCGAGAGTTGGTCTTTGTTCTGGCTTGACGTTTTTGCTAAATCTACCACTGCTAATAAAATAAAGAAAATGCTAAGAAATCAGATCATAACAGAAGGGATTGAAATAGCAAATTTTGTTTATTCAATTCTGTTGATGGAGTTATTATCTGATAACGTTTTCGTATAGTTTAAAACAATAATAATGTTCTCTGACTAACCATCACAACAGTCATATTTTCAATTATATCAAACTCCAATGTCACAGTTTATCTCTCAAAAACTCCCTTCTCTCCAATCCTTGATTCATAACACAAAATAGCTACAAACCATCCCCTTCTGTTTAACAATAACTCAGATTTTAATCAGTGGTTGATCAGCGATAAGCATACATATTATACATATTCATTCATTTGGATATTTCTTGTCATTAAATCACAGTACGAATGAATAATTCTCGATTTCATGGTCGGGAACTACACAAAGATCGAATACTAGGACTTCTAAAAAAAACTTAATAGTATTTCTTCATTTAACTTATTTATTTCGAAATTATTTCTCATGTATCTTCAACAAACTTATGATTGGACAGGACAGTCTTTCGATTTATCATTGGTTATTTATTACACATGCGCACTGGAAACCTCATTGCTTAAGCTTCTGAAACCATGCCTGTGACAGAGGAGAACTTTTGGTATCATACTCATAAGAATACGCAAGGTAAAATACACAACTTGGCTAGCTTCTAGAACAGAATATACGAAAATATTTTAATGAAGGAAATGGTCAGAGTAATCATTGGGTATACATATACATACCACCTTCACAGATATATGGCTAATGTTATCAAAACTAAATGAAGAAAATTCGTCACTAATTGAAAAAATAAGAGTTAATTTTATTCTTGGATAAAGTTATGCACCTGTCCACTTTAAGAAGATATAATTAATTTCTAAGTGTTTAAAAAGCTATACAAATAAATTACAACTAAGCAATGCTAAAAGAGAAAGAAAGAAAGAAAGTATAAAACCTATTATGTTTCTACTTATTATTTACTAACTGAAATGTTCACTCTTCACACTAAAAGAATAAGTTTATAGCAAAATATTTGAAAGAGATATTTGAACCCCTTTTCATTATTTGGGATGCGTACTGAAATCGAAATGGAATTACTTTAAAAAAAGAGAAGAAGGAAAGGAAGAACAGCTCCAACCAAATCCTAAATATGTTCAAAAATTCACTTTAAAGTATTTAGTACTATTCTTTGTGAAAAATTGAAAATCTTCCTCTCTTTCCTCCTCCTTGGAATATGGGTTTCAATCGAAATGTAATAATAAAGTACAAGTCAACCCAAGTGCTATTTGAAAAATTCATTTTAAATGGTTCAACTATTATTATTATTATTATTATTATTATTATTATTATTATTATTATTATTATTATTATTATTATTGACCATTTTATGAAAATAAATGAGAAATTAAGATATTACAGAAGTGCCCCCCAGCTCATAAAGAAATGAAATTTTCGAAAACTCTAGAACGTACTTCAAATTATATTTTAATAAATAAGTATAAATTTTGAACACCCATTTTTCCCTTAGCTTATGCGTGTTAGTTAAAGAGACATAGTTCAAATCCAATTCGAGATAGGTACTAACTATGTTCCGAAATGCATTTGAAGTGGTTCAACAGAGTGAAGTTGTATAGAGGAAAAAAATACATACGGTTTTATATACAAGTTATTTACTTAAAACCGAGTTTACCTCCTAAAAACACTGTTATATACAGAAATGTTTACAACGTTCTAAGGACTGAAGAGAGATTCTAAATAGATCTCTTACTCAAAAGTAGGGATGCGCACGAGACAAGATTTGAGACTGTTTCGACTCGAAAATGTGCTGTAAAAGTGATGTCTCGACTCGAAAAATATATATTTTTCTATTGGAAGAGCTGTGTCTCGACTCGAGTTTTGTCAGGAAAATTCTGTCTCGACTCGACTCGAACGCATCCCTACTCAAAAGTCATATATTGAAAAATAGATATTTGAATTAAAGAGGTTTTTTTTCTTTCCCACTCATTTCTACCATAGAATGTTAACGAAGTTTCTCAGAAGTAGGATTTAGAAACAACATTTTTATTATATCTTACTTTATTCAAGGAATTTTTATATTTGTATATTCAATTATCTGTAAGATAGACGTACAATCCGTACTCTAAGACAAATATTATACAGACCTATATACTAAAAGTGACTTAGATCCTAGTAATGAGAGTAAAGGTATGTTAGAGTATTCGTCTATATACATTATTCATCAGAATGCTGCGTGCATTACAAGATAATTTTAGTGTATAGTTAGCAGTGTACATAGATTAATAAAAGTACCCCGTCCTTTAGGTTTACATTTTATTTTTGTTCTGTTTTTATAAAACGGTAGGGGGAAAAAGAGAGAGAGAGAGAACAATGTATGAATATTAGAATAAATGTAACTTTTGCCTGCTTGATATATAAATAAGAGATTTTCTTGGTTTGGAGTTTTCAAACAGCATTTTTGTACTCTCAGTCAATATATGTTATTATGATATTTAAGACAAAGCAATTAATTAACGCAAAACAGTATGGGAAAAGAAAGAAAAATTTTAATCCGCTATTCATGTATCATAAATAATTAAAATTTGTTTACAAGTTTCATCTGTTATGTAGTGAAAAATTATGAATTTTGCACCTTTACATACAGATATACAAACATCTTATAACAGATATACATAGTAATCTAATCTAATAATAATAAAGTATGAAATGTATAATTGATTGAAATTTGAACTTTTATTATTATTATTAAATCAGCAAAAGTTATGTATACACACTAAGTCTTTAAAAACTTAGTTTTCTCAAAATTTTAGTATTACTAACGTAAGATAATTTATAATTGAGTTTATGCTAATATTAAAAAATAAAAAACTGAAGCACGCTTGTTTTTATTCTATGTATATAAACAATGCTTTTTCTTGTCAACAGCAAAACTTCTATTTTTCATCTGTTGCTGGTTGCTGATTTAACAGTATTTCCAACTAGCAAAAGCAAAGTCTGTTGAAATTTAAGAGGAGAAATCAAAATATACATATAAAGGAAGTAGAGAAAAATAAGAAAATTTGCATTGAAAGCCAACCCAGTAAACCAAGATTAATTACAAACAAACTTAATTTGAACGAATCTTTATGCAGAAATGAACGAGTCAGTGTTTGGATTTCTATATTTCTTGTTAGCGTGAGTGTGTTGTCTCTCTCTCTTTTTTTTTTTTCATTCGTTCTTCAATCGTTATAAGTTAGAACATTTCCAGCAGAAAATATTCCTATCTTTTCCACCGTCTTTCTTTTCTTTCACAGCAAACACTAGCAAAGCGAAAATGTGTGTATACAGAAAGCAAACAAGACACACACAAATAATAAAAAAAGATGTAGAAAGGAGAAGAAGATAGAAGAAATATTTTCTTCTTACTTATTATATATTCCGTGAGTGAGAAAATTCTTCAAGTAGAAACAGCAAACTGGAATTTATTGAGGCATCGAACCGCAAACATCATGAAATAGCATCACCTTTACCCTCTCTCTTGTATGACAAAAATCAACACAGACATCTGGCTGGGAATCTCTTATATAGATATATACCTAGAAATTTCAACTTTTTTTCTTTCGTTCTTTTAGTTTTTTAAGTAAAAATAAAAAGGAGCAAGCAGTAATTGTGAACACACGCTTTTAGAAACAGTGTCTAACTTACTCATATTGTAAGTAATATCTATGAAATATATTTCTTTTAGGGAAAGTTTTTTATGTGTATGTCAGTGAATAAATGAATGCACTGAATTTTCTCTTTTAAGTGGCATTTAAAAAAAAAAAAAAAAAAAAAAAGAGAGAGAGATAAACTCTTGTTAAGTTACAGAGTTTTCGTGTGTAATAAGGATAGTGGTGAAGTTGCTGAAAATTTTCTTCTCCACCTCATTCATAGAGATTTTCTCGTTGGTGATTCCCTAGCTTTTTTTTAAAACATCATCATCTTTTTCTTCATAGTCTTTAAGCATGTCTGTCAAAAGAAGCAGTATTTACCAACCTTATTTTCTTTTTAGTCTGTGGTTTCTTGCAGCCGAGGATGATTTTCGTTAGTAAATATTAGGCACAAAAAGCGGAGAGGAAGTATACACAATTCTAGCAACTAGGACAACAGCTCTGTTGTTTTAACGTAATGTATAAAAAGAAAGGAAAATATTTCTTCGCTTTTGGAAACAGCTGTAAAAGATGTCTTACGTTACTTTAAATAAAATGAAAGAAAGAGTTATACTGAAACAGAATGTCAGTCAAAAAGGAAAAGAAGAAGAAGAAGAAGAAGAAGAAGAAAGACAAACTGTTATTCGACATGGCTGATGTTAGCATAATCATGAGAATAAGGCGAACTAAATGATTTTCAAACAATGCCGTTATTTCATACCTCTCGTAGTCTGTTTTTTTTTTTTTTTTTTTTAAAGTTTTTATATAGTATGCGTTATAAGCTCATTCTTTTTTCAGTAAAGTTATTTCTTAATTGGAAATAATTGAATGTTTCACTCGCACTCCGTACTTAATATTTGTTTGTATTTTCCTTGTTCATTTGTCTCAGCTTGTGCACGTAAAAAAAAAAAAGAAAAGAAAAGACAATATGAACGTACTTAACAAGCAATTCTTGAATAAATTCTTGCAAACTTTGAATTATTCAAATTCTGACAAATTTCGAAGAAATGATATTATGATTAATTCATGAATACGCAATAATATTACATTAATCAGACCAAACTAAATTTAAATTTCTGCTATGTTCACAACTATTCAATTGTCTAGATTAACTAATTGGAATTTGTTATGTGATTCAACTCTTACATAAGTACTAAGCTACATTTTCTGTTACTTTTTAGAGGCAACTTTATTGTGTAAATAAAATATATTGTCCACAGGCATATTTTGCTCATATGCTTTTCTTAAAATCGTACAATATTATTAGCGTTAACAGAGAAACAATATTATTAGCGTTAACAGGAAAACAATATTATTAGCATTAACAGAGAAACAATATTATTAGCGTTAACAGGAAAATGATATTATTAGCGTTAACAGGAAAACAATATTATTAGATTAACAGAGAAACAATATTATTAGCGTTAACAGAGAAACAATATTATTAGCATTAACAGGGAAACGATATTATTAGCGTTAACAGGAAAATGATATTATTAGCGTTAACAGGAAAACGATATTATTAGCGTTAACAGGGAGAAATTGTCCAAAGATGAGATGCATGTTACTTGAGAAATCTCATTAAACTTGACGATAAATTCTCATGTGTAGTTTTCGAGAAAATTGACAGAAAAGGATTTTTTTTGTTGATGTTATACGACAACTCCCACTATTAAGGTGAAGCCGATACTAAAACACATCCTCATTAAGTCATCCATTGTGATACTAGTAAGACTATAGTATTTGCCACCATTTATGAGAAGGAACGTAAAATTACTATTATTAACTCTCGAACCTTAATTTTTAGAAGTTATATAGAAGTTATATGACTACTATCAAGCGAAAGATGTCAAAGACTGTGTAATTGAGCACGTGTGGAAAATACCTCCCGAAAAATCCTTCCTAGTTGCAACCTTGTGATCTTGTAACGCCTGCTTTAATGAAAGTGGAATCCTACTGTATTTCACTTGTAAATAAATTGATCACTAAGTTAAATCATGTCTTAAATTATATCAATTTCTCTGTAGCTTGCAAGAAACTATGTGTGCATTACCAAGTACCTGGGTTTTTAATACTATTCATATAGGAAGTCAAGGTGTCTTGAATCGGGGTACATGAATTGATGTGTGCAAGTGCATATAACTGTTGTGAAGCATTAATTCTTCAGTCAGGGTTGCCACCTGTTCCGATTTGGTTGGGATGGCCCCAAATTCAAAGACAATTTCCCATTTCTTACCTATTTCAGAAGCTATCTCGTTCCTCATGTCTCAATGTGCTTGTTCGAATGTGTTCCTCGCTTTGTATCGTTTTATCATTCTCATCTACAATATCCAGACTGTGCACCCTGTTACCTCTTTCATGTAATTCATTGATATATTATTTACCTGTACCTAACAATTTCTAGTATTTTATACTTTAACTAAACATCCTGGTTTAACTAAACATCGTATTTGTTCATATTTTCAGTTCCCTTATCTTTTCAGATTTATTTTTATAACATCCTTCTTTGGGTTTGTCAGTTTCCTTGATTCGTTGTTCAGCACAGTTTCCTGTATATCTTTTTTTTTCCTGTCCTCTGTAGTATCATGCTTTCATAGCTCAGCTTCCTTCCACTTTTTTCAACGCGGTTTCTTAGTTCTGTTAGAATCTCGATGCCCTGTGGTTCCTACTGTGCTCGTAGTACGCAAAATGTGAGCTACTTCCACTGTCCCTTTGTGTCTATTTCTTCCGAATTTTTATGCCCCTTCTAGAGTTTTCGAATGATCTGATTTTTTAAGGATTTTACTTTGAAAAAACTCCTTGTCTGTCCGCCCGGGAGACCAAATATATATATATATATATATATATATATATATATATGCAGAGGCTAATATTAAGAATCCAGCCATCAATTGACCATTGTTTGATGCAGAAAGAGCAACTACCATACAAAATCAAGATCACAGATATTTAATATAAGTAATTAAAAAAAAAGAAACACAAAACCTCAACATGAAAATCTAGAGCAGAGGTCGGCAAACTGCATCCTACAAGTCAAATATGTCCCGTCACCTCTTTTTACCTGGTTCGCAAGATTCATTTTGGTATTTGGTGGCACCTATCTGTGCAATTTACGGAACTCGTAATGTGTCGCTATTAGAAATAAGTTTTCTGACCTCTGATTATGTTCTAAAAGGGTAATAAACGAAAAGAAGAAAAACGAAAAATTCTTCCTGTGCTCACATCTTCGTGTATTTCTAATAATTATTTTTCTTTCTTTCTTTTTATCTTTCTTGGCCTTTTAGTAAGGAGACACCGTCCCCTTGCGTCACTCTCTAATTTCCATCCTTTGTGTATACTGTTCCTTTGTAGCACGCAATCCAACCCAACTGTACCTCGACGTCAGTTTGGTTGCACACCGTTCACCTAGTTTCAATATAACAAATTGCCTCACATGGTGTACACGTGACACTGCCATTTGTTATTTTATTTTTTTTGTCTTTCTACTTCTACATATATCTAATTTCTTGTAAAGTTCTTGTCTACACATTATTAATATTAACATTGCTCAGCACCAGATTGCTAAGATCTAAGAGTAACGTTGTCCACGAGACGAGTAGTATATTTTAATATTCGAGACGAGACTAGAAACATTCTCTTCAAGTTTTCGAGACAAGACGAGAAATTTCTTGAGTCTTAGGTGGATAACTCTAGTTCATCCAAGTCTTAGATCTCTAATGCTGTTTTAGTATTACATGATTCAGAGTATAAAAACTATGCATTGATAAAGTGTATGTAAAGAGCATTTATTAACGTTCAAAGATATTGAACTCATTACGCAATATACTCCAATAACAAATATTTTATAAATGTTATATCACACCCTTTGCGGACCTCTCTTGGCGTGGGATAGTCTGATAATTGTAGATGAAATTAATAAAAAAAAATTCAGGGCATAAAATTTTGAAAATAATTCAGCAAAACGAGATGAGAAATCCTTTTTGAGAATCGATACGAGATAATACTTCCACAAAATTTATGATACGATAAAAAGAATGGTTCGTAAGTCTTTTAAAGTGTAGTAGTCCTAAAAGTAGAAGGACAAGTTTAACTTGTAGGTCTTCTGTAATCTATTACTTTTGCAGCTAAATTATTTTTAGGATTTCTGCATGCTGATTGTCTTTAGAACGTGTTCATTTAAGAGTCAATACTGTTTGCTACCTCCGGAATACCTTCACATTCATACCTTTCATGACATTATCTATTTGATATATTTTCCCATCCATCTTGAATTTCCTATTATTAGTGACTTCCGTCTACAAAACCTTTTTCCTTTCTTACTACTTTCTCCTAAGCTGCATTTACCTCCTATATTACCTTCATTTCTTTCTCTCATAACAGGACCAAAATCTTACCTTACGATTACGCATGCAACCCTTTTCTCCCTCTCCTTCTTCTACTTTCCGTATTTTTCCTACTTGTTTCGTGAACGCACTAGTCAGAGCACATGTTCGTATCACGACGACATCCTTATCATTTATTTTCACTATCCCCTTTTCCTTCAGTATCTTTTCCAGAATTAGTGAGTGCTACATCAATATCTTCACCTTTTTATAAACCAAATAGAGCATTACTCCCTACCGGCACTATACTCCCTACTGGCTTCGAACTTCACTTCCTTCTCATCTGATTTTACAAATTTCTACCAAATTTAAATTAATCTTGTCTTGTTAATTTCTTCTTTCAAATTGTCTAGTATATTGAACCAAATATACTAGTTATAGATCTAATTAGTATGTTAAAACTCCATCTAAATTTAAACACTACCCCGTTCCGTATGTAATAGTGGAATTATTTTCCGATCTTGTTTGGTTTTGGGGTTCTGCTGAAAAGGTAGGTGGTAGTCCGATTGCCTAACATTAAACCAGTCTTACAGGATTAGAGTAGCCAGTTTCTCTTTCTTATACTTCAACAGGACCTAGGGAATATTTGAAATTAGGGAACTAAAAATCAGAAATAGATTGAGAATTTAGATCGGGAAAATTCTCGGTTAAAGTGTCATTGTCTTCTATGACCTTTAGGCTAAAAAAGGCGGATAATAGATGAAATACATTACTATGAAAGAATTGGTGGAACGAAGATGTGAGAGAACACTAGAGAACCATCCACCACAAATTCACGTAACTTGGTATTGAACCAAGAACCCCTTGCACTAGAAGTGAGCGATCTGTCAGACAGCCACTGTGGCCAAAATTAGAATTTTACCACATCAAGAACAGAGTAACTATGGATTCATTACACGTATATCGACTTGCACACTATAATAAACACTTTACTGATTTTACTTCTTTAACTGGCTTCAACCTGGACCCTTGCCAAAAGTACCTTCTAGTCTAATATAAAAATATAATCAAAGATACAACCTTGTCATCTAGGAATATTCCTATTACGTTATCTCTAAAAACTGGTCACATTGGTTGATTTACATTTTCCAGTTGTTACTTTATACATACATATATAAAAATCACTCTTAGCTCAGACACATCCCGACCAGGTGGTGGCGGGTGGGCTTGAGGCTATGTGTATATGTATATATTCCTGCAGAGCTGTCATAATGAAAGAAAAAAAGTAAATTTCAGGGGAAGGGGGAGGAAAAGGGAGTAAAGCACGCGGTTGGCTTGGTAAAAGCGTGCAAAAAAATTAATCTGAATTTGACAAGCAACTGTCTCCCAAAAAGAAGATCCTTTTCATGGAGGACCAGGGTGCCACTCACGTCTCATCCTTTCGTCCTTCTTCCAATACGACCTCCTCTCCCCCTCCTTACTTTTCTTTTCTATACTGAATGGGAGTCAGGCCGACTTAGATTTTTAATTAGAACTTTTCTCTATCAAAAGTTTTCTTTTTTTTAAGGGTCCTTTATTGTATTTCTTATTTGAATAGATTCAGTTCATAGCAAATCGTGTGCTTCGAATATTCAATGTCGGCGGGAGAAGGGAGGCCCAGATTTGTTAGAACTAGCTACTGTTTTGTGTTCGTTCACAAATAATACTACTGGAACAGTCGTCACAAATACATACATGCATATATTTTTTTAGTTGTTTAGTTTAGTTCACATTCGTCAGTGAAGAGGATTTGAATCGTAGATTCAGACAGGTTACGTCATTCGTAAAATTTTAACAAACGTAATGCGACTCAATATGCGAACGTCGTGCGGTGTCGTTTGGTTGCTGTGCTCGCTAATGAGCAATGTGTGCTGCTGTTCGGTCTGTTATAGGCTATTGCATATAGGATAGTTTTGGTCATTGAATAAGGCTTTTTCTTCCCTTCATAAGTGTTCGTCTGTGGTGCTTGCATAAGAATATGATTATCTTCTCAGCACCAATTATATACAAAACTTTCCGATCTTTTTTTTTTTTTTTAAAAAAAAACGTATATACTTGCGACATGAGAAACCGATATGTGACCACCTGATCATTATCCAAGTTATTAGAATGTGAAACCTTGTTCACGTTATGTACAGAACAAAATTATTACACTACGGTGCTGTGGGGGAAAGTAACATTATTACTTTCAATATGGAACATGTAGTGAAGATCCTAAGGTAAGCGGTATTTATTTTATTTCTTTATTTATTCCCAAGTAAGTAAATAAATCTAGGAAATCTGCAAACAGAAATACGAGTTGCTTCCAAGCCTTACTATAGGTACTCTCTGTACCTATATGTCAAAATCGTACTTAACTAAAAACTCAAATTCATTAATTGTCCCAATATCTAGATAGACAACAAAGCAAAACTTTAATTCTTTAATTGTCATAATAATAGACAACAAAGCAAAAACTCTTTTTAATTGCCCTAATAACAAACAACAAAGCAAAACTTTAATCCTTTAATTGTCGAGAAAACTTATGCATATGTTGTCTGTTCACCACAAAATCCACTTCGCGCAAGCTGGAATCGAATCAAAGACCCCAATCACCAGAGGTGAACGCTGAACAACTGAACCACCGCGAACCTATGGAGTTTTTCAGTGTCAAGACCTAGTTAATTATTTTTCTTGTATCATGACAAATTTTACCACGATCATTACAGTCGTTTACAAGATATACCTGGGCGGCTCGGGCTAACATAATGGTATGTGCCATCTACGGTGAAATTTAGTTATTAGATGGAATGAATTCCCATCGTACCACAGAACAGAATGTGGTAGTCTAATTTCGAATATGCACTTGCTTGTTTGTCATTGATTAAAATTTCATGGGAATGCTAAAACTTCTTTCCCAATTTTCTCGAAAATTAGAAAATATGACATACCACTACGATTTCCCTAGCCGCCCAATTTATTGTAGAAATGCTTATCTACAAAAACCTTCAAACAATTTTCTCGAAACTGAAATCTCTCCCTCATTTTTTAAAACTTTTTCCTCCAAATTACATGAAAATCTTTTAAAAAAACTGTTTTCAAGATATATTAGTGGCTCGCCAAAATATTTTTGTGAACATTTGCAGTACATGGCTAATAGGTTGATTATGTGGTGAAAACTAATTAACATCTTTGAGCACCAAGGCTATATGAAACATGGACCTACAGTTTCATGTGGGATCCGAACCTCGCGACCTATAAGTGAGTTTAGAATCTAAATTGAGTTTGCATACATCTCTGGCGAATATTGTCAGATAATCTATATTTTGAGGAATTATGAATATGTATAGATAATAATGTTTATAAGACCTCTTTGTTCATTTTTAAAGCAAATTTTATGCATTCTTTTACGTTATTTTATATATTTTGCTAAGAATTTAAAAACAAAATTACGTATATTTTGTATGTTAAGATATTTCATGAGTTCTACCAGCAAACATAAAGTTCTTGCTTATAATAATTTGAGTATTCATCTTTGCTCGAAAATAAAGAAGGGGTGAAAAAACTAAATAGCCTATATGGTATATTCTCTACAGTTACCTAGAAGTACACAAAGGTACGTAACATTGTACTTTTAGCTTTAAGTACAATTTTAAACGTAAAAGCTTACTGTCTTATCCTTACAATCACCTAAAAGTACACCAAGTCACCGGTATGGATTGTAATTCTAATTCTAAATTACCTACGGTTCGTACAGTTACCTAGAAGTATGCAGGGTAATATTTTGAATTCTAGTTCCTAGAATTCAGTTACCTAGAAGTATACGAAGCTAACGATTGGGATTCTAATTCTAAATAGCCTACGGACTCTTCCCTATAATTACCTAGAAGTATACGAAGCTAACGATTGGGATTCTAATTCTAAATAACCTACGGACTCTTCCCTACAATCACCTAGAAGTATGCCAACACAATGGGTTGAATTCTAATTCTAAAAATCCTATGGTATCTTCCATACAGTTACCTAGAAGTATGCCAACCTGACGATTTGAATTCTAATTCTAAATAGCCTACCGTCTCTTCCTTTCAATTACCTAAAAGTATTCCAAACCAACGATGTGATTTGTATACAAAGGGGAATATACGAGTATAGAAACATTCAGCTTCATATATACGTATAGAATTTCTTGCTTATTAATATTATTTTTCGTATTATAATTAGTTCGTGTTATTATTTTTTTGTGCTAATCAAAATTTTGAGCAAATACTTGAAACGAAGAAATAATTCAATTTTAAATTCAACACCAAGTAAAGAAATACGATATCTGGTATTGAAATGTATTGGCCACAGCTTCAAACAAAAATTCAGGATTTCGCGATTGAATAATAATCAAAACTAAACCTTTTTTTCTCTTTCTTTCTTTTTTCGTTACATAAACTTTTCTCCCTATATAGTTACTCTATAATAGGAAGCGATATCTCGAACACACGCCAGATTTGGCATATGATCTGAAAAGTTGCTTGACCAGTAACTGACCCTCTCTGTGCAATGCGTATACGCACTTCCAAAGCATCACCCTCTTCAAAATTGCATCGTAACCGCACGCCCCAGTAAAAACGGGATCCTGAGGCAAGTTATTGTTAAACACAATGCTCGTATTATTACAATGTTATAAAAACCTTTCAAAAATTTGTTATTATACTCTCCAGGGGGGTTCAGTATAGCTGTCACAGAATCTTCTCTAGAAATTATGTTAAACATTGCAGAGATTCCTTAAAAAAAAAAAATCTTTCATACATGAATATATATACGGTCCAACGTTGTTAGCTCTTCATAAAACCCAATGGCTATCATAAAAATCCCCAAGCAACGGCCAAATAAACTTTAAGCTTTCTTACTTTTAAGCCCTACACTCTTTCTCCCTATCCGTGTGTGTAGCTCTTTTTAGCCTTTCGTAAACCACCCTTTTTATGTCTACTTTCTCTCTCTCTCTCTCTCTCTCCTCTATTTAATATGCAGATGACGTCATTCAAGCATGAGTTTTCATTTTCATTCTTGCAAATCTCATTATTGTTATTATGATGTCAGATTTTATTTTCTCTCGTCTTCTTTTAAAGAAGAAAGGGTACTTTTAAAGAAGTGCTGTGAAATAGGTTATAATGCTAATGGCAAAATGCACAGTTTATGGCCACAAAAATCTAGGTGATTTTTTTTTTTAAATAAATGCTTCTATAATATGAACTCCAATCAGTGTTTTATTTACATAAAATCCATACTAATTAAAGTTTTAGATGCACTTGCTTTATTAAATATATATCGTTATTTATTTATTTATTTATTTATCATTAATTTTACGCCTTTGCAGTAAATATTTCTTGGTCGCAAGTTTTAAGCGCGAAGATTGAAATCTTCATTATTATCTTAGCAATCAGAAAGAAAAGTTTTACATTTCGGAATTACCTTTCAACAAGTTTCATTTATCTTTTGCCCATGGCAAAAGATAAATGAAACTTGTTGAAAGGTAATTCCGAAATGTAAAACTTTTCTATGAATTAAAATGAAATGTGTGCTTTTTTACGTTCCACGTGGTTCATTTATGCCTTCCAAGTTATAAATTAGTCGGATGGTTAATGAAAGTGAATGATTATGGAAAAAATGATAGTGTGGGAGGTTACGAGAGAATTCCAAGAAGATCCATGGATATAATATTGTCCACTACAAGCTGGCAAGAACTGGGATCGAACAAGGGACGGTGTTCACATCAGAGATGAAACCTCTACCACAGAGCCATGGTACCCTTATTATTATTATTATTATTATTATTATTATTATTATTATTATTATTATTATTATTATTATTATTATTATTATTATTATTATTATTTAACTTAATTAATACATGCAAAGTTCTTTATTTATGTAACGTATGGTCTCACCTTGAATATGCAACTGTTATTTGGAATTGTGAACTCAAATATTTTGAAACTCTATTGAATCTATTCAGAATAATTTTCTTGCGTGGTTAAAATGGAAATTCAAGCAATATGATAGTATGAGCTTAAGGTTTATACGCGAGGATTTAAGTTTATTAATCATTAATGATAGACGCAGAAGACTTTTCGATCTCAAATTCTTATTACATGAATTATTGTAGAACCTTAGTGTTGAGTTCCTTATTGTAGAACCAGGAAATTTACTCCTTTTGTTTGCAATAGGCTATTTTTCAAATGTTCTATTTATAGCACTATTGAGATAGCTAATAAATTCCATTCTAACTTAGATCTATTCCAATCTAAATTTCCAATTGTTAGTAATCAATTCTTTAAACTTTTATTGTTAGTTTTGTTTGGATGGGTGCCTTTAATATGCGTGTATACCCTATATTTCCTTTTATATGTATTAATTTCTGTCTCTTTATATATATATATATATATATATATATATATATATATATATATATAGGTACATTTTATGTTCTTGCATGCAATTCTACCATGCATGTATGTAATTTTTCTGCACGTAATCTTTATGCATGTTATTTCTTTTAATTGCAGATACTACAGGTTTGTTTCTTTATTTTTTATATTAATTCATCATGATATTCTTGATAGAGCGCTCATACTAAAACGGAACGTTAAACTGTAATCAATCATTCATTCATTTTTCTTCAAATTAAGGTTTTAAAAAAAGCTTTTTTTTTTTTTAGCTGGTTGATTAGTTTATTGTAGTTTAACGTACACTCATGTCTAAAATTGTTGTCGCACGTCTATAAATATGTTGTTGTAGGAATATAATTTGATAACGAATTCGCCTTTATTTCTTATAATGTTAGTATGTGTATGATTGACAAAGACATGTATGTGACAAATTTCATGTCAAAAGAGCAGTAAATAAGAACAATAAAATGAAAATAAAATTTTCTTGTCTGTTTAGCAACATTTTGTTTTACTCATTCTAATTTTCGTATTTGTAATTCTTTTCCTTTAAAATTGACCAGAAATATACACTTCCCGATTATACACATAGTATCAGTATTAAAAGTACCCTGCAAAATCATTATCATATTATATTCTTACAAGAAGACAGTTATAGATATGCGACAATAATTTTGGACATGAGTGTACCTTTCTAACACTGAGGCTATATCACTTAAAATAGAACAACAGTCGAGTTTCTACCCGACGAAAGCACACAACCAGGGTTAGAACCTAGTATCACATGTAAAGAAAGCACGTGAATTAGCCACTTGGCCACAAAGAGGCCTTCGCGTGTTTTGCGAAATAGGTAATGCAAATGTAAATGACAAAAAAAAAAAAAAAAAATCTTCAATGATGTAACCTGCTTAGTTTCACCAGAAAAGAGTAACTTTTAATTTTGCTACTTATTATAATGGTAATCAACATCATTGTAATTAAGGATTGTTGCTTTTTTTTTTTTTTTTTTAGTTTATCGCCGCATTGACTGTACGAGAATATTTTTAGCACCAAGGAAAATGAATGATTTGTTGAAGAAGAAAAATAAAACAGACAGATTCACTGTGATCAGGGTGTTCGGAAACAACACCAAGAAACGTTATATTAGGTGCTCTTACCCCTCTAATTTCACATATATTAGTGATAGCAATATTATTTATATCTCTCCATTTCGTCTACATAGACAGGCCATTTTCAAAATCAATTTTTACTTTATAAGAATTTTAGCGATAAAGTAGACCGGGCTTATATAGCTGCAACTAATAATATATTAAAACCCTCAAGGGTTAAAAGATAAGATACGTTAGGAAATGAATTCTTATAAGAAAACACTATATATATATACTAAAATGACGTATTTGTGAATCTGTTGGTCTGGTATATACAATATATATATATATATATATATATATATATATATATATATATATATATATATATATATATATATATATATATATATATATATATATATATATATATATATACATATATATATATATATATATATATATACATATATATATATATATATATATATATATATATATATATATATACCAGACCAACAGATTCACCAATACGTCATATTAGAGCTATAACCCTCATTCATTAACACATCAAAAGAAGTTGTAGAATAATTGACATTTAAAAAAAAAACTATTTCCCTAGAAATCGATTGAAACAATGTTTTTATTGATTATTATTATTATTATTATTATTATTATTATTATTATTATTATTATTATTATTATTATTATTATTATTATTATTATTATTATTATTATTATTATTATACTGTAATATTGAGATCCATGTTGGAATATTCGCATATTAAAACCTATAATTCCAGTACATGTGACAAGCCCGACGAGAGAACTTTGAAAGTGTTGTTGGTTCCGGAGAATCGTAAGGTTCCTTGTCTACTGTTATCTTCTGCTACTGCACAAGATTTGCTTATTCCCAAACTTAATTATAGAATTAATTAATTATATCTAATGCCAAATAGGGTCGGATTAAGGGGAGATTAGGGGAAACGTGGCCCTAGCCATAGGGACTCTAGGTGAACGGGGGCCTCCATTCTGATCAAAATCTCTTTTGGCTGTCTAAAAACAATCATACAAAGTACAATTAACATTATAAGATAAAATGTGACCAAAAATATGAAACGTATTCACTTAATTTTCCTACTGTACTTTCACTAGGCGAAGTGAGCAGGGGCCATGTATTTTTTTTCCTAGCCCCGGGAATTCAGATGGGTTAATCCAACTCTGTTGCTAAGTTAATATTGTTGCTTGGGTTTTTAATTATAGTCATAAGTATGTGTAAGTACAATTGGGATTACCATATTCTCTTATTCTGTAATGCCGAAACGGAGACCCTTACACCAGGCTAACTCAGTTTAGAATATACTGTTTTCCTTATCTGGCTGATATGCTGAAAGCATATAATAAGCATAATAATGGGATATAGAATCACTATGTACCTAGACTTAACTATTTACGAGTAAATATTTAAATATGACAATGTGTTCACAAAACAATGTGACTATATATTCAAAAAGTGTATGTGATCGGAAATTTTTACTCTCAAATTGTGGATATGTTTACGTAAATGTTGACAGCTGGTAACTGGAAGTACAGTACAGGTACCAATAGTCTGAATGCTGCAACTTCAGGCTATTAAGATAAATAGAAAGAGTTATGAATTTGGTTTTGACATTAAGAAATTATTCTGCGCACGGTCAATTTTATTGTTGTCTGGAAGAAAAGATGTGCGATCAACTTGTTTGGAACTGATAATGATGATAGGCATCAAACATTCTGACAGCAGTTCCTTTTGAATTACTGACTCTCAAGGCGCTCTATTTTGAAATTCGTTGGTTCAATTTTGTTTAACTTCGTTTCCAGCATTGTGGCCATATGAGGTACCAAACGTTCTGACAGCACTTGTTTTTGAATTACTGACTCTAAGACGCTCAGTTTAGAAATTCGTTAGTTGATTTTTCTATAGCTTCGTTTCAAGTATTGTGTCCACATGAAACGGAATCTGCTGCTCGAATTGGGATTCGAATAGCACTATTCAGGTCTCTGTCGATAGAAAGTATAAGCACTAGGAATCGAATCCGGGACCACATACACAGAAAGCATACTCATTAGCTAACACCAGTGATGGCGCTAACTTTAATTTCTTGAAGGAAGAGGAAAAAGAGGGGCATAGTTGTTTTGGCGGGGAGGCTTTTTTTTTATAGGCCTATTGAAAATAATAATTTCATTACTTGACCTACAATGCAATACATCATGTCTGGGGACGGCAGTCGATGGAAGCAGGCGAAGCCACCAGGGGCGTATTGACATACTTCGAGGAGTAGGATTTTTACTATGAAAAGACCATAAAATTTTCGAAACTTGTTGAAATCATAACTTGTTTTTAAGGATATTGGATGAATGAAGGAGATACAGGTTACAATAGCATTATTATAGTTTCTATATCCTCCCAATTTTGTGTTTTGAAATTCAGGTAGTTTCAGTATATTCAAAGGTATAGAAAGAAGTTTTCATGTGAGTGTGCACAATGGTACTAATTAAAGCAGATTTTTCATATGGATATGAACAAAAGGAATTAAACCCACCTATCATTGCATTAATATTCTCACGTTATTGGGTTTTAAATGTATTAAAAATCAGATAAAATTTTATTTCAGTGATCTTAATGAATCGAGGAACTACACATATCAAAATATTAGAATACACAAGAACTGAAAAGGTAAAGAGTAAAATGAATATTTGTTTTAAAAATAAACAATAACACCATATTATTAGTGTGTGCGCAGGCATATGCGGCGGACCACGTAGCTACTACGTCTATGAGTGTTCCTAGAAATAAATAATTTCAATGGTGCCCCTATCATTTTAGCTACTGTATCCTACGGCTTTTTCATCTGAATTTGTTGCTCCAAATATTTTTTTTCTTGTTTTCTTTTGCTAAAAACTACAATTTTAATCTCGACATCATGAAATCATTGCCTGGATTGGACACGGATCACGGAATGCCTGATGCATGACGAGTAATTGGTCGCTTCACTTCAGTGTGTTAAGAAGACTCCACAAAGAAAGAGACAACAATTAAAGCCTCACGGTGGCCGTGATCGTCTAGTGGTTAGGACATTGCGTTGTGGCCGCAATAACCCAGGTTCGAATCCTGGTCACGGCATGGGGCACTTATTTTTAGTAGTGTATTCAATTTCTTTATTATTATTATTTATTTCTAATTTAGGACCCTTCTCAGCACCGACACTATAAGCTGTATCTAGAATTTACGTAGGACTCCAGAGAGAAAGGAAGAAGACTCCAAGCATTATGTGGCTGTGATCGTCTAGTGGTTAGGATATTGCGTTGTATTTACTCTTTCGTTCAGTTGAATATTGGGTCTTTACTTTATATTCTTTGGACACAGATACAATCTGCATACATATTAAATATTGTCGCTTTCCCATGTGGTTTGTTATGATAAAGTTATTATTCACACAGCTGCTGATATATTCAATTTTTATTTTCTATATTATCTTATTGCCCCATTCATTTCGCAAATGTATTGAACTCACATTAAATTGAAACTTACAGAATACTCATCGCACGGTAAACATCTCACAAGAATAGTCAATCAGTCACTGAAAGTATGAATGCTGAACACATGATTAAGTAAATAAATAAATAGAAAGGCACAGATCAAAATTTTGAACGTCATTGGACAGCATGCGTTATTTTTGTCACTATTAGTAACGAACAAACGAATATTAATCTGATTCTTAAAGAACACGTTTCGTATCTAGATATATTTTTGATTCCATTACCTAAATCTAATAATAAAATAAAATAATAATGAAAATATTGTCAGTAAAATAAGTACGATTTGGACTACTCTCTTAAAACCGAACACTTCTTTTACCATTTCAACGAAACATCAGAACACTTAACAAATACAATATTTCGGATAAGTTATATGAAAAAACAAACCCAAAAAGATATGTCATTTATTAACCTATTACCAGAGCTTGAATCAACTATATAAAAATGAAAGGGCAAGAAATTACTGTTAAGCTCCTGCCCTTTTCTTACTGATCTGGTTTCCGAAAAGTAGAGTGGATTTTGTACTTTGAAAGTGGATCGAGGAACTTTATTTTTAGGTGCATTAAAATGTTAAAAGTATACCTGGTACCCTCGTCGTCAATCTACGACTAGTCTCCAATAACATGTTGTGTGGTCCGTAATGGATTGATCTGTGTTATTAAGAGCTAAAAAAAAGTACCTAAAGGCAAACGTCGGGTTTTTGAGCGAATGTTTATCACTGAGCTATATCGAGATCGAAAGAGAATGAAAGACAACGATATACCTCACTTCAATAATACTTTATGATCTAAGTACATTCCATTTTGCCATTCAATTTTTCGTTTGCACCACATTTCTATGATTTTGTGTGGAAAACTGCGTTACGATGTCGCTAAAACAAAACAAAAAATAAATAAATAAAACTTATGTATTCATGATTAACATAATATTTTACCATGTTAACATAATGACGCATAGTTAAATGAACAACAAGCGTATTCTGTTGTTGGTAGCTCCAGTTTTAGTCCCTAGTGCGCCACATAGTTTTTATTAATGACCCAGTTTCGCGAGTCAATCATGGAGCTAGTTGCAGGAACACTTCTTGCATAATGTTTTCCAAGGTGGAGATGGGGAACAAAAAATCGACACACAAGTGAAATTGCGAATATACACATCTTGATGCACGTAATATTTCATGCAACACATTGAATAAATTTCTTAACTACAGTAAATATGTTAAATATTGTCATGGGTGAGTAATCAAATCAATATATTTTGACATGTATTTCGGAGAACCGATCCTGTTCCGAAAATCTTCCTCTTGTCCCCGCTGCAGTTATCCATGGCTAATTGGTATCAAAAACATGTATTTGGAGAACAAAAAATCTAGAATTGGGCTGCAGACCACATGACTAAAATACATTTGTGTAGTCATAGTTGATCGTAAACACTATAGCAACTATTCAAATACCTACATGACGACAAACTGTTTGACATATACTTGAATTCAATTTAGAATCTGCTTCTGTATTTTCCTGATGTTGAATGATCTGTAAAAATAGAAGTATAAAACTGCACCTCAGCAAGAAGAGAAAGATGATCAGTAAGCCTACATGTGCTTGAAACGTTCTCTTGAGCAGAAAGGGTTGGTCATATTTGCATGTAAAAACCTGTTCTGGGATCGTCTTGCAAATTGACTGCATAAAGTGTAGGTAAACTGAGAACTGGTCATCATCATCATCAAAGATAAACCGGACAACCCACTTAGGAGCCACGTGCCTGTGCATAATTTGCAGGTTAGAGGTCAACTGACGTCCAGTCCGGTGCATCATTGTCCACTCAACCCTATTCGATTAACTTTTATTACCTTCCCCAACCAGTTGCAGCAGGGTGCAATGTTGCTTGACCACTGACATAAACTTCCCCTTGCACTTTTTTTTATCCTTCTTTTAATGAGTCACAAAGGGTCATTTTAAAGGCTATGCATGTTTATTGCAGCGTAACGAGTGAAGAAGGAAACTTCTTTTGAATTTGCATGCATATATATTACCTTTAGTATATAGACGACTTGTTGCCAACTTAACTTCGCAACTTTCTTTATAGATAACAATCCAAATTGTAAGATTTAACAGGGTGAATTGAATGAACCTGTTTCTATCATGATTTTTTTTTTCAAACTCTTATTTTGCTTTCTCTTTTGTAACATTATACTATATAATGAAGATATCAGAGAAGAGCAGTAGATCAAATGATTTTGAAAACCGTTAAAATGGCGAAGTATATTATCATTAAAGGTTTTTATACTTTAATGTTCAAACAGAGTTGTTTTCATTGTACTAGCAGGGTGAGTGAATTATCGTAAATGGTTGAGTTTGAAAGAAAAAAAAAATGTGTTTTGAATACTGTAATAGTATTTTTTATTTTTTTTAAATGTTACTTTTTCTAAAGCATCGATAGAAGTAATTTAAATTTTTACCAATGTAAATCGCCATTTGTACTAATTGTACTTTTCTGTATTTGTTTATCACGTATATATTATAAACAGTCTTTGAAACACTTTTTTTTTTTTTTTTTTTAATCTGAATATAGCTTTTACTGATTCAAAAGTGTCACGAAAAATAAATAAATATACTTATACATATGACTCTTTTTTTCTTCCGCAAAAGTGTTTTCACTTACAGTTAGATACAACTGTAATCATTAGTACAAACTTTACATTCTTTCCGTTCAGTACAAGGGCTGCATAAAACATACTTTCAACATTGTTATAATTCGTACCTGGCCTTATGGACAAAAGAACACTTGTTAGATTCCTATTACCTTTTATGCAGCCCTTGCACTGAATTGAAAGAATGTAAAGTTTGTACTAGTTATTACAGTTATATCTAACATGTAAGAGAAAGCACTCACTTGTCTCCTATCTCTATCCCGTTCTGCCCCATATGCGGAAAGCGTCGTACATCGTCAGCGCTTCAATCTTTATCGATGTCTCGCAAGGACCACCTAATGCCACGGTTGATGGCTTCTCTCGTGTCGTAGTGATCCCCGTGAAGTGGTTCCTTCATTTTGGTGAAAAGGTTATCACGAAGTCCCTGAACATATTGTTAGTCACTGAGCACATACATCACTTTAATCATGATCACCCATGTTGTTCCAATTATAGAAACATATTGTTATGGCGCTCCTACGCTTTGCTTTACTCTATGGCATTGCTGCTTCTGAATTAATATCACACAGTCATTACAACTCGCCGCACTTCATTGCCTCTTATTCCCTTATCTCTTTTGTAGTGCTTGTACTCTGACGTGAGAACAGTGTTGCCACTATTTTTATCCAACCAATGTACCTTTATGGGATAATTCTCATACTGATTGCATTTATTGAACTATCAATCAGGAAAAAATACAATTTCAAATGTAACATTGAAAAAAGTCACTTAAGGATAGTGTAAAGGGACAAATTTTGCCAATAGATGTCACTACAGTCTTCGTGTCTCATGTATTTTTTACCTTTCACGAAAACTTACAATTTCTCTTACAAATTTCAACCTACAGACTTCAATTTTTTTAGAGAAGGAACTTCATAACCCATGGAAGGCAACGGTCCGTGCTGATTTTTTATTTAGAATTTTCTTCATTGTTGAAACAGTTATATTGTGAAAGGTTTGGATATCAATTTCAACAATCAAATCATTTCAAGAATGAAGAAATTTCTAAATAAAAAAATCGGCACGGATTGTTGCCTTCGACGGTTATGAACTTCTTCCTCTAAAAATTTGAAGTCTGCAGGCTGAAATTTGTAAGAGGAATCGTGAATTTTCTTAAAAGGTAAAAAATACATGAGAGAGATACGAAGACTGCAGTGACATCTATAGACAAAACTTGTCCCTTTAAACTAACCTTAAACAATTAAACATATAGGTATTTTAATGAAATTTCATAGTTCTGTTAGAGTTTTCAATATAGTATTGTTGTTGTTTTTTTTTTTAATTATAACATTTATCTGTTTTTATCATTGATAAAAAAAAATGGAATACAAATCCATATACTATCAATAATCAAACTCTAGGTTATTATTTCCCAGCTGCTTCTCTGCTAGATGTCTAGTTGATTTCTAGAGCATCTGTCCACAAAACTTCGAATTCCCACTAGTCTTACGATCAGTTTTCCTTAATTTCTTTCAACTTTTCGCAAGTTTGCGGTGTAATTATCTACTTTGGTGGTTTCCCCTCGCCAGAGAAAGACATGGTGCATCACTCCTACCATAGACCACCACAGCAGCAACGACACCTGTGGATGAAGAGGTGGTTTAGGAAACCATTCTGGACGTTGATCACATGATCATTTACAATTGCCATTTTAGCCATTTCTTTATCTAAAGTTACAATCTGATGAAGGAAACTTGGTAACTCTTTACTTTGGGCAAGGCAATGATATCCTATATACATAGTATTACCGAGCGAGCGTCAGCAAGTGAAGGCGGGTTAGAGTCCCGCAGGGCACGTTGTTCTCTGTCTTTCCTTCTTCAGAATCGTAACTGTAACTTCGGGAACCAGTTCAGGCGAATCGGCTATTGTCACTGCCTTGCCTAAAGTAAATACTTGCCGGAAACTTTCTTTGTTATTCCTTACATTCAGAGAACTGCAAGCCTCCAGACAGTGATTCTTGTTCTAGATGATTTACGTAACTTACATTGCATCGATGAGTCTAACTTTTCACCTTATCAATTACAAAGAACCACCGAACGTCGATGGTATGGTCCATGCATAACTCGAGTGCAATAGCACGAACACCATTTTTTGAGGGGCCGCTTCTAATGTGTTCCTGATCAACTCATTCGAATATGATGACCACGTGGCTCATTTTGCAATCCTGTGTGATCTGAACGAAATTTGACCAGTCAACGGCGAATAGTACGTTCATTCACCATCTCTGACACAAGTGCACTATTAATGTTTCTTGCAGTTTTCAGTGCTGAAAAATACCCCAGTTTGAATTCGTAAAGAAAAATGATTCTCTATTTTGTGTTCTCCAAGGTGTCCTGTTCAACAGGCTGTTTGCTGGACATGTATTAAGTTTCTAATATTAGACGGGTGACCTTAGTCCATCCCTGTGTTGTGTTGCTGACGTAAGTTTTCCTTCAAACGTAAAAGTGGACATTTCATTTGCACCAAACTAATATTAATGTACGTATGAATAATAAGATAATAATAACAAATCACCAATTGCTAATACAGTAGAACCTCTCGAAGTTTAATGCCTGTGAAAGTTCGATGAAAACTATTCAACTTAAAATAGGTGTTTACTAAAATAGATAGCTTGGTCTCATATGCATAGGTTTTTCCTCGGAGAAGATTAAAATATAAAAGAAATCCAGCTTCAAGGATGTTACTCTATTATATTTAAACATACTTTGTTTTAATTATTTTTTGCATGTTATTGTAGTTAACTTTCATATAAATATTTCGGTCTAAAATGGTCAGTGTTGAACAAATAACTATTTCCAATGTGAAGAAGTTACTACAGACGGGGACAATAAACGGGAAGAACTTGCAGTCAGGATCCTCTGAAAGAATAATTGCAATATTGTCGGTGAATGTCACACACTTTCAGAGAATTATTCATCTTCAAAAGCAAAGAAGTCCCTCGACTATGTAATGGATACTCAGTTATTGCAAGTAGCCTTTATTCGTAGGTAAACTTGTCTGCGGTTACAGTCCACACATACAATACGGCGTACTCTCTCCTTTCTTGTTTCTTCTAAACTGAGCGTCGTTCATGCGCGATGTATGTATGTGTGTATGCATATAATACATGAAAACCCAAAGAGGTGGTCAGTTTACTCATATATTCAAGCAACACCCTTCAGTTGCAGCACTTCGACAATTTATCATCTTCGTATATAACATTGTCAAAGCCCGAAAGAGGAAAAGGGATGAAGGGAGAAAAAAGAATGTTAGGGGTTGAAAGAATAGGGGTGAGATTCAACCAATAGCAATAAGATGGGATTATAAGCTGACTTTGAGGAATGGTTCAAGTTTCTTATGTTCGTGCCACAAGGAAATGCCAGCTAGATCAATTCTCCTCCTGGTAAGGACCATTTTTCTGGTCAGGCAAATGTCTGAAAGGGTATAACACTTTAGAGAAGTAATGATCCTAGGTGGTAGAAAAAAAGAAAAGAAAGGGTGGACATGGACAATATACTCGTGAGCTGGACATCACACACAGCAAACAAATATATGATCTTCTGTGAGGGCTTAAACCCTATTCTCCGGGAACTTGGGCTATTAACAAGGCGCGTGGCTAGAAGTGGTCACTCCGGTTTTGGGTAATGACCGCAGTACTATACGTTCACATAAAAGTGTCTTGTATATTGGTGTTTGCTAATAGCTTCGGAGGCTCTGTCGTGTATTATAAATCATTACTTGCTTGCATTGAACGGTCAAATGCCAAACCAAGCGCTAAAGTCCTCACTTTTTTTTTTTTTTTGTGTGTGTGTGTGTACTGACTAGGTACCAGAAAAGAATGGATTTGCAATGAACTCTCTTCCCTAAGATTTTTTCCCCCTTTATATATTTTCCCATAGTTTACTATCACCTCATAAATATGTTCACTGTTCGTAAATTACCAAGACTCGCATACATACATGTTTATAAGAGATTCATGTAGCTACATTCACACACACATTAAGTATACACACAGAGAGAAGGAGAAAAGTTAGCACCTTCAATCATAAGTTCACGCTTCACTCGATGTGTTTGCATCCTAATGCTATCCTATTACACACTAAATTGCTCAATTTACATTCCTTGTCTAAACATGCTATCTTGAAAAGAAAAGCATTTAAAATACTTCTAAAGAAGTTAACCCTTCTATAACTTCTTGCAATTTGAATGCAACTGCTATAGGCCTATTTCAGCAAAGACATTATTTGTTGAAGAACTCATGTTACTGACAAAAGTCAGTCTCGCTTGGATAAATTTCTAATTATGTTTTTTATTCTAATTTGAGTACGCTGAATCCAAAGGAACTATTTTAAAACTATATCGCCCAAGAAGTCACGAAAATAATAACCTTAAAGTTTGGATGTAAATGGGAACCTAAATATACGTATCCCAACTTTGGGGTAATTTTTCCCATGGCCTCATGGACGGATATAGTTAAAAAATATATAATAATTTCATTGGATTCAGCGTCCTCAAATTAGTGTTAAAAGCATAATTACAAATTTAACCAAGCGTATGCGCTTTTTACTAGTAGTATGGTTTTTGGTAACTGTTGGCGATAATAAAGATCTATTGAAGAGCGTTTACTACGAAGCGCGTTCGGAAAGTAACCTCCGATTGGTCACTGTACGTGAAGTAGTGGAAGCAGCGCTACTCAGCGCTTTGGTGATGGTGAGGAGCTGAAAGATGCGGTCACAGGCTGGATCAAGGCACAGGCGGGAGATTTTTATGTTGATGGAATTTCTAAGCTAGTGCAGAGATATGATAATTGCTTAAATGTTTGTGGAAACTATGTTAAAAGATAGAGCAAAGAAGTAGTTTTCGGATGTATATAATAAATTCTTCTTATTTACTTTGGTGTTTCTTTTTTAACCGAAACGAGGTTACTTTCCGAGCGTCCCTCGTATTTTGATTGTTATAATGTAAGATTTTGTTTATTTGAAACTGGAACTCCTTTTCTAAATCGAGAATGTTAGATGTGGATTTTCATTTTGACATGGACTCTGTATCAGATGTAAGTAGTTCCCAGTGTGGCAGAGATGGTCATTTTGAAATTAGGGTTGCATAAACTCACATCACCAATGATGTTCGCTCCCACTTATCCCGAAAAGGTTCACGCTATCTCGGACTCGAACACGTTCGAGCTTAGACTCGTATTATTCTCAATAAGACTCACACTAGCTCGATCTTGCGTTCATGCGTATTACTGCTCCATATCATGAGCGGCCACTATTTTTCTGATGATATGGTGATCTTCAGGATGTTAGATCAGGCATCGTGCGAGGACTTGGGTCGGTTCACGGCAGGGAGGTCCACAACCTGCGAGACCGGTTCTCGGGCTTGATCGGCTTGTTATACTCAATGAGACTCGCACTCACTTGTGCTTGCTCTTGCTAATCTAATTGGAGCTCGCTATCTCTTATAGTGTCCCTGCTCACATGAGGTTTCACTCATTTATTGAGCTGGAAGCCGATTAAGTGCAAGAACCGGGCTCGCGAGTTGTGGACCTCTCTGCCGTGAAAGGACCCAAGTCCTCCCACAATACCTGATCTAACACCGTGAAGATCATCACATCATCAGAACAATAATGCCCGCTCATGACATGAAGACTGCAGGATACTGGAGTCTTCTCCTCAGTATATCCAATATGTTTCGTTCAATAGTTGTCCATCTACATATAACGTAGTTGGTGGTAACGAAAATGCATTAAACGTGGTTTGTATAGCGATACATAATATTAAATTTCATAGCGTTAGCAATACTTATAAGGTCGTAACCAGGACTCTTTTAAAGATGGTGGGAGCTACGAAAAAAAATTCTTTACATTTACCAAAATTTAATTTCGAAGTACTAGCTGTGCAATATTATTTGAAGCTTAGGAGGATTTGAGCCGCCTGATTTCTCTTTCCTACGTCACTGGTTGCATATCGTCTCCTATTTGTGCTTTTCTAAACCGGAATTTGATACATTCTTAATTTAAGTATCTCCCCAATGATATCGTAATACTTAATCAATACAGAAAATTGCATCCTAATCGATAATCGAACTCGGGACCACGCGCACCAAAGGCACACACTCACTTACTTCGGGTACACGTAAGCACACAAAAATGTTATAACACGAAGTACGTGCAAGTTATTAATCGATTTTATTTAACATCACATTTTAATCAATGCTGCACAGAAACATCTGGCATTACTACCATTTTACACAAGAACATTTGACATTTCGTGCTGATCTTAAATGAGTGCATCCGAAGTGCTCCCCATACGTACGACGATAGACTCTAAGGGCCTTATGCAGAGTTGTAATGACTCGTGATTAGTGCCATACTAAAGAGTTCGACTAACATATGTTTCCTGCAGGTAGTGAGGATTTTAGCATGATGCTAATCATACGTCAAAACGACTCTGCATAAGGCGGTAAATATCTCCAAATCCTCTCAAGCACAATTTATAGTGTTGTTGTATCTTAGCAACAAGAATGTTTAGCACTGTGACATGCAAGACATGTGCTGCAAATATTCAAGATTTGAATTTTCTGCTATTGTAAGGATAACTAATACACTATAAGGGCCTCTTTGGACTGGATCTTTACGTGTTATGATAATTTAATGAGGAAAGTGGAAGATTTGCTAACATGTATTGATGATAGTGGCTGACACGAAAAACACTAAGGTACACATCGCTAGGGAGTGGCTAAATGGGGCCCATCTCCTACTGGAACTTTCGGGGTTTTGTTGATAATGTAAGATGAAGTAAATTGCCCCCCAAAAATAATCTCGACCCGTGCCTTAGTATTCTGGCTACGATCTTGTTGAAGTAATGCATTTTTTTTTTAAAGTTTGTCTATTGGCTCCAGAATTTATAGTCATCCTATCAGATTTCTTTTTCTGTAAACCCTTGAAGAACTTTTTTTTTTTCTAAGTAAGGTTCAAAACTAAAACTGGAATTAAATCATGTATTGAAATCACCTTTTCTTTCAAGTAACAGGAAAAGACGAAAAAAGAAGGAACATTATTAGACAGAAACATGATGACGTTAGATCCTCCTCCTCCACCACTTTTCCATTCATTAAACGATGGGAAGGCAGCGCCTTAGTGCTTTAATAGGCGTTCTTAAGCGTTAGTTTATTAAAACAGGTGATTTTTCGAAATGAGCCTCGTGTAGAGTAATTTCCGGCCAATGATTTCTTTTTTTTTTCTTTTTTCGGATGACACAAAGCAACCTATTTTTTCCTAGCCCCTCCCATTGCTTTCACTCTTTTTTTTTTGCATCATTTCATCCCTTCTTCTTCTTTGCCTCCCACCATCGAACTCTTCTGTTTGTATTAACCCACCTTTTTTTCCTTCCACTTTCTCCTTTACTTACTTTCTTTCTTTTACTCACACCATCAACACCAACGTCAACACCACCCTTTTCTCGCCCGCCCTCCCGCCTTCTCCTCCTCTTTCCTGGACATCTTTTCATTTCCAGTCAGGAATTAGAATCACTTAGGCACTAAAAACGTTCCAATTGAGTCTCAAATTACATAATTTGAGTTCTTGATGAAAAGAGACAGAGAGAGAGAGAGAGAGAGAGAGAGAGAGAGAAAATAAACGAAAACGGAGTAAGAGATAGCGCAGGGGGGGGGGCGGAGGAGTAGGATAATATTTAATTCTCATCACACTGCGAAAACTCTCACCATTTCGCCCCGCCCCACTTCGTTTTCAACCCCTTCTTGTATGATTTTTTCTTTTAAAAAAAGGTACGGAAAGATGTTTTAACAAAAAAAGGATAAACTTTAAAAAAAGGCATTTAAGAACGTAAAGATAAAAACACACACATATATATACACACAGCGATTCAACAGATTTTCAATCAAACCAAAAGATAGTTTTGGTGGCGATAAATGGGAATTTGCAAATGCAGTTAATGAGAATGAATAGGAAATTTGCCATCTCCTGTTTCTGAATACGTCTTCATACTGATAACGCGTGATGATGATGATGATAATTATGAACGGTGGTAGAATTTCTTTCACCTTTTTCTTTCTTTTTAAAGAGGAAGATGAAATACGAAGCTGTACTGAGATAGCTCAAAATCAGTTTGTGATAATAAAAATCTTATTTTCCTTTCTTTGTCTTCCCTCTCTCTCTCTCTCTCTCTCTCGCTCTTTCTCTTAGGTAATTAAAGAGAGACCGAAAAGAATTTCTTCTTTTAGCATCGTTTATTCATCAATTAGAACAGTTGATTTTTCTCTCCTTTACCATCATTTGCTAAAATACCATTATTTTTCTCATTGCCATAAAATAAATTATGTCTGTTAATTTTACATACTACATTCATGCGAGCAGATTATTAATTGTATACTCTGAGATTACATTGGCGTATATTTTCTTTTTTTTTAAAAAAAACTTATTATTATTTGTATAGTTTAATCACCGCCTTCCTCAGAGTATTTTCTATTCTGGCATTCACATCATAGCTAATAGCGCCACATGTTTGTAAATGTATCCAATCATTCTATCTGTTCTTTACGAAACTGTTTTTAGTATATTTCTTCTTTTATTCTCTCATTTTCATAACTTTTTTCATTTGATACCTTTTCTATTCGTCTAATTCTCAACATTCTGTTGAAGCATCTCATTTTGGAGGATTCCATTATTCATTTTTATCCTTCTTCACAGCAAAAAAGTTTTAGCACAGACCAGTAATTTCAGCATGAGTATATACCACTTGTGTGTGTTATTTTAACACAAAGGCTCCGATATTGCGGTTAATCCAGGCCCGCTGTTACGGTTAATACAGGCAAGATGTTACGGTTAATACAGGCCCAGTGTCACCGGTTTAACACAGAGACGATGTTAATTACAGTGTAAAAAAAATAACACCGTGGCTTTGTTAAAGAACTAGGTAAATGAGCGTTGGAACGTGGTAATAGGAATAACATCATGATGTTCTTTCAGTATATAGCCCTGTGTTGGTAGTAAAACTCCAGCTTGCATGATAAACACAAACCACTGAAGTATTAGTGTTAGTACTTCAGTAGTTTGTGTTCGCCATGCGAGCTAGAGTGTTACTACCAACACAGGGCTATATATTGAAAGGACATCATTATGTTATTCCTGTATTATTCTTCAGATATCAGCTAATTTTTTCATTTGCTAAGAAAAAACATTACCTTAACAAAGTTATAACAATCTTGTCAAAGTCCTGTGTATCAGACAGATACATCTATACTTTTATCTGGACTTTTAGCGTCCAGATTAACTTGCAGGGTGTCATAAATCTCCAGGTAACTACCGTTGAGATTTGTATTAGTTCATTATTATTATTATTATTATTATTATTATTATTATTATTATTATTATTATTATTATTATTATTATTATTATTATTATTATTATTATTATTATTTTGAGCGATGAGCAAACCTTTACGTGGTATGTTTGACATTTATACAAAGTAACTACCAATGTATTATATTTTCTGTAATCTTGTATGAAAAATTTCGTAAGTTTCGTTCTTTTGTATAAGATTTACATTAGCAGACCACGCTGCCATCTGTTTTTGATGTTCTTACACTTGTTTTGATGTATGTTAACTTATGAAGACTCTTCAAAATAAGACAAGACAAGAATATTTGAATGTATTTGATTATTTTGCTGGTCATTTTTCGATTATCTTCTTTCATTCAGGAAGAGCGTATTTGCCAAATTGCAACATTAAAGTCCATGATGTTCCTTTTTCATGTCAATTATATTTCGTTTCTCTTAGCCACTTATAAATATTTATCCATCATAATAGTCATTTCCGTTTAACTAGAAAGATTTTTTTTGGGGGGGGGGGTAAACGTAGTTGTTTGGGAATTAAACACAAAACAACACCAGTAGCGCGTTACTAAAACCGCTCCATACTACAAAGTCTCAGGTCAGGTAGTTGATTTAGCCGCTTCCATTTTAACAATTAAGTCCAAAATCCGATGCAGTTGAAGTAGCAAAATTAACGTCTCAAATTTTAATATAGCTTAGGAAACACAGAGACATTGTGTTGCATTAACACAGACATTTATATTTTTACTGTGTAAGAGTCTATGCTCCACATTCACACATACACATACACTCCATATACATATAGTTCCATCAGCCTTCTCTTCAGTCCTATGTCAATGTTTCCGGTCGAATGCTATTGTTTTACTTCAAATGTCTTCTTCGCCTGAGCTATTATAGATTTTACATCTTGTTTGCACTTATTATCACTTGTTATTTTACTCTGTAAGTAATAAAAATCCTATCTTTTCCAGTAAGATATTATTAACTTTCTTTCTTCTTGTTTCTTTCTTACGTATTTCATAACTTTTGTTTTCCTCTTGTTGATCTTCGTACTACACTTGCTGCTAAGCTCTTCTTGCATTTCATTTTGATCTGTTTCTAATTTTTTCTCACTGTCCACCAAAAGTGCTATATTATCTATGGATCAAGTAATAAAAAAAAAATGTAGGGAACAAAACTACAAGGAAGTGAAAAGTTTGCCTCAGGATAAGGCAGAATGGAAAACAGTGTTAAATCAAACGGGAGATGGGTTTTTATTATTATGGCTGTATTAATTCAACACAAATGGTTCTGTGTTTCCCGAATTGTGTTTAATTTTGAAAGATGTGTGGTGCTATTGCTACTTCAACTCCTTGGTGACTTGTAGCACGGAGTGCACTATTGTTGTCTTCTGTACATATAACTACGTTTACAAAAATATTCATTATCTTAGAAAAAGTTTGAAGGAACATGTTTACATCACAACTCATATTTTCCATCTAAGCTCAGCTATGGACTGTCTTATTGGGTTAGTCCAGCAATCATTGCTGAATGGGATCGTGTGATGTGTCCTCCTCGTTGGTAGCCAGAGAGGTGTAATTGAAGTCTTAGGGATTAGGCTGACGATTCTGTGTTCATGTTCCTGTCGTATTGAATTAGGTAGAAAAGTGATTCAAATTTATGTGGAAAAGGTGGAGACAAATGCCACGGTTCGGGAATTAAAAAAAATAGATGAAGAAAGGTCCCAGGTTCGACAGTCGGTGAGAGAACATTCGTATTGCTCCTTAAACTATCGGTCACGTCTCATATAAGCTCGGTGCTGATAAGGGATGATAAACAACAACAAATAGTGTGATGATAAACGGTGATTATAATATTAGGATAATAATTATTTATAAGATATAGGTAGTCATGGAAGATGTGTCTATTTATAGGGATAAGCCTCCCTCAGCCTGGCATTTTAGTATTGCATTGAGTTGAAGGATATTGCTATCTAGAAATCCCTAAAAAGTTTTAATTGGAAATTTTAGTTTTATATCAAGTCATAGCTATTAGAGTTGCAAAACGAGGTTTGTATTATAGCAGAATACAAGATTGGGTAAGAATTATTAATAGTGACAATGATGAATTGAAATTTAACTATCGAATATTCATCATGTGAATGATTTCACTCACATATAACCAACTATGTTAAAACAAATATATTAAACTGCGATTATTATTTTTTTTTTTTTAAATCGGGTTATACCATAAATCATGCTGATCCAAGTTCTGAGAATGTTTTTGACATAAATGTTAACACAATAAAGGGTGAATGTTCGTTTGAAGATTTTTCAGAGGACGTATTTATATTTTTTTTTCTGAAGCTATTTTTTTTTTTTTTTTTTTTTTTTGCTGCATTTATTGTTCGTATTTTGCCTCTACATTTTCATGATGCATAAAATTATAAATAAGAGCACCGTAGCTCAGTGGTAGAGCGCTTACCTCTGATGCATGGAGTCTCTGGTTCAATCCCGGCCAAAGTAAGTTTGTCGTGGACAACATCGTGTGTATGTGGGTTTTCTCTAAGTACTCCCCATCTCCTTCTACATTCTCATTACACCAATTATTCCGTTATCATTCACTTGTTTTAATCATCATCTCCTTTTACCTAACAGGCATAATCGCAGAAGGACAAGCTCAAAGATTTCATTTCATTTTCAAAATTACAAAAGATTGGGTTCAATTTGAAATTTATTGATGAAAAAGAAAAAGCCAAGAGTGCTTAGTATGGGATTGAACCTGCGATTCATTCAAAAAAGACATAATATCTATTTATGTCTATTTTCTACTTATTGCATTAAGAGAAGGAGCAAGTCATATACTAACAAGTAAACAAATAATTAACAACGAGAAACCAGTTAGATGGTAGAAATAAATAAAAATAACAGAAAGTAGCATAACCTGAATTCGAACACGGATTTGTGCATTATAACTCCAACGCTTTAATCACAATGCAACGGCCATTTCACCTTGGTGAAAGGGCCCTACTAAGCACCTTGATAAAATGGCAACAGTGTAAACGTAAGTAGGCACTTTTTTTTTTTTTTTTTTTTTTTTTACAATGGTTCGCAGGTTCAATTCTACACCAAGAATCCTTGCTTTTTCATCAATAATCTTTAAACTCAACCCAATCAATTATAATTTTAATACGTTTGAAAGTGTAGAGGCAAAATGAAATGAATGAAGAAAAAGAAATTCACAAAAGAACATTTTATAAGTACGTTCTCCGAAAAATCCCCAAACAGTCTATTTTATTGTATTAATGTTTATGTCAAGAAAATTCTCAGACTTGGAACAAACTTATTCTGAATATTCAATAGTTAAATTTCAATTTTTCATTGTCACTATTAATAATTCTTATCCAACCTTGCATTTAACCTATGATAATCTTGAACTTCCCAACAACATTAACGTTAAACGATACCTGCTTATGCCCATCCATACAACAACAAATTGTATACAAACAAGTAAACAAAATAATTAGCAATGATAACCAGTTGGATTCTAGAAAAAATAATAAAATTAAGTGTCATAGCCCAGACCCGAATTCAGATCTGTAAATTTCAATTCGCTTACTTTAACCATTATGCTAGGGAAACACTTGCTGGATCATTGCGAACTCACAAGCAAGCTAGTGTCGATTTCAATTTTATGCTTTTCGTAGAGCTTCTACCTCAGTTTTCTTATTACCCTTTGGGATCGAGGATTAAGAACTTCGTAAGTGAATTCAAAAATATTAATACAATATCAAGAGTAAGCCCAAATAAAACCTGCATATCCCTCGTTACACGAATTAGTTACGTCAAGATACCAAGACCTGCAACACTGTTGCCAAATTTTGCTGATACAATGATGCCATCTCCTTAAGGTGCTCATTAGGGTAAACAAACTAATTCTGTGAGTATACAATAAACAAAAATGAAATAAAATGAAATCTTTAAGTTTTACAGCCCACGGTTATGCCGGCTAGGCTAAGGGAGACAGTAATGATGAGAAATAAAAAATGTGGAATTAAGAAAGTGGGAGGAAACGGTAGAACCCACGCACGCTATTTTTGTCCACCACAAAGTTCATTTGGCGCTAGCTGTGATCGAACTATACCATAAACAGTTAGATGTGAAACGTTTCCTTTGGGTCTTGTGTGCAATTTGAATGTTGGCAGTATCCGATTCCGTCCATATTTCTTAGACTAATTGCAATAAAAATTATTTTAGCACCAAACTATAAGTATCGAATAGTATGAAGGGCAGCGTATAAAAATATTTATCTCCAAATGTTTGGGAAAAGGTTGCCATTTTGAATTTTTTTAACAGAAATATTCTGATGCACGGAAATTTTTAAGAAGAATTTTGTTTGAAGCTTCTAATTATAGTATTATAAAACGTAAAATCTCTTTGAAAGCTTATGAACAGTAAATTGAAGGTGCATATATCTTACTTGCTAAGTAGGCAAGGGAACAACGATCAAAGTTAACCATTTCAAAAAATCTGAAAGAAATATCTGATTAAACAGCTCTAACAATTTAAGTTATGGCTACCACAGTTCTCAAATAACTGAATATATCATGTTTTATCATTCAAATATAACAAAAAATGGCCATTTTACTGAAAATGTAGGGCTAAAATGACCACTTTCAGAAATATGTGTCATTTTATGATTTTCAAAATATCCAACCCCATAATTAAGTCTTTTTTTTTAAATACTTTACAACCAGTGCCTTTTGTTCATGGTTTAGACAAAGTGATATGACGTTTTGTTTGCTTTATAGCTAAGAGGAGTGGATGTGAAAGCATGCCATGCATATTATATTTAACGCACTTTCTGTAGTGTTTCTCTAAACAAAGGTAAAACAAAAGTAGTATTAGCAGAAAAGTGTGTTTTAAAAGTGCTACTACTCTTTGTTGAGATATTACAATGAAATGTTGGGTGATGAAATTAAACTGTACACAGGATGACCACAAAAACAGGATTTTTTAAATGTAGGTCTTGCAGTACTGTAATGGCAGCATTTGTTCGAGACCGATGTGATATCATTGAGAAGGCTTTGCCATTTGTGAAGCATTGGAGTGGTAGGAACGTGTGTTCAATGGAAGATGGGTCATTGTACGCTACAGTGATATTTCATGGCTTCCGATATCTGTGTTCGCAAATTTCTATGAAAAGGCCTACCTCAATTACAAAACTTCTGGATTAACTACTGGAACAGTATTCGTATAGTGATGTGTAGTAGATGAGATTGTTTATAATCTAAACTGTATCTAACGACAGTCATATCAATACGAAAAATACAAACATGGCAATTATTTTTGCCTTTTTGTAATAATATATTGTAAGGAAACCCACATCATGACAAAAGCACATGTTAATACAATACGTGCTATTGATTATAAACAATGAAGCAGACGACAAGTCAACACGGAAAACACCGAGGGAAACCGAAAGAAGATGGGCCTCACGAAGGGAGCCGAAGAGGACAAATAAAAGAGGGATCACAGAAGGACCTGGTATCAGTCGATCAACTAGCCATCACCTGCTTTGAGGTCGCATTGGACTAGGAGTACACCCTTCCTAAACCCTATGTCGCACTGGACTAGGGATCCCAACTTCAACTGAAACCTTGCGAGGCTATACAGATACAAAATAATAAATATGCAGATAGAAAATACATATTTTCATATTAACGTTTCTCTTCTATAATTTTTGCTCGTAATGACACAAACACATGTAAGAATATCAAGTGTACATTCGAACAAAATGCACACCGTAAAATGTTTCTGTAGATAACAAACTGATAAACGTATTCGTAACATCAACAATTCTGTGCTCCTACATTATCAGTACACTACGCAGAATTCGATTTTCCTGCAGGATAATGTGCATCCCCATACCGCCAAGGGGTTTGCTTATTATCCTCGAATACGCCTTTTATCTTAGCTGCTATGCTTTCTAACCTAATACGTACTCATGAAGGTCAAGTGGTACATAGTGGGTCTGACTTACGTGATAGCTACCACTTACATACTTTAAGCATACCCTTGACAAACAGTCAGTATCTCTACAACAGCTGTTGTGTATTATTCTTCTGATTCGGGTGGAGACGCGTGCTATTAAGTTGAATTGAACATTCTGTTTGAACATTCTTCAACATGTTTGGGATGTCCTATGAGTGTCATATGTAGATCAATAACATAACACCTATTATTACTTTTACCTTGTGTGCCAACTTTGAGTTAGAGTTGTGAATTCTTATTGGATGTTCTTAAATACTTTTCCATTAGTGCATATATGCAAAGATAATATCTGCTATATAAATTCTAAAACTCATTGTGCTGTTCTTCTCTCATTACAGATGAGCTATGATATGGAGGAAAAAAAGAAGAGTGTCTGCGGAATGGATACTACGTACGTGTGATCTCAATCCCATGAAATTTGCCACACGGGGAATTTTAAAATCTACTATGTATCCTTCAACATCCTTCGACTGGTTTCTCACTGCATTCTTGGAGTAATATTAATACATGAAATCAAGGTTTCCTGTAAGCAACAGTATTTCAGTATATATTTATTTTCACTTATTACAAGTATATTTTTTCAATATCGTTGCTTAGGAGAACAGTAAGAAGAAATACTAACCCTTTAAATTCAAAACTCTATCTCTATTAAAACACTGTGTTGCATATTCTTATTAATATACATTATCTAAAATTTAGCCACCAAAAGAACGCTCTAGTCTGCTAAAGCATTCGCTCCATTTCCCAGAGACTTCCGTAGCTCTGTCTCTAGAAAAGGAGAACCCGTGGCAACAAGAATTATTTAAGTTTTTTCAATAATATGAAACTCAAGTAAGGTGTGTTCAAGTTCTAAGAAGTAATGCTTAACTAATTGTTGTTGCCTACCCATTTACGTAGTCTAAATACACTTCTAATACACACATTAATTAATTATACATTGAAACGATAAGCAAGAGTGATTATTATGTGAAGATATTGTACGTATTTGTCATCGAATTTATGTGTCTATACAAAATTTCGGAACTCTATAGCTTATGTTTAAGTTGCAAAATTTGACACTAACAAAGAAACAAAGTGAAAAGTAACCTAATAAATCATTTGTAAAAAAAAAAAAAAAAATCTCAAACATTTGTAGAAAAGTAATTATAGCAGTACTGCTTACATCAACAGTAGTTTGCAATTGATGGCGTTATGCATGATAGGAACATCCAAAAGTGCAACAAGCACCGTTTCCTTATTAGATAGAGACTTAATAATATCCTATTTTACAAGACTATCCCACATTATCCGCAGTTTCTTCAAAATGAAAAATACTATAATGATCTGTAAATGTATTTTTCTGCTGTCTATTATTTTGAAATTAAATTTCGCGCCAAAAAGTCAAGTTACAAAAGAAACATAACACATAAATACAAAAGGAATTCATAATTTAAGCTTATATTTATTAAGCTATTATACTAGATAAGATATTTCAAGACAGAATTTTAAAAAGAATTTTTAAAAAAGATTCCTCTAATGTTTAGAACATCATTTCGTGAATATACTACAAAATTCAAATTTGTTTTCGCTCCCCCTCATTTTCTACCACCGTCAGAATCCCTCAAGAAAGTTCTTCACACCATTTATCGTGACTTTGTTACCTTTCAGAATTTATATATTATACTGTGTGTATATGCATAAATTTTAATTATAACGTTCTTAATAAGTTTGACACAGACAATACTGTCCTAAAAAAATCAGGAGAAAGAAAGAAAAGTGCCCTGAAGAAAGAAATAGGCGAAAATGAGAGAAAAGTGTGAGTTGAGTAGGCAAAACGTGAGAGGAAATACTTATTCTGTGTTGTGTCTGGGGCGAACAAGACGCCAGACAGCCAAAAAAAGGATGATAGAAAAAATAAAGTGGGAGGCTAAAGGAAAGAAAGTTTTTTTTAAAAAAAAAAAAGTCACCGAAAAGAAGTTACTCTGAAGAATACAAGATGAAGATACCTCCCCTTCTCCCTTCACATGACTTTTTTTAAAATGCAAAGGAGACCAACAACCAAACTGAGTGCTAGTACATGCTAAGAATTTCTTACTACAATCATCACTCACCAGTATCAATACCTTTACTATCACTATATTGTCAGTAGAAGTAGTAGTAGTAATAGTAGTAACGCTGAATTGAATATTATATACGAAATTGCCAGAAACGAATGGGGGAAAATTTTTTCTTCTTTTTTTTATGATGCTCAACGTTTCAGAACGAAAAAAGGGAAATATTAAAACGAAGGAGTAACATGGGACAAAAGAATGTTATATATGGAGGAAAAGATACTTTTACTTGCTTGTAGAAGAAGAGAGGTATGTATATGCAACGTGCCAAAACACTGACCCACGCCAATGAAATGAATTTTGCGCATGCTCCGTTACTCCCCTTTTCTATCAAGCAAGCACACGACTTAAAACGTGACCGCCATTATGGGTCGCGCAAGAGAAGTACAGAAGAAGAGACACTTGTGTTATGTATTGACAATTTCTCTCTTGCAGCCTTCTCTTTCTTTCTCTTTCTGTCTCTCCAGCCCTGGCTGGCGTCTTCTTAACATCCACCCACACGCATACAAACTTTATCCTACCCTAGTCTTTCTTAGTACTTTACTTATAGCCCTTATGAGTAGCTTTCTTCTTCTTTTTTTTCAGTCGTCTTCCCCTCTCTTTTGGTAATATTTCGCCCTGCTACTATTATAGTCTTTTACCATCAGACCAGAGAAGACGACTGCTCCTGTACGCTGAAAATATCTTTCAAGACGAGAGAAGGGCACGAGAACAATTAAAATCAAGGGTCAGAGGGTAAAAGAAAAGAGGATAAATGTCTGGAAAGAGTAAGGTGAAGAAGGAACAAGGTAGTGGATGAGAAGCCATGCATGAAAATGCAAGTACTGTAGCACTAAATGTGTATTTTGCCCTTTCTGTACTTTTTCCAACTAAAGTTCTTATTTTGTCGAGTCTTGGGCGTGTCCCTGCATAGATACTGCCACAGTGTTAAGAATGTGTCCCAACGGCGGAACGAGTCCCTTCTTTGGGAAAAACCACAAGAGAAACTTAAAGCAATACTTTTCTCCCCCCTTCACTTTGTCTAAACATACTCTTTTGGCCAAATGTTAATTATATGGATATTATTATTTTACTTTCCCTTGTGTGCTACACCCTATGAGGAGTTATCCCCTAAGTTTTCTTACTCTCTGCTTCTATACGTTCCTTAGTTTCCTCTCGTCTCCTTTCATTCCTTGTTACACATTTCTCGTGTACACACCTTTTGCAATAGTAACAACAGAAAAATCTTCCACCCCCAAAATCTCTTAGCTTCTCCCTTTTCTCTCTTCTCCCCGTACGAGGACCACCGCCGCAAACGCCCTCACTTACCTAAAGCTCCCTGCGAAGAAGTCCCCCCGCACCATAATCCTGGCGAATGGCAGAGGGGGATGAAAACCACAGAGAGAGAATGACGTCACTGTGATGCTGCCCGCGCAGCTAGCCCAAGACCCTAGTCATCGATTTGCTTTGCTAAAAGCGCTGACCCCTTTGTGGACAACTCCAATGCCTGAGACGCTCTGTTTTGCAGTTATTTCTGTTTTAAAAACTTTCAAAATAAATTTCAAGTTTATTTTCCATTTTCTTTGCTAACCACCCTAAAATCTAACATCTATATTTAATAACATAAACATTCTTTATTATGTCAATTATAGCTGCTGTATGGTAACAGGTGAAATTTTGAAAACCGTAAACACACAAGGAATGAAGCCCCGCTGGCCGATTTGAGCTCGTCCGCCATGTCAGTTTGTAACCTTTACGCCATCAAAAGCTCCTCCGACCAAGTTACCGCCCCCCTTCACTCACTCTCTCTCTTTCTCTCTCTCTCGCTGTCTCACCCTCCCACTTCACCCACCTCCATATTGTAACACAGTACGTTATCGATCTGTTGGTGCTAGGTGTTAGCAACGAGAGTCTGCCTTCTGCCATCTTGTTCCCATGTTGACACATTGCTGCTATTTATTGTTAAACAATTCACCAAGAAAAAAACAGTTTTAACATGAAGGATTCAAAGTTGAAAAAGAAACTCAACGTGCAGAGAATTTTGATGCTAGATGATACTTTCTTGGTTTACGTTACATCGTTGTCATCTTTTCATTTAATTAATTTTTCCGAACAGAATTACAAGTTTGATTGCAAAATAATAACACCCACTGATAGTATGCAATACATAATCTTCCGTTGTATGTAATAAATATTTCATGGTTATATACTGTATATAATATAAGAAGTTACAAGTGTTATCAGAATCTTTGTTTGTAAACATAAAATTTATCCCACTCAATCTTTCTTCTTTCTCTTATTCTTCTCTTCTTAAAAAATAATTTTTACTCGCCTATTATTATACACTACAGTACATAACTATTCAGCAAACTATAGGACATAACTTATTATGTGTTTGTTTATAATTATATTTTCCCATCACATTTAATTTTAAAATTTTAATAGATCGTACAAAGTATGACAATATCATAACGTTTTCCTACTCTACCTTGAAAAAACATACCGAGAGAAATATAGTTGGGAGAGAATTAAATCTAGGTATACCTATTAGCAATGACATTTATGTGTGTTCACGTGTTGCCAGGATAAAGATTTCTACAAGTTTCAAAATTTTTATAAGAGTGGTATCTGATAAAGACAGAATATAGATAGATAGATACAGCCGCGGATCCAGGATGTGATCAAGGGAGGGCCTAAACCATAGTGTGCCGCTTTATCCACTGCAAAGAAAGTAGAATTGAAGCCCATTTTATCCAGTGTATACCTGAGCATCAAGAAGGCTATAGCCTCTATAACCCTCCCCTTGGATCCGCGCCTATATATATATATACTTACCCCTCCTGAAATTCCAGTGACAAATGAGCCTTCAGGATTGTCAAAAATTACATAGTGTCACCTAATTCTTACGTAATATAATATTCAACTGCCATACTTATAGGGTTCCACTTAATGTGATTTGTAAGAGTCTGTATGACTATTTGAATATATTCTATTTATATATGAGTGTAATTATAATTTCTGGGTAGATTTTTCCTTAAAAAAATTTATGGTTTAACGGGCAGATAATTTTCTTCTCACTTCTGTCATAATCAGAGTTCGGCAATAGGATAGAATTGCCTTGACCTTTAATATTTTTCATTATATTTTATTGTAATTCATCTCCATATATACCTAAGGTAGGTTACAATAAAATATTTATGACGAATTTTGGAGTGAAAAAATGAAGATGAGCTATATAAACATAATCAATACACCAAAAATAATAATAGTTATTTAATTATATTTATTACAATTTTGCAACAGAAATACTTTCGAAGGAGTTAAAGATCTTAACTATGCTAAGAATTGTGGGACAATATGTCTTATAAATCAACTTTGTATATCTTAGTAAATTATGTAGTTATTCTAATATTAGAAGTAGAATAGCTGTAAACAGAAGCGAGCTAGAATAATTTGTATTAAAGACTCTTAAATGTTTCTCCATTCGGCAATTATATTACCTGGTTTGCGATCCTTCATCGCAAAAAACTTGATATTCTATTCATGATGTCAGACATTATTATTATTATTATTATTATTATTATTATTATTATTATTATTATTATTATTATTATTATTATTATTATTATTATTATTATTATTATTATTATAAAAAACAAATTCCAGGAAGAAAGTACGACTTAACATGTTTTCTGGTTCTACATTTTTCAGCTAGAGTTACATATTTCATTAGGATAGGAGTAGTGTAACTTATTTTCGAATATATATAAAATCTGCCAAGGTACCATATAATATTACAAATATTTCCAAAAGATAATAGTTCTACGTGTTAAGATCGCTGTGGCTCAGTTGTAGAGCGCTTACTCCCGGCACATGAGGTCCCTGGTTCGATCCCAGTTCCCACCAAGTAAGCTTTGTTTTGAACAAACACAGTTGTGAGTGGGTTTTCTCAGGAACCTTCTGTTTCATCCCCTTTCGTCATTCCAGCTTTATCATCCTACAAAGCCCGCTCCCTTAGCCTCAGTGCATAATCATGGGACGTTAAACTAAATAAATTGGCATGTTGAATAAACAATTTATACACAAATTAACTTTCCATTTATCCATAGTACTCAATAATAAATTATTAAAATATTCTTGTTTTAAATGTCGTAGCTTCTTTTTGGAATGAATGAATAAATCATTGTTGAAAGGTACATATTGCCAAGCAACTGATAGAATTAATTTTACTATTTGAGCCTTGTATCATCTTCAGTGTTAATTACTGTATGTATAAAGCGAATAATATTACAAAAATGGAGGTTTAATGATTTTGATTTCTAATTAAATTTGACACAAAGACAAGTGGAAAAAAGCGTAAGTATAATATTATTATACTTACTAGTAAAAGGTTTCAAAATTCTAATATATTATTATTATTATTATTATTATTATTATTATTATTATTATTATTATTATTATTATTATTATTATTATTATTATTAGTTCTAATATGATTTTACATCTTTTTTGTGCATGTGTTAATTGTATTCAATTTTAGATTATGTTTATTTTCACCATTTGTATGCTTTTATTTCTACTCTATGGAAATTGTAATTGGATCGGTAAGTCTGTAAATTTCAGTATGTAATAAAATTGTTATTATTATTATTATCTCTGCTATTAATTGTCTTGATACACATGGATACAAAACCGACTTCTGGCTTTATTTTACATATAATTCAAACTTCAAAAAATTCTTTTCTTAATTGAAAAGTTTTGTTATTAAAGATAGTCGTTAAAATTAACTATATTTCCTTTCCTGTATGATCAAATTTTTTGTGAAAATAATTACTATAAATAACAAAATTCCCATAACAACCATAATTACTTACCATAATTATCGCGAAATAAAATAGATGTATTAAGGTTTAATATGAGAAAATGAATTGTTATATTTTTAATAATTTGGTTTTTGCTAGATACTTGCTCTAAAAATATCACATTTTCTTTGTACATGAAAATAAAATTCATGTTTTCAAAGTTTTCATTCTTTAACAATACTATTTTAGAATTGATTATAGAATAATAACCATATTATTGTTTTTTATGTACGCGAATAGAGACACCACTGGATAATATGTTTATTTCAACCTTTTAATAAGTTTGAGTAATTGGCCGTCTTTCTTGTGTGCTGAAAGTAAACAATACTGAATTATTATTACTATTTAACATATATACGTTCAAATCAATTATCCTTCTTTCTTATATATGAAACCGAAAGGGTTCAGTTAAATAAAATATGTTTTCAATAAAACTAGTTTAAATTACCATACTTAAATATATAATTTAGCCCAATTTAAAAGGATAGCTATAAAAACAATGCACGTAAAATTAAAACAATCACTTAAATAAGCATTAAATTTTAATACAAGTATGTTTGAGTTGTCATATGTAACTTGTGCATGTAATTAGCATTCTACACTTTGTCCCCTTTAATAGCTCTACGTTTAAACGAAGAGTGTAAAATTAAAACGACCAATTAAATAATAAGGATTTACTTAGGTTTAAATTATGATAATGAATTTGTAAATATAACGAGCAAACTCAATGCAATAACTTACTGATATCTTAAATGATTTATGACCAATCTAACGTATCTAAAATTTAAAGAATCTGTTAATAATTATTATAATAAGCATTCATCTCCTTGATATTTAACGCTGTTCAATTTAGTAAGGAATTGTTACCTTCAATATATTTAAATTATGATTATTTTCTTAAAAGTAAGAAATTAAACCTAGTTTAACTCGATAAATCGTTGAATGAATGAATTATTTGCATTTGCACAAAATTATAAAAATTCAGTTGGATAATATAAATTCATCTTTAGGGCGTTTACTATTAATAGATTCCCCAAAGAACTCAGAAATTCCAGCAAGCAAATTAAACATTTAAGATCGTAATTAGTAGAGAATGTTTTAATTCGTTGGTTAAAAGTTAACGTATCCCTTTTCAGTAGCAAAACGCATAAGACGAAGGTTTTCAGTTTGAACGTCATGAGTTCCAGCCAAAATCGAAATCTAGTTTTCAGTACAGAAGGACAGAACTCTAACCACCTGTCATGATAAAAACCGTAGTGTTAATACAAGTAGGTTCAAAATTATCGTACTTTCCTTGTCCAATAAACTTAGCATAGAGAATGATAAGATTTAACCAAAATTGATTGGTTAACTTTTACCCCCTTATACATTTGTGTTTCAATTATCAAATTCATTTTTATAAGTTTTAACATTTTTATAACGTTAAAACTTCTTATTTCCATAAATTCTTGTTATATACAATTTTGCGTTATTTTTAAAATACGTAAAGTTGTATCAGTTAATGTAGGGATTTTAAGATTTAAATTTATGGGCTTTCGGAATTTATGGCCATTTAGCCTGTCACGTATGAGGGGTGAGCACACTATCCTAGAAAAGGGAAGGAAGGAAGGATGCGGCCTGGGACTCAAGTTAGGTACCACCCTGGTATTTACCTGGTGTGAATGAGGAAAACATACAGGATGGCTGACCTGAAAAAGCTTTTTCCACTTTTTCGATCGACTGTCCCCACTGGTAATCAAACCCGGCACCGCTCGCACCGAAGGCGAGAGCGTCAGCGACTGCACTACGCGGGGCCAAATCAATTAATGTAATATCATATAGCTATTTATTTATTTTTTAATGCTCGAAGTAGATTACAGTAAAATTAATACCAAATTGTAACATTTTTAAATCGTAAAACTTTTTAAAGCTGTAACCTTGCTTTATAAAATTATTTATTAACGGAACTTCATTAAATCTCCTCCATAATACCTCTTGTTCGTAAATATAAATGTCTCTAATTATTTGAATTTAACTTCTCTTGCGTCCAATTTTTGTGTCAATACATAGGCACTGGTACTTCACATAGGATTGTGACAGAAATAGTCAATTTTTAACATTGAGTAGAACAACTTTTTAATTGATAGCTCTAAATGTTTTCTAAAGTATTATAATACTATACATACGAGAATTAATATAGCTACCAAATTTTATAATTAATACACTATTTTATATTGTTCTCTTCAAATCTTGCGAGAAAATTGGTAAAAGCGTACAATAATTTACTAAAACTATTTCTAAAATTTGAAAGAAAACTTCTAATTATTAAGAATTCAATAAAAAAAGATTATCAACATCTGAAAAAAATAGTAAAAGCCACAAGACTTTACAAAACAGATTTTTAAAATTTTGAAGATAATATCTTAAAGTCTCACAAAAATTTAGTTAAAAATATTTTTGTAGTTTGATCGAAAATTTGCTAAGATCTTAACAAGAATAAACTAAAAAGATTTTTAAAATTTCAATGAATCTCCCAGGATTTATTCGAAATTCATTAAAACCTTACAAGAATTTAAAAAAAAAAGATTATCGATATTTGAGACATTTTTGAGAACCATACAAACATTTATTCAAAGTTTCGAAATTTAAAAAACGTTAAAACTCAAGAATTTACAGAATATTTTTTTTCAATATTTGAGCGAAAATATGTTAAAACCTTACAAGAATTTACTCAAAACACTTTCAAATTTTGAAATATAATATTTAAACCTCTCTAGAATTTTAAAGATCTTTAAAACTTTAAAAAATGTAAAAATTCTCACAAGAATTACTAAAAATACTTTCAAAATTTGTAAGAAATTATATTGAAACTTTATAATAATTTACTAAGAAAGGTTATCAAAATTTAAGATAATATGTTAAAATTTCGCAAGAATTTATTAAAAATATTTTCAAAATTTGAAAGAAAATATGTTGAAATCTTATAAATTTAAACTCACTTAAGTATATAATAATAACAGCAATGTCTTTATTTTCTAGTACTAACTGCTACTAAAAATACTAGTATTACTACTATTACTAGTATTATTACTATTACTACTACAACAACTACTACTACTAATAATAATATTAATATTAATAATTACTCTTCAATTTTAAAAATAAAATTTACTTCCCTGTTTTTCTGAAAATGCAAAATTGCATGGTTAAATTTTGATTTTCATCCTCGAGTAATCCATAAGTAATGTTTTACTTACAAATAAATGTACAACCATTTCTTTTTTCCTTTTATTTTTATTTCTGCAATAGATTCTATATTATTATATATTTTATATAAGTAATTACCGCATTATACGAGTCCTATACACATAATCCAGCGCAAATCCTTTGCAGTGTAGCGGGCAACTCTACCGCACAGGAGAAACCGATCAATCCGCTGGTTGTCCGTAGTGAAGCGGCGTCAACTTGAAACTGATTCATTGGTATGCTGTGAACTACGACTAAGTAAAATATTACATATTAATCATAAACAACGTACATTTTGTAAAGTTATGTTTAGGCTAATTATTATAATTATTTGAGGACATACATAGATTATGAAAATGAAACTTACCCAGATACTTAGTTTGCAAATAAATCTGCACAACGTGATTTTAAATTGCATTCCATCGTTTTTATTATTATTATTTTAAGAACTTGTATTCCCATAATGGATAATTTTAGGCATATTATTAACCAAAAGTATACAACTTATGAAGGTTGACTATTCTTCTAAATATTAATAGTGCAATATTATAATGCAAGTATTACTTTATGAAACTAATCTTCATATTATTGGAACCACTCTATATTTTGCATATTCATACTGAACAAAATGTATTATTACTTACACGTTATTTTTATGAACACATTATAATTTTATTACATATCATTATTATTATTATTACGCCATTGTATATTTCGTAACTATTGCACTAATTAATACTTTGCACTAATTAATACTTGTCTAACTTAGTTCTATTATACGAAATTATTCAAGGTTCAGTTTTAAATTTCTAAATTTTATAACTTTTGTTGATTACTGTGATTATTATCAACTTTAGGAAATTCCTGTTTAAATATTGAAAAAACACTTTTCCATTGCAAATGTTTCTTACTTTCATTTAATTTATTTTAGTGCCTTGTTAATCGTTTCCATCTGAAATTCCAATTGTCTATATAGTAGCACATTTCCTTTGAAATTTTTATCCAAGAGTTATTGCTAATGTTTTCACTTCAAATTCCCTATTTTGTGTCTAAAGAAAATAATTATTGGAAAAAATTAATATATATTAAACAGAAATAATTATGCGTATTCCACAGTACTTATTTCATTCTTAATTAATACCTACATTTTCTGCATCTCAAAATTCTTATTTCTTATAGTTATATAAAAAGTTTGTAGATAAAATTAAATAATTATATGGTTGAGAAATTAAAAAAATCGTTTATGCAAAAAGGAGCATAAGGAGCTGTGATAATCCAATCAATTCTTATTTGTTATTACCAATAATTCCTTAAAATTCTGTTTCATATTATATTTGAATCTTCTTCTACTTATATTATCTTTCTAGAAATTTCCGACTAGACTTCCACGAATATTTTTCATGCATGCAAAATATCCCGCACATCTGTAGTGTATACACTACTAGTTTTGTAATATGTCTTTTACAAGTCGTAAAATGTTGTGAAGTAGAAATACTAGAATCATAGTAGAAGTCGTTTCTAAATACTAATGTGATATCTCTAAGTTGTTATGATTTTAATTATATATATACAATTGTAAATTCTTTGATTTTTAAAAGTTTTAAACTAGTATTACAAGACTAGTAGTTTGGTGAATAGGTTCCTGGACTCTGGATTTATTAGTAGCATAATATTCGATGATTTGAATTATTGTAAATTTCCCCCATTATATTATATTAATATTATTATAACTTGTATTATTTTCCTCTGTCTTTATAGGTATAATTTTCAATGCACATTTTCGACTACGTTCATCGAAAACATCAAAACGAACAGGATAAGACATTGAAATAGAATCCTACATGGAAGAAAACGTACCAAAAACTTTCTTTTTCAATAGAAATTAACGTAGCAATAGCTTGTGGATATTTCAACGCATTTGGTCACTATGGTTAAAAATGGGAGCTGAAGTAGCTACATCATGAAGTATATGAAGAAGGCCGAGTTCAATGCAACTTGTCTCAATGCTTTTAGATTGAAATGTACGTTTATCTTGTAAGCCATTATAAAACATGGTATCTATGATTTTAAAGAAATGCTTAATGTTGAAATGGAAATTTTTAGTAAGGATGAATTTACGGTGCAAAAAAAAAAAAAAAAAAAAAAAATATATATATATATATATATATATATATATATATATATATATATATATATATATATATATATATAATCGTTGTGAAAGAAATCACGAACAAAAATTGACCTTTAATGTTGATAATAATTGTATTAGTTTTTAAAAATTCATTGTAGTTTGTTTGTGCTTTCCCACAATCTCATGCTCCATAATGTTGGAAAAGTCAAGATATCCAAAAAAGAGACAAAAGTCAATGAAAATATGAACTACTTAGATATATTCACTGTTGCACTCTCTGAGGATCTTCTCAATTTCTTTATCATGTTCGGAAGTATTGTGTTTGCCATTCTGATATTGACTATCGTCTATATTTATTTGCCTAAGGGACTTTCAATAAGAAAAACATTATTTTTAGCCAAAATACAAAGTTCAAAGGTTTAAAATCAAATAATCGTAGTGTCTATTTGACTGGACTCCTCCCAAATCAAGAAATAGGTCATTAACTTAAACTTACGAATAAATAATATCAGTTTTTGTTCATTGTTAACTTTTCAAACACATTGTATAACTCTGTCAAGATTCTATAAATATGTATTTTAACAAAATTATATATATAATCACAATTTTCTCTAAAAGTGCATTATGATGTAGAATTTCCTTATCTCCAAAATAATGACATACAAAACGACACTATATTAAAAATTATGTTAAGGTTTAATATTAGCAATATTTATGCCAACAACATAGTTTATTTTCATGTGAAATACTTAATTTTCTGTGTAAATAATAATTAATATATCGAAATAAATAAATCGAAAATTAATCATTTGTAGACTGACTTTAATAATACAGAATGTTTTAAGGATTATTTTCCTTACTTGTAGTAAAAAGAAATACCAATAAAATAGTGAAAAAGGATTCAATAATGATGTTTTAAATACAATTCTGAACAACTACTGTTAATAGTTTTGAATAAGAAATTTAGTCATCAAGTTCTAAAAAAACAAAAGTTAGTAAATTGTTTAATATATACAACATATGAATTGAATTTAAACATCATTTTGATCCTCTAAATATAACCGTTGTTTCATTATTTCCTCGCAAAAGTGTGTCTTCATTTCTTTGATAAGAGTATAAAACAATTAATTATGAAGAAGTAATAGGAAACAAAGGGATATTTTTTATATTAGTAATAATATCTTAAGTTTAACCTCACCTGGGACATTACAAATTATATTTCAAGAAACCTCATGATACAAATAGTACTATAAATAATATTTCATTGCGGCAACACGCAGGGGCAACTAGGTACGTCATATGGGATTCCTTAGAAGGAAAATTAAGGTTTATTTACATTTGTGCTGTCCAAATGGCGGCCCGCCAAACAATTTTTGCGGCCCACAAAGCTCTCACGATTTACGATTGTTATTACTGATACTATTTTCATTTATATTTATTCATTCTTTTAATGTTTCCTTTCGAAATAAGGCATCCATTTAGCGATTCTGTTAAACAAAAAGGCGCGGGAATCCACGGTAACACCTTTCCCTAAATCTTGAGTGTCAATGTTTGATAATACTCATTTGTATGAAAGTGAATTTTCCACCATGAAAATTCTGAAGAATCGCTTCAGAAGCTGGCTTGGAAATTCTTCTCTTTTACATCTCCTGCAGCTCACAACATCAGGAATGACTGTAGACACCCCAGCCCTTGTAAACGCTGCTAGTCACCCTCATTTGTCACATTGAAAGGTATATCATATTTCAAATATATATTTTTTTATATTTTCATTTCTAGCGTATTATTATTATTATTATTATTATTATTATTATTATTATTATTAGCTGCGGCCCTCCACTTTACTAGTTAAGACGGTTATGGCCCTCGGGCTCATTATAATTAGACACCACTGATTTACATTTTTATCAATGCAATAATAATATACCAATGGAAAATGTAATATTTTAATTGCATTGAAGGGTCTTGCCACCTCTGAATCAAAATTTGATATGGCATTGCTTGGAGCAACGTTGATTCAAAGTCCAAGTTTTTGAATGGGAATTTTTCAATATGGACATCATTTTTCTAAAAATAGCTTTAATTTATTATAATTATGATTAATAATAGAAATAACACAGTACTCCATTAGTTACACCGAACACATATACAAAATTACATATTTAGTGAATAATGAACACTTACACTGTCGAAATATCTATTATTAGTAGTACTACAACAGTAATAGTACTTCTATACTATAGAATTATTATTATTATTATTATTATTATTATTATTATTATTATTATTATTATTATTATTATTATTATTATTATTATTATTATTATTATTATTATTATATAGCGTAGTCACTAAGAAGGCATCTGCCTACTAACTACTCTACCAACGAAATTAGACTTCCAAACTATGCGATGCACAAGTGTTTGAACTCTTATAATATGGCTTTGTAAGTTCGTCCGTCCGTCCGTCCGTCGATAAGTATAAGAGCATAAACGGTAAGAGATCTCTAGAAGCGCTTTTTTGGGGGGGAATTGATTGAGGGTCCAAAAAGTAGGTTTCATACCCTCCCTTAACCCTGTATTCAAACCGGAAATTATTGCCATAGAACATCATTTATTGCCATAGAACAAAAACGGTAACAGATAGCGTGAAGGGGTTTCTTGCAAACGATTTACCATATCAAGACAACATATCAAACCTGTTCATTAATTAATTCATTCAACTGTTCATTCAACATATCATAACTATTCATGAACAAAAATTGGTTCAAATTTACTATTACTTCGAGTTTCAATACCGGTTACAACGTTCATCCCCACTGAACGAAAAAGATAACACTAGCGAGAAATGGATTTTTGAAATGATTCATCATCTTAAGACTACATATCATGACTACCCACAACACTCTACCAATACAAGAAGTGGTTCGAATTTACTATTACTTCCGGTTTCAATGCTGATTTCCGTAGCGCGAAAAAAGTAAATGTAATCAAGATGTAGGTTTCTGGAATCAATTCAGCGTCCCAAGAATAGAACCCATTTTCTCTGTTGAACCTTGACTTAAACAGAGATTCAACTTAGCCATTTCCGTTTTTCAACTTTCATTGCCACGAAACAAACAGTTAGTAGATAGCAAAAACCTTTTCTTGCAAATGAATCGGTCTGTAAAACAAGTTTCTTGAATCTGCGTGTCACTTTGGAACGAAGGTAAAATTAAAATATAATTTTTTCCACTTTTAAGGATCGAACATGCAGCGCGTTGGTGCTGGAAAAATGTCTTGCTGATTACGCTACAATAAGTACTTTAACAAAACTCAAAGTGTATTGAATTCATTGGTTCAAACGTGTAAAAAGGCAGATGTATTTGTATTAGTATAGTTCTTAATCTTAGACTGTTATCATTTTTTTTATCATAAAATAAAAAATTGCGAAATGAATTGTATATTATAATTCAATTATTTATTTATTATAATTCAATTGAGAAGATTGGCGCGCGGTGGCTCAGTGGTAGAGCGTTCACCTCCGGCGCTTGGGGTTCCTGGTTCGATCCCAGCTCGCGCCGTGTGTACTTTGTGGATGGACATTTCATTCATTTCTCATCATCACCGCTTCCCTTAGCCTAACCGGCATAACCGTGAGACGTAAAACTCAAAGATTTCATTTAATATCATTTTTCAATTGAGAAGTTTAAATTGTCTCATTGATAATCAATGATCTTTAATGAGACTGTGCTTGCTTGACTGCTAGGCCAGCACTAAAAATACATTATTATTATTATTATTATTATTATTATTATTATTATTATTATTATTATTATTATTATTATTAATGTTGATTTTTTACTGCTTTTTTACTTGTTGATTTATTTCTTTTCTGACCTAACTCACGGATCTTCTTGTCTGTTTTGTTTTTCTTCTTCTGTAAATAATATAAACTTTTTAACGTACGTAAGTGTGATAATATTAGTTTTTTCACCCGAAGTTCAACAAAGCTGAAAAGGAGGATAAAATGTTTTATGTATATGTTGACTTTATCCTTAATTTCGGGTACAACTTTAATCAGTTTGAATTTAATAAATTCTTATTCATCAAATCTACTTTTCGATACTTTTTGATGTAATCTTACGGATAACACCAGTAATATGAATGACATTACACAAAATTTAATATGGCTGATACGCAAAATGACATACTGTTAAAACACGAATATTAAATTTCGCTCAAATATTTTATGTAGAGTATCTAATAAGAGAGCTCATGAAAAAAAAAAGATTCCGAAGTTTATAAAAGTTTCATTATGTACATATTAAATGGATAAAATGAGCATATAATTTATTTAAAAATTTAATAATTTTCCCAACCGATGTTATTTCTTCCTAAGAAAAAAAGAAAATAATTTCTACGGTATGATTAGATTTTAACAAAAGAAAGTGCAAAAATGAGACATATAGCTATTGATAGATTTCATTGCGCTGAACAAAATGATATGAGTGAACTGTAAATTCTGATGCTTAGTTTTTGAGAAAAATGGATTTCTTTTTGTAAACCTAAAACTCGATGTTGTATAATAACTTCAACACTTTTTAATCCTAGAAAGACCAAGGGAGGGTCAATTTTGCCCACGAGGACTTTTTTATTTAGTTTATATGGATTAATATGTGTTCAGGATTCTCTGCTTTTTGTTATTGTTTCTTTTGATGAAAGGTTCATTTTCGCTTTTTTTCAACTGGAATTTTACTGCATTGTTTCCTTATAAAAAATAATTCACATGCGCGGGCCGATTTGACCCCTCCCTCTCTTAGTCATAGGTGCTACCCATCTTTGTTTTCCCCAAAACTCCTTTCATTTGTATTTTTATATCTAAAACTTCAATTACTTTTCAAAAAAATATTAGTTTTCTCCTTTATATGAACACTTAAGTCTTCATAGAACTTGTCCAGTGTTAACTACAATACTAGTTTTCTACATAAGCAGATTTACGCACTGTATTTAGCCTTTTTTTATAGAAATAAAAATGCACAATTCCTTGAAAAGCTCCATTTTTGAAATTTAGTTAAACACGTTAATTCAAATTGAACAAATATATTCAGAAAATTACTTAAAACCAGCGCGGGCAAATTTGACCCCCCCCCTTGGCCCTTCACGTAGCAGATTCGAGCATGATCTTTCTAGGGTTAAGATGAAACTAATACACTGATGTATACTCGCTTCAGGCTCCCCATTATTATACTAGCAAAAGATGCTGGTGTATAACTATACATTGTATAGTTAATAAGAATAGCCAAAAATTTTGATTGACTTTTAAACTTTAATAATTTGTGTTTAACTATAATAATTATGCAAATATTAGACATATATAAATAGATAGATAGCATCGAGATGAATAAGATGACATGTTTCAGGGTGAATTCTTATGCGTAGTTTTTGAGAAAAAATCATTTTCATAGCGCTATAAGAAACCTATGGAACCCGGAAGTTCAATGCCGCGTTCACAAAAGCTCTCCACTGACTTCTATCCTTAGCCAACTGGATCCAGTTTCTACTTTATATTCCTATTTCTGTGAGATTTATCTTAATATTGTCCTCCCATCTGCGCCTAGGTATTCCTAATGGTCGTTTTCCGATTGGTCTTACAGTTAAGTCTTTGCAAGCGTTTCTACTTTCTTCTATTCTGGTTACACGACCTGCCAACCTGAGCCTAGTAAACTTGATGACTTTAACAATGTTTGGTAAACCGTATGCATTATGTAGTCCCTCGTTATGAAATTTTCGCCATTCCCCATTCCCGTTCCTCTTGAGTCCGAATATTCGTTTCAGGATCTTGTTCTCAAATAGATAGTTTTATCGCTAATAATAGATAGTTTTTTATTGTGTTGAAACAAACTGTTTATGTATTAATTACTGTATTACGTAAAGAAAATAGACAGTTAATTATCAAATTGTATTTAGTATTATCTGTCCTCTCCTGACGGTGACACATGTACTCTTAATAGTGACACACTTACTACTGAAAACAATTGTGTTAAGAAAAAAACAGACTGAATGGTGCATTGGAGGTTAGCGAACTGTAAAGAGTTAATGGTTTTAAATAAGTAAAAACTATTCACACACAAAAAATAAATAATAAATAAATAAATTAATAAAAGATACGTTTTCAAGCTTTCTTTCGAGTTTCATAAGCTATATTGTTAGTTATTTAGTGGTCTGAGCGCGGTGCTAGAAGTAATGAAGTTCATAGCCAATTATTTCTTCGTTGCCCATCAATGATTGAAATTTAATGTCTACATTAAAATGCAAACATTGACTGGATGGACAACTTAGAAATAATTTGCTGTAAATTTTGTTCCTTCCAGCACCACGCTCAAACCTCTAAATAACTAACAATATTGCTTATGAAACTTGAAAGTTCATCGCCTCAGAAACGAGGTTTTGTTATTGAATATGTCTAGTGCCAAGTTGTTCCAATCAAACTGCTCTAGAACAAAAATTGTAATAGTAAAATGAAATTTTAAAAATCTGCAATATCTTTTGGTATCATCTTTTTTTATATCCATAGTGGTATATACATTTAAAACAAATAATTAGGAATCGTGGTACTTTTTTTCTAAAAGATTTAACTTTACAACATAAGCAAATTAACCGAAAGTACAAATGTATATAACACTATGAGTGCTCCATGTTTACTATAACGAAGAGATTAGGCTTGGTGATCGTTTCCCCATTAGTTTTCTTGCTTTATAACGCTATCAGAAATATGAGTAATTAATTCAATGTTAGTGTTTCAATATAAGAAGAGTAGAAAATAAAATAATCCACACTGATGCATTTTCAACATTTTTCGTTCAAAGAATAATTAGATTTGGCTTCATTATTCTTCTGTGTGTTCCCCGGTTTCAACAAGTAAAAGTTGTGTAAAGATTTCTTTTTAAAGAATTAAAGAAATTTTATCTTTTATGCGTTAAGATGAATTGAAACAAACTGAAAAATAATAAAATGGTTCTACAATTTATTAATAAATCACTAACAAAAATTTTATAGGGTCATTCTGACCCATATCATACGACGAAGTAACAGGATTACTAGTAAGTTTTCCTGTTCAGGAAAAAAATCGTCCTTTATTGATAATTTTTTGAAAAACCAAACGTTTATTATATTTGGTACTACCCTGTGTACGTGAATTCGGTAATCCAGTTCATCCCAGACTCGTTTTAGTATGTTTCCATAACCAGTTTGCAGTGCAGCTGTAATGTACTTTTGCAGTTTACAGATATCTTAAGGTAGAAAGGGTTTGTACACAAATGTCTTTCAAATGTCGCCACAGAAAAAATGCAGGGAGTTAAGCCCTATGATACTGAAAACAAGCGGCAAACTCTCTCAATATCTACCTTAGACGTAGAAGACCTACAGATAATTTTCTCTTGTAAATGCATCTGTTGTGTTACATTGTTGATATCACTTGTGAATGGTGCAATTTTGTACGAAACTTACTTGAGCGTTCACAACAGACCAGCTGACGTAAAATTGTAGGATGCAAAATACTTTATCTGTCCCACAGGCAGCCATTTTGCAATTTGTTACTATAGGGTCTGGAGGAACAATTTCAAACTACTACGACCGTGCCAAACTAATTTCGATGATGTGATCGAAATATATTTCAATACAATGTTTTAATTGTTAAATAGTTTTAACGCTCATGAAACGACTTCTTATCGTTCAAGTAATTTTGAAACATGTTGTATTTCATATACCTACTAAGCTCAAAGTCTTTGACCATGCCAAGTTTCGTCAAAATCGTACGAGTTTCATTAATCACGTATAAACATAATATAAACAGTAAATCATATATAGTATATTGGTAAAAGATTTTTTTAAGAAAGAGAAAACAGATGAAGAACGAAAATGTACGATATTAACCAACAGTAAACTTGTTTCTTTTTTCTTCCTTTCTTAATTTTTGGTTTAAGCAATTATACGCAGATTTTTAGCGACATTCCATTGAAATTTTGCTGCATACACTTCAAGAAACATTATTTATGGCAACTAGAAATCATTTTCGAATACTTCAGTATCCGAAATAAACTAATTAGACTAAATTAGTTATAATTTATCTAAACACATTAAGCTTAGATATAATTAGAAAATATAGTTCATGCACAAAATAAACTAATGAGACATGAATTCGAAATGTAACTACTGTGTCAAAACTATTGCCCTGCATTGTTATTCTATTTACGTTTTTATTTTTTACATATATAAATATAGTTTACTGTTGTTTGTTGCGTCCATCATACAAAACGTGTTAGATGTTGATGGTAGGTGTATATACACGTGAGAAGCCCTGGCGCTCCACTATTGATTTTTAATCTTAGGCTCTCCTGGCATGTCGATAAACTATCTTCTGGAAATTTGCATATATTACTATGGATACGGTGCCTCCTCGTCCCTCGCCTGTGAAGTAGAATTCCATCAGGTAAAGAAGGGTCGGTTGGGTCCCTGGCTGCCAAGTTCCATGGTTACAAGAATGAGGTAAATAAGAATGTACTAATTTGATGCAGAAAACTGAAAGAATCTTAGGTATTTTGTGTGGTTTAACACACAAATTTTGAATTTCCTTGTTCTTTTTTTTCATTATTTATTTGTTCATAAAAGCGGAGATGCCAAGCATTTTCATAATAGTTTGGAAAATAGCAGACGGCTTTCAACATGTTTCCTCTTAGAAGAATTTTCAAGGGAACGAAGTATGTTGTTGCTAGGAAAGACATTTTATTATTTTATTATTATTATATTAATACTACAAATAATAAAGTAAACATTCCTCAATGTTACTAGCGTTTAAGAAACAAAAAAAATCCAAAGACATATATCAATCGATAGTTCTCAATGCTCTTAACAAAATAATATAACTGAGTGCTAACCCTCTTGAGAAGTTTTATGAGAAAATCGAGAAAAGGCAAAACTGCTACAGTACGACAACTACGCCACCTATCAAGAAAATACTAATATTGAAGTATACAGTTATTAAGCTTTTCATTTTGATACTATCAACGTTACAATATACAATATTGTTAATAATATAAAGACCAAAACTCTAATATGATTAAATTTCAAACTTTGTTGTTGTTTCTTTAAACTACAATATTGTCTAAAGATCAGACATATATGAATTAACAGATGAGATCAATCTGAACACAATGTTTATCAATACTTTACTTAATTAAGTTAAGTGTCCAAAAGGTAGTTTCCAGAAGGAGCATAAAAACGAAATCAAGATATGAATGTGTTATTTATTATTATTATTATTATTATTATTATTATTATTATTATTATTATTAATAATAATAATAATAATAATAATAATGTTTATTAGGGACAAACAGCTACATTTAAACATAACATAAAAATGAAACATGCAAGAAAACATGCAATGACTATTACAGATGGACATACAACAAAGATCATAATGAAAAAAACAAATAAACATAATTATCATCTCAAGTAACATCTCAAGCAAAGTACACCCAGTCATAAGACTAAAATAATAACATAGTGATATGAGTATACAATAGAGAAAAAATAAATAAAAGAATGTATATAACATATTAAAAGGGAACATACATATAGACATAAAATTACAAATGAAAATACATGAAAATCATAAAAAGAATATAAGCATAATTTTCAACTCAATTGATACCTTAATTAAAGTACACTCATTCATAAGACAGAAATGAAAAAAAAATGAGTATACCAAGGAATAAAGAATTAGCATATAGCATGTAAAACTCATAACCAAAATAAAAAAGAAAGAGAAAAGGAGAAGTGTAGTATCCAAAAAAGATGGAACAAGAATAAAAGAGAAAAAAAGATGATAGGAAAAGGGAAAGAAAGTAAAAAAGAGAAAACAAGAAAAAGTACCTTAAAACAAAAAAAATCTCAAATGGCACCTTACAAGTTAAGGGAAAAAATTATTTATCCTTTAGAATTTTAATTAATTGTGAACGGAATTTAACAAAGTTACTTTGAAAGATATCTAGAGCATAGTAACACTTGTTGGCTGTATCTATAGTTCTATAAATTAAACATTTCAGGGTAGGAACATTCGAAACAAAAGGTACAAAATTTCTAACATTGCGATATGGAATTCTTATGGACCATAGACCATCAATAGAAAAGAAACCTTGAAGAATATTATGAAAGAAACTCAAATCAAAAATACACCGCCTATCAGTTAGAGGTAACAGATAAAGCTCTTTTGATATACAAGACAAACTAATAATAATAATAATAATAATAATAATAATAATAATAATAATAATAATAATAATAATAATAATAATAATAATAATAATAAAGAACTTTTTGTATTATTTAAGTTCAAATTATTTTAGCATAATCGTAAACGTACGTACCTGCGAGTAGCAGTAAGGTGAGATAGTACATGAAATACAAAATCCCGCCAAATGTCAAGTGAGATCTGTCATACGATTTCTGAATGGAAAGGACAGAATGCAGCTGACATCCGTCGGAAATTTTATTTACAGTTCGACAGTAATGAGGAAAGGGAAAGTCAGACAATGGTGCAGAGAGTTTCGGGAAGGGCGTGCAAATGTTCATGAGGATTAGCGTAGCGGAAGGCCTAGCGTTTAGCGGATGATCTGGTGGAACACAGTTCAATTCAATCGTCCGTGCACAATAACTGGACTCACCAATGAATTTCCAGAAATGTCTGCGAAAAAATTGCATCAAATTGTGACTGATAAGCTGGGTTATCACAAACTGTATATAAGATTGATGCCAAAAATACTGACAGACGCTCACAATGAGCAAAAAATGACAGCTGTACGTGATTTTTTCGCCGGCTGCTAGGAGGATGGAAATGACCTCCTATCTCGCATAGTGACGGGGGGTAAAACGCGAATATTTTATGTCACTGGAGAGTCGAAGCACAGTCAATGCAATGATGGCACTCAAACAAATATCAGTTCACAAAATCATGGCAACCGTGTTTTGGAACCAAAAAAGTGTGATTCTTGCGGAATTCTTGAAACCAGAACGAAAAATTACAGCAGATACATATTGCCAAACACTTGAATAATCTGCAACTTGCCATCCAAAATCGGTGAACAGGGACGCTACGCTCTGGAATTCTTCTGATCCATAACAATGCTCGCCCAACCACACAGTTGCTTGAACTGTTGAGTAATTCAAAGATTTCAATGAGAACTATTCAGTCATCCCCCTTACAGCCCAGATCTTGCTCCCAGCGATTACTTTCTTTTCCTTCACATAAAAAGGTGAATTTTGCATCGAAACATTTTAACGACAGTAAAATGCCCTATACATTAGTTCTGGATTGGTTACACTCTCAAGCGGCAGATTTTTTACACTGAGAGCATACGGAAGCTTGTGCCATGCTACCAGAAATGTCTGGAGATTTTTGGTGAGTACGACGAAAAGTAGCTAAGGTATATACTTGTATATCAATCACAATAAACTTCTTCTATCATTTCCTTGTTTTTTTTTTAAATATCGGCGCTTCACTTGAATGGGTCTCATGTTTTATTTTTATCCCATGACACTTTAATGTTATTAAAATTCAAAATGCGTAGTGGAATCATATATACATACGATGTATATCAATGGTCAGAAATCCTAATTTCATGGATATAGTATATGTATTAAGTATATAAAGTCCTTTGTATCATCATCATTATCATCATCATCATTATTATTATTATTATTATTATTATTATTATTATTATTATTATTATTATTATTATTATTATTATTATTATTATTATTATAACTGGTTTAAAATTAAATTTGCTAGAACCTTCTAAAAGTTTATTAAAAAGGAAGTCGAAAGTATCCTTATTTTTAAGAGGTCTAGGTAAAAGATTTTGATTTTTTTCTTTTCAATAGTTGCAGATATGTATTTGGTTAAATTTGTAACCTTCAGAAATTTTTATTTTTAGAACTTAAATTTATAAAGGTAGTTTCCACATGCATAATAATTTACTACCTACCATATTTCATATAATAGTCTGTTCACGATCTATTTGAACTTTTAGTTAATTAGCCAAAACATACTTTTTTGATACGTTTGAAGTAATAACGAATTAAATTATTTTAAAAATACATTATTTACTTAATTTATTAAAAGTAAAATAAAAATGTTCTGTTGAAAGGCTTGATTTAAGGTCGAAACGATCTACTAACGAGCATTTCTTCGTCGCAAAAATAATATCAACACTTTCCTTGTACATTATTATTATTATTATTATTATTATTATTATTATTATTATTATTATTATTATTATTATTATTATGAAAACACGATTAATGAATTTCATCTTAGCTATATGGATAGCGTACGCCCTCCCCCGCCGTATTCGGTTCTTGGTAGGAGTTCACGTGGTTCGGATCCTGCGTTAAGCTGTAGATCAATGTTGTGTATAGCCTTGGTGCTGAAACCAAAATTAAATATGATTGCAAGACTCTTTAAAAAAAATCTGGTATCTTTGACCAGGGATGTACGCAGGGGTGGGTCGTGTGTGTCTGGACCCCTCCGAAAGTCCTACTTTTGTGTATATTCAGTCCAGTTTTAGGGGTAATCTTACAAATTTTAATGTAATTTATCCTCATATTGAATTTAGACTTCCCCAATATATATTCCTGGGCAATCCCTGTTGACTAGTATTATTAATAATATAGATGAGCACTATATTACACATCAGAATTTTTCTCCCATATTTTCATCGTGCATCGACGCAAGTTACACAAACTAACAAATATCTGGTCTGCATAATAAGACTTCTATATAACAACACAAATTTACAGTTATTTACAACATTTACTGTTGTTTGTAATTATTTTCGATATTATTTATTTCATCTAAATTTGAAAGAACGGAAGGATTCTTCCTAAAGGGTCCTAAAAGCATTCATACGTAGGGTCACTATAATCGAAATCTTTTCCCAACCAAGATCAATTGAAAGAGACAAAAAAAAACTTTCTGTGCATTCAAATATTATACAATTAGAATGAAACTATAACAGAAAGCAAAAAAAGAAAAAAAATCTAATTTGTTATTCTAAGTTGAATTTCTGTGTATATTAGTTAATCGGAACCAGCACCCACTGGACCTATTTTCTCAAAGTGGACGTAACGGCACTGGATACGTCTATCAAAAGATGATCCCGACAAATTAGAAATTCAAATTACCCGTAGTCTCACTTAATTTGGACTATAGACACACAATTCTTCACTATTATTTAGGTTTTACTTAAAGATTGAAACGTGATATAAATGATAAATATAGAAATGGTTTAAAATATATCATACCTAATTGATACTCTAGTATAAACATACGTGTCCCTCGCACTTGTGAAAATATTAAAAGAAATAGGTCTGATTACAAGCAGGATTAAAAATTCGAGGACAGTCAATAGTTTTTTTTAGTATTATTATTTATTTTTGAATATAAATCTATCTAGCATTATTGAAGATTTTTTTTTTTTTTAAATACACTGTCTTGCCATTACTAAAATTCGAAACCTTAGTTATTACACTAATCACTAGGTAGTCACGGGCCGCGCATTCTGAAGATCTTCCTATTATAATCTTCAAGAACCATTCAATGGAACACAAATTACGTGTAGTCTCACACCATACTTTTTAAAAATCTACACACGATAACTGAACACTAGGGGGAAAAAAACTCTTAGTGGAACACAGTTCTTTGAAGAAGAGAACAGTTGTCATAATTTAAAGATATTTTTCCAACATCATAAGGAAAATATCCACAATGTACGAAAAGGCATAAGTTTCAGAACGTCAATGCCATAAGTAAAATTACTTGCCTTGTGCCCATCCCCTCGCCGCTAATTTTATTAACTGTATATATTCTACGCCAACAACACTTTCGCGTAGTCCGGTACAGCGAGTTCTTATTGCGGAAGGGAAGGGAAAGCCTATTCTGTGAGGTAGGTGTTACTTAATGATCTATGCAGCCGACAGCAACACAGGATACAAGTACCATCATGGTCCAGACCCACATAAACACAGAAGGCTGATCATGTATACGTGAGCTCCTGTTACAGTAAGTGGCACAGATGGTCGTTACTATGTCTTACCTTAGTATGGCTATTCTCAACCTCTTGGTCGCAACACACTGTTGAGTCCTGACAAAGTACCTGGAGAGTCACAAAGCTCAACTACAATTAAGAGATGAACATGATTAACTTCACTTAAGTGTTATTTGACAAGTAACACTTTTGTCAAATATCTAGGATCAACATTAACAGACCAAAACCATATCCACTTAAAATGTCGTCTAAAAGCAAGAAATTCATGATATTATTGAGTCCAAACACTTTTCTTGGCGAATTTTGTAGAAGAATTTGAACCTTAAAATTAAAAGCGATAATTATGGCTCTTGTGCTATACGGTTGCGAAACATGATTCCTTACTTTGAGGGAAGAACAATGATCTCTATTGCAATTACCTATTATTTGGTTGTAGGCCAATTAAATATATAGAGATAGTATAAATATCTTCTAAATTGGACTCAATTATTCCAACTTAAAATATCCTGCATACACAAGTAGTCAACTTAAGAAACAATAATAGCCCGTCTATCGTAAGTAAAAATTCATAGGTGTTTGACCTCAGTTTCAACTGCATAGGGTCTGTCTGATTGAGGCTTAATGCAACGAGGTATTTAAATTTCGGACTCAAATAGGTATCAATAGTTAAAAAAATAAATACCTGTTGCCGGGAGCAGGATTCGAACCTGGCTTATTGCGGCCACAACGCAGTGTTCTAACCACTAGACGATCACGGCTATGGTGAGGCTTCAGAAATAATTTGTTCTTCACTGCTCTTAACTGGTTAACTGAAGTGAAACAGCCTTTTATTCACCATTACAGATAAGTTATTTTGTTTAATTAAGTTGTATGACGTTAAAAATTATTATTATTATTATTAATAATAATAATAATAATAATAATAATAATAATAATAAAAAGAAGAAGAAGAAGAAAAGATAGTTGATTGAAGTCGAAAATTCAGCTGTTATTAAAGATAAGGGCTGATAGTTTATACTTCGAAGTATTATTACTCCGGAAAACTCAATATTTGGCCCTCAACTAATTAATTGTAAATATTTAAGTCTTCTTGTTCGTAGTTTACGTCTATTCGTGCATCCTATAGGAAGAAAATAGTGATGGATTAGTGAACAATAGAAAAAATCAGTTTTTGTTAGAAATAAAATGGGTTGAATAATAATAAAAAAGTGTTTCCCTTTAGCGAAACTACTGTATCTCTTACATCAAGTGCAACTTATACAGAGCAATGAAGTCAGTTATACGAATTGATGAGGGTTATGTCAGGGATTTTCTTCCTAACTAAAATTTAGCCCACCTAGAATGAGAAAAAAATCATTCCTGGCAGGGATACCTTTCACCTCCTCTATTTTTTTTTTTCGAATTATCATGAAGATAGAAACAGGTAACAATTTTCATTTTATGTAACCAAATTTTATGTAACACTTTTTTAAAAATTAAAATAACAGACATCTCCCTTTCCAATCTTTTTTAAAAATCGACTTCAAGAAAAGGAGGAGGTACTCAACTCAATCCGTTCACATATATACACAAAAGATAAACCATTCATGTACAGGAAGACATTGTTTGACATACACTGCAATATAATTAGTTTAACAATGTTGGCAACCCAAACAAAGTTTTACATTTTCAAATAACGCTACGTTTAAGTTATTACAGATTTCAAATATATACATCAAACGAAAACTTACAAACTGACTGGAACTCATGCCGAACTTCATCAACTAGAGCTAAGCATTCACTGAGCAGCATTCCTCGCATCTCTTGTTTCTGAATTGATATCAATATGATATTACAATATCTTTATCATTATCAGATTTCTCTTAACGTCTTGGCAATTGTATGAAAGCGTCTTTGCTCTGCTCATCGGTTTCTAACATTATTGGTCTTCCATAAACTGGCATTCTTCCATGCGACAATCCGTTCTGTTGCATTGAAAATACAACTAGAACTGGATTTATTCTATACTATTAGCATACATCTGAAATAAAAACTTACAAAGTATAATATATGCTCTAACCTTTGAAAAATGCGTTTATATGCACTATAAAATTTCAAACTCGAGCTGTATTATTGTTGTTGAAATCCCTACCAAGTTTAACAGAGATGTATGTAACCAAACAAAATATGCATTTGCATAAAAAAAAATCCGAAGTCTAATAATCACACGAAGATCCACTACTAGAGTATATTCTTCTCATATTCTCAATGACGATCATCCATTCCAATCGAAATCCCTGATACAATGCGCAGTACAGCACCTGACTCCAACCGGATCTATTATCAGCATATCAAAGAAGCTCCACTCCTTCTTCTTCAAGTCCTCGCTACCATCTATAACTTTGTATTAAGCACTCGATTGGAAATTTGAAAAGGTAATTATGTTTAGTGCGTTGTCTACTTGTCTATTTATCAACTCACGCAATATCGCTAAACTGGTTTCCCTCCTCATTACAGTTTACTAGACAACTTGTTGCGTCTTAGCACCTTGATATCCAATCCTACAACAAATCGCTACCGTCCTGCATACTTCTGTTTGACCTGCAGAAGGCCTTTGATCATCTGGCAAGTTTGGCATCGTGAACTCATATATAAGCTGCATTTTTTTTTTTTTTTTTTTTTACTACTGCCTGAATACATACGTCTCATCTACCAAGTACCATTTCCTGTATAACCGTCCGATCTAAGTGTCTATCAAGGACAGCCTGTGTTACTCTATTCAGCAATTTGTTGGTGTTCCAGAGGGTTATGCATTATCACCGCTCATATACAGTATATAATCTCTTTGTAAGTGACGTCTCTACTATACTGGACACCATTCACATATTTACTTTCGTAGACGATACAGAACTTTTGGCCTGCGAAAGTACTTACTATTCAAGCACTCGCCGCAGTTCAAGTTGGTATTTTTCTCACCTTGATCAATAAATGGACATTCCAAATTAAGTTAGCAAGACTTATGCTACTGTATTTTAACCACCAAAAACTCGAAGTTGGATACGCCAAAATCCATCTCTCTTAAACCTGACTGTTAACAGTGACAAAATCTAGCGTACTACCACCGTGAAATTTCTGGAAATCACTTTCGATTCTCAGTTGACCTATAAACACCATGTGGACAGTCTGCACACCAAAACTAACCAACACCTCAATCTGCTCAAGTGATTTGCTGGAACTACCTGGAGACTTCATGTTGATACACTTATCAACACCTACAAGGCTTTCCTCTGACCGTGTTTAATCCATGGACATAGTCTGGATCAGTGTTCCCGACGGCTCTCTATCAACAACTACTTATATCTAAACACTATGCACTCCGATTGACCTATAGCATCAGGTTTCCAACCCTACACAACTAACTTCCTCTCTCTGCGTTTACTGTCTACTATTTACCCATTCTACGTCTAGACCTCATGCTACTTTTTTTTTTATCACGTTCTTTCCTCATGCCCAAGCATACATTGTTATTTTCATAGATCATTAACCTAGTCACTATTATTAATTCATCTCTAAGGAAGAGATAGCAAAACAATCTGAGGAAAACAGAACTAAAATAAAAAGATAAATAACACAGCCAAATGGTAACCTCAGGAAGTTGTTTTAACACCTCTTTTTTTTATTTTTTTTCTGTGCATCCACAGTTTAAGTCTAACGAGGACACAATATTAGTTTATACTATATGTAATGTAATGATAATAATGTTTATAGTAAGCGCAGAACGGAAAATGTTGTTACAACAACAACGTAATAGTTTGAATGACTATAAAATGTAGTTATACTAACATATTCACATATTACTTTAACCACCTTGGCATTTTGAATATGGTTACAACGGCTACACAAATCGGGGCCACAACACATCATATGCTTTTGGGACAGCCACAATAAATCCTGTGAAAATTTCGATAACCATTCTATATGATATTGGTAACTATGTAGCACTTTATAGTTAACAAAGTACAATAATTTACATAGTTGCTAACATCATAAAAATGACTGGGACAACAATACTGTTTGTTTACCTAGCAATACTTTTTAACAATATAAATTTGTACTCCCAACTATAAATATTGTTGGTGCTACATTATCAATCTAGTACTGTCGCATTCAATCACATTTCATGTATTTCCAACTATATACAATTTTTAGAGAGTACCACATTTGTTTTATGTTATTGTGGCTCCAGGTTTTCAGAACTGGCACATAGGAAAGATTTTTTTTCGAGCCCTGTGTATACAGAGTGTCCCAGGAGGAAGGGCAATATTTTGGGAAATGGTAGTATAGGCGATTCTAACAAGGGACATCACCCAATTGTCTGGCTCCGATTTCAATGAAATTTTTCTAGCTGATAGAAGACATATATGTGTTATTTGTGATGACAGAAATTTTTGCCATGGTGCATGTTTTCTATTTTTTATAATTTTTAAGAGTTGTGATGTGGTTATTAGAGATTACTGCAGAAGTCCCTTACTAACCTTTGTAAACGGAGCGTTAATGAAAGAACAAACATGTAGATACATATAAGGCCTAGGGGGAAGTTGTATGGTAGGTATGACCTTAATGGAAGCCATCTTAAAATCCGCCATTTTGAATTAAAGTGAAGTTTGAAAAATGAAAACCATAGCATGTGACACCTCATTTTAATAGCAAATTTTCCCAAGTAGCCAATGGTATGTTTATTTTTGTTCTATAATTAACCAGTGCGAATTTAGGACTGCTTCTAATGAGCACCAAACGTCCATTATTCGATCTTTCAAATTGGCAACACTCCTAATTTTCACCGCATGTTTCAAAATTCGAACTGGCACTTTGCAGTTGTTGCCATCGCTCATGTTTTATAAGTTTATTACACTTTTTAAGAGTTGCGATTTGTCAGTTCGCCAATAGTGTTGGGATAAAGCATCCAGCAATCTTTCAGAATTTTGAAGACTTGCAATGTAATTATTTATTTTAACCGAGAATACATGAAGAAGCTAAGGAGCTATGTGACGTAAAGAAATACAAATAAAATTATAACAAATTGGTGTTATACGAACACAAAATTATCAGAAAATGTAGCCTACATGTTGCGCAAACGATAAACAATAAAATATTTTTAATAAATACAACATTAAAGAACCAGCAGCAATGCTAGAAAATATCAAAGAGGCATTATATGACTGTTCCTACAACATTGTTTGTACCGTGAGCATTATATGAAAACAGGCAACTTGTTTATATAGAGGTGTAACTTAATTGAATGCCCGATCAATACTGATTATAAATTTTACAATCTTGAATCATCGACAACAATCGCTAGAAAACGAATGACTTTTTTGTCTGACTAGCTAAAAAATAACATAGAAAATAAATAAATATACAATATAGAAAAAATATAAAACAAAAGAAAAGGCCCTTCATTTACATAACAATCATATTTCGTTTTCGTTTTTGAAGTGAATTTTCATTTGATTTTTCGTCTCATCTACTACACAAGCTACGACTTCGGTATTACCTGAATGCAAAGTTGCAGTTGTTTCGTTGTGCGATGATTCATGTCAGTAAAGGACTTTTTGAAGGGCAGGTATAGGAAATAAATAATTACATGGCAAGTCTTCAAAATTCAAAAAGATTGCTGGATGCTTATCCCAACACTATTCGTGAACTGACAAATCGCAACTCTTAAAAAAATGTAATAAATTTAGAAAACATGAGCGATGGCAACAACTGCAAAGTGCCAGTTCGAATCTTGAAACATGCGGTGAAAATTAGGAGTGTTGCCAATTTGAAAGATCGAATAATAGACGTTTGGTGCTCATTAGAAGCAGTCCTAAATTCGCACTGGTTAATTATAGAACAAAAATAAACATACCATTGGCTTCTTGGGATAATTTGCTATTAAAATGAGGTGTCACATGCTATGGTTTTCATTTTTCAAACTTCACTTTAATTCAAAATAGCGGATTTCAAGATGGCTGCCGTCAAGGATATTCTTACCGTATCACTTCCCTCTTGGCATAATATGTATTACCGAAGCTTTTCTCTACTTATTATCATTAATACGTAGCTTAGAAGCGGAGGTAAGGAACTTTCGCACATAGTAAGCGAACAATTAAATGCCTGTAACTTTTCCCCAAATGGGTGTATCTCAAAACTAACTTCACCATTATCTTCCTAATTAAATTCTAGCCCGAAATTATGTATCATATAACCCTATTCCCATCTAAGAAACGCGACAATTCAAAATGGTGGATTTCATGATGGCTTCCATCAAGGTCATACGTACCATACAACTTCCCCCTAGGCCTTATATGTATTTACATGTTTGTTCTTTCATTAACGCTCCGTTTACAAAGGTTAGTAAAGGACTTCTGGAGTAATCTCTAATAACCACATCACAACTCTTAAAAATTATAAAAAATAGAAAACATGCACCATGGCAAAAATTTCTGTCATCACAAATAATACATATATGTCTTCTATCAGCTAGAAAAATTTCATTGAAATCGGAGCCGGACAATTGGGTGATGTCCCTTGTAAGCAAAAAAGTTCATATGAACATAGATCATAATTGAGAGCTACAGGTTGTGAACCATTTTTGACTTTATGTTGCCTATTGCTCACCCTCTTGGTATTCTACTGAGGTGAAATATAGAGGATTTGAAAGACGATGGAATTACCTTTCCAACGGCATGCAACATGCGGTAATGGTGTCTTTGGAAGAGAAGTTATTGAGGAATATTTGGGAATCAGTGTTTCTATCCAACTTGTTAAATAACCTTAACTTTCTCAAATTTCCCTCAATAACTTCCCTTCCAAAGACACTACATGTTGCATACCGTGTGAAAGGCCATTCCATCACCTTTCAAATCCGCTATGTCCCACCTCTGTAGAATAACTACAGGGTGAGCAATATGCAATAAAAATTTAAAAATGGTTCACAACCTGTAGCTCTCAAACCGTTGAGATTAGGATCCTTTTCATGTGAACTTTTTTGCTTAGAATCGCCCGTACTACCATTTTCCGAAGTATTGCCCTTCCTCCTGGGACACCCTGTATAATTTAATGACGTTATGGTTGATTGAGAGCTTAAAGTGTTTGTGGCTAAATACAACTTAATGTCTTCTTCATCTTCTAATAAAAGTAAACAAAAGACTCCTTACTTTCTTCACTTTTGCATTCACGGAGGTAATGCTCGTCTTCTATTAGCGTCGAATAAAACTCTTTCACTTTATCTTTGATAATACAAATGTTATTTAAACTTTTGTGTTCTAATTTTAATACTAAGTTTATCTGAAGTTTTCAACTTTCTGTTACTGTCATAAACCTTTAACGAAACAGCTTAAATGAGCTTACTAATCTTAGTTATTTTACTTCACTACAGTTGCCAACAAGTATATTAGAAAATAAAATGAAGTATTTCAGTTTAACGTTCCACGATTATGCTAAAGGAGACAGCACCACAAATTTACTTGACTGGGCGTCGAACCAGAGACCCCACCCACCAAAGATAAGCGCTCTGCCACTGAACCCCTGTGCCCCCCAAGTATATTTAGAAAGTAGCTAAATGGCACACAGAATTTAGCTAAAATTGCTAAACTCTTTTTAAAAAATATGGCTAAATTTATAGCTAACAGAATTTAACGGTTAAAAAAAGCAAAAAGTTTCATAATTTTGCTGACTTACTGTACATAAAGTCAAATCCTTTTTCATAGTACACAACTCAAAACTTTTCGGCAAGAGATGCTAAAAATCCCTTGAAACTTTCCTTCCTTCCCAGTTCTTTCTGTAATATTGGCTATGCATATATAGGATAGACAACACTAAAAATACACAAACACAAAAATACAATTTAAATATTCATTCCCAAACTAAGTAGGGGTTGAAATTAGCTGTTGGAAGACATAATATCCCAATTTGCCGTTGGACCGTAGTATAAGTGAGAATAATATTAGTAAGACACTTAAATATATTGTGGTGTGGCAAACTAAGTGAGCACTACTACAAACAGAAGGATTAATAAAACGGGTAACCAAATTTGATTTTGTCTTTATTCATTTCTATTAAAAAGCTCCGATTTAAGTACCACTGAAGAGAAATGTCTACAGATATCGGCAACAACTAACACAGAATTGGCTAAAATTATGACCCATAGCTAAATTATATTTTTACTTGTTAATCTTCATGTGAAAATGGCTAGATTTAGGAATAAAGTGGGCTTTGGCAACACTATTGGAGTTCAGGTGAGTTAAGTTACTTTATAGAGGACCCTTGACATCATAGAACTTAAATGAACCAATGATATATAATGGTGAGTAATTGGCTGTTTCATTTTACTAACAGTTGAAAGCAGTGAAGAAAAGTGTACCTTGAAGTTTCCTCGTAACTGTGATCGTGTGATGGTTAAGGGGCCAGACTACTAAATATTTTTCAAAAGCTAACAAATTTTCTTTTGCCAGTTTTTCGTAAGTGAAAAGAGATAATGAAATGTATCTTACCTCAGTAATAGATAATGTTATTCTACAGCCGAAAATACGAATCCGGAGAATTTTCAGTGTTGCCATCCATAGAAATTATAATGTGACCAGAATTTGAATTACCCAAAAATCTACGTTATTGCAGCGACTGGAAAAATGAACTCAACGGCAATTTATGACTTATCATGCTGTCTGTGTTCATTGTTAATTACTTTTTAAGAAATATTTGTATTTTAATTCTTTCTGTTTATTAAAGTTATTTATTTTGTGCTCTTTATTACAAAATAAATACAAATATTATTTAAAAAGCAGTTAACAAGGAATACAGACAGTGTAATAAGTTATCAGTTGCCATTGAGTTCATTTTTCCAGTCGCTGCCATGACCTAGATTTTTGGGTAATTAAAATTCTGGTCACACTGTAATTTCTATGGATGGCAACACTGGAAATTCTTCCGATTCGTATTTTCGGGTGTAGAATAACATGATCTATGATCTATTATTGAGGTAAGTTACATTTCATTATCTCATTTCATTTACGGAAATCTGACAAAAGAAAAATTGTTAGCTTTTGAAAGATATTTAGTAGTCTGCCCCCTTAAGTCAGTTCAGTCAGTCAGACAAAGTTTAGTAGTCTGCCCAACATTGCGTTTTGGCTCGAATCCTGCTCACGGTAATGAAAGTATAAAATGATAAAGAGACATTTATATTCTCTTATGCTTTTTTTTTTTTTAATCGTCTAGTAGTTAGGTCATTATATTGTACTTGCAATAACCCAAGTTTGAATCCTGGTTACAGTATCACAATTGTGAGAGGACTTTATTTATTCCATATTTTTCTCTTAAAAGAAGTAAAGTATACGCAGGGACATGCAATGACAGCCCAAGGTACGAGGATATTTCCAAACAGGTACGAGGGTATTTACAAAAAAAAAAAAAAAAAAAAAAAGTTCTAGCATGTCACTGAAATATCACGTCACTATTAATAAGCCGTTTATGGCATATAGTGCCACCTATGGAAAGAATGTTGTATCAGTGTCAACTCTTTAGCTACGTCAATTCATTCAAAGTGGCCATTAGCATCACTCGCTGTGCGTTGATCTCACATATTGCACGACAATCCTCCAACCCACATGATTGTTGTTGCCAAGGCTGCAGTGAAACACTGTAGCTTCGGGGAGTTTAAACACCCACCCAATAGCTCAGATTTAGCAGTGTAGCCTTGGCAACATCAGCCATGAACTGGAGCATCGGCATGCAGATTCATTGAGTATGCGAGCACAAGATTCATTGAGTATGCACAGTTACCTCCACAGATATTCAAATGGCTACCTCCAACAAACTGACGCAGCTAGACAGTTGAAACTGATGTATTTTTTCTTCTATAGATGGCGCTATAGACAATAAACGGTTTATTAACAGTACCGCCGCATATTTCAGTGTCAAACCGAAAACTTCTGGAAATACCCTCGTAAAGACTTCACATATTCTTGATTTCGGTACTTACGGAGGTTATATATGATCAGCAATACGCTTTGGCCTTCTTTACTTTCAGCACTTACGGAGGTGATATATGGTCAGCACTATGCTTTGGCCTTCTTTACTTTCGATACTTACGGAGGTGATATGGTCAGCACCATGCTTTGGCCTTCTTTACTTTTGGCACTTACGGAGGTGATATGGTCAACACCTTGCTTTGGCCTTCTTTACTTTCAGCATTTACGGAGGCGATATACGGTCAGCACAATGCTTTGGCTTCCTTTACTTTCGGCACTTACGGAGGTGATATATGATCAGCACTATGATTTGGCCTTCTTTGCTTTCGATACTTACGGAGATGATATGACTAGCACCATGCTTCGGCCTCCTTTACTTTCGGCACTTACGGACGTGATATATGATCAGCACTTTGCTTTGGCCCTCTTTAGTTACGATACTTACGGAGGTGATATGGTCAGCACCATGCTTTGGAATCCTCTACTTCCGGCACTTACGGACGTGACATATGGGCAACACCTTGCTTTGGCCTCCTTTACTTTCGGCACTTACGCACGTCATATATGGTCAGCACAATGCTTTGGAATTCTTTACTTTCGATACTTACAGAGGTGATATGGTCAGCATCATGCTTTGGCCTCCTTTACTTTCGGCACTTAGGCCTACGGAGGTGATAAATCAGCACCATGCTTTGGCCTTGTCCCAAGTACACATATTAAGAAGCCTGGTTGAACCTCTGGGACACATGATAGAACGGGAAAAAGTTGGCACCGCCACTGAGAATATAACCCAAGTAATCTAAAAATGAAAAATGAAATGAAATCTTTGAGTTTTACGTTCCACGGTTATGCTGGCTAGGCTAAAGGAGACGGTGATGATGAGAAATTAATGAAAAGTGGAGTGAAGAAAGTAGAAGAGCGCTGAGAAAACCCACGCACACAGTGTTTGTGGACCACAAAGCTCACTTGATGCGAGGTCCAGGTCAATTACACTACCTTCGTTCTATATTTTTCTATTTAAAAAAAATAAAAAGCAACGAAACAGCCAAGCTTTTGTAATTAACGCGATAATAAGTTTAGTATTAAAAAAAAACAAATATTGATATACTTCTATTTAAAAAAAAAATGCCTGGAATTAAATAAGACAGAATCTTCGATTAACTTTCTAAGTACGAAGGCTAGAGGAGAAAATTTTAATTCCGGAAGCACTTGATATATACAAAGCCCTTGACTTAATGTTCCCACCACCATCTCCATCACTGCGACTATTAGTACTACTACCACTACTACTATTACTACGTTCCATTCTTTATTTTCTCATTCTTTCATTCTTCCAAGAACTCTTCCCCTCCATTTCTTTCCTTTTTTTCTCTCTCTCCTTTTTATGAGGCATCAAATCAGTTTTTAAACACCACGCTCTCAGGATATTTTTCGCGGCTTTCACACAGATTTCAACTTCATGCCATAAATGCTCATTTCGGTCTCATTCATCCAATTTTCCAAGCACTACTTTGCATAAAAGTAATTGTGTTATTTATAATTTAAATAGATGTTCCGCGAAGAAAAAGGAGAAGAAGAAGAAAGAAAGGAACATTTTAAAGGGAAAAGTACACCCTGAAGAAGATTCGACTCAAGAAAGAAAGAAACGAAGGAAAAATGCTGCTCTCTTGACTACGAAGCACGAAATATGCAGCTAGAGACATCTATGCGGGAGTTTTACAAATTACTTACATACGATGGTGTGATGCGATGAGAACATTTCTAATAAAGCTTTCTTACATTACTTAATGATTTTGTGTTTTTTTTTTTTTTTTTATTTCTTTCGTCTTCAATTTCTTTCATAAAAAAAAAAACTTCATTCACTACATGTTTTCGTTTCCCATAAAGTGAAGGCGTTCCATTTACATTTTCTTTCGTTTTTAAGAAATAATAATAATAAAAAGAATGTACTCTGTTCCTCATTTCTTAAATAAGAACTAGTTCGTTTCTTAAAGTGAAGGCAAAGGCTAGATTATCTCCAATAGATGGCAGCACATTTTAGCCATCGTTCCAATGTATTTTGTATGTTTTTCCTTTCCAATGTAATTTTACGTAAATATGTTTTTCCCTTTCAATGTACATTAATCAAAATAAACCAATCAAATTCAAGAAATCAATATTCAAACTTTGCCCCGAAACAAATTGAATTGAACTATTAATAAGGAAATAATCCATGTAATTGTTAATTACTTTGTCTTAATCATAGTTCAGAGCACTTAATTTTACTCTTGAAAAACATTCCAACAATGAAATTTCTCTCAATGAAAAAAAAAAGAAAGAAATAAAATAATTAAAAACTCCAAGGATTATTCCCTAACTAGCATAATTACCCGCTTCGCTGGGTTGAAATGAAAATTTAAATGCATAACACCGTATCTCATGTGTTTAGTACCCGTGAAATATGCTGTTTTCGATTTTAATGGCAACGATTTAAACGGCATCGGAAAGATCATTGATCATCTCGTCGACCTCGGAAACCATAAATTCGACACTAATATTGGTCATTTTCGATCATTTTATTATATCCCCCTCTTCCAAGTTGCGGGGCTGAATTTGGTTTTAAACGGGATCGGAAGTGTCACTCTTCATCTCAACGACCCTAAAAACTACGAATTCAGCACTAATATCAGTCATTTCGATCATTTTTATAATATCTCTTTCTCTTCCTACCCCAAGTGGTGAGGCTGATTTTGAATTTAAACCGGATCGGAAATGTCACTGTTCATCTGAATGATCTCGAAAACTATGGATTAGACACTAATATTGGTCATTTTCGATCATTATTATATGTAGCTCTCCCTCCCTCTCCTCCGTGCTGCGGCACGCGGCATCAGAATTGTCACTGTTAATCTCAGCTACTTCTAAAACTATGGATTCTACACTAATATTAGTCATTTTTGATCATTTTTTAAAATGTTTATCCCCCTCCCCTACGTTGTAACCTCCCCCTCTCCAACTATCAGTGCTGAACTGAAGATTGAAACAGCTTCAGAAGTGTCACTGTTTTTCTCATCGATCCCGAAAACTATGGATTCAACACCAATATCGGTCATTTTTTATCATTTTTAAATTTCTCTCTCCTCCCCTTTCCCGACGTTGCATCGTCAAAGTGAATAGCTTAAAATAATCACTGCTCCTAAACTCATGTATGTTGAGAATTTGATTGAGATCGGTCTCGTGGTTCAAGAGTGATGAAGTCACAAAGACAATCATTTCTATTTTTAATTTTTGTTTACATATATATCTTCCCCTCCCCTAGGTTGGCTCGTCAAAATGAAACGATAGAAAACACCCAAGGCCCGACACTCATATATGTTGAAAATTTGATCGAGATTGGTTGGTGATTCAAAAGGTATTAGGTTTTATTAGTTTTTATTTATACGTTCCCCTCCCCTCCCCTTCCCTAGGATGTATCGTTAAAGTGAAATTGCAACAATGTTTCCAGATCCGAACCTCATTTGTCTCGAAAATTTGATTGAAATCGGTCGGATAGTTCAAGAGTTATTAAGTTACAAAAATAGTCACTTTCAGTCTTATATAAATTGATTTTTATATATCTCCCCTCCTTCTCTTCCCCTACGTTGCTCCGACAAATTTAAATCATAAGAACGATCCCAGGGCTGAATCTCATCTATGTTGAAAATTTGATCAAGATCGGTTGAGTGGTTCAGGAGTTATTAAGTTTTTTTTTTTATTTTTATACCCCTCCCCCAACACTCAGTCGTATACCATCAAAGTGAGTAACCTAAAACCAGCCCAGCCTGGAACCTCACCCAGCGCCGTGTGGACTTTGTGGTGGACAAACACCGTGCTCGTGGGTTTTCTCGGGGTTCTCCCGTTTCCTCCCACTTTCTTCATTCCACCATTTAACTCATCTCTCATTATCACCGCCTCCTTTAGCCTAACCGGCATAACTGTGGGACGTTAAACCTAAAGATTTCATTTCATTTTTTTTTCGAACCTCATCCATGTTACAAATTTGATTGAGATTGGTGGGGCTGTTCAGGAGATTTAGAGTCACAAACATAGTGATTTTCAATTTTATACATATAGATTAATGATTCAATTGGTTTTTTTCAATTTTATACATATAGATTAATGATTCAATCGGTTTTGGAGCAAAGTTTGAATATTGATGTTTTGAATTTGGTTGAATTATTTTGAACATTGCCGGACCTTACACTGAAAAGATAAGGAAAACATTCTAGCACGTATTGGTAAATAGCGCTGTTTAAATTCACCTTAATCGCTTCTTGTATTATATCAGTTTATATATATAATTAAACGTTATGTGTTTATTTTTTCAATGACCTAATAATAGAAATAGATGCTTATTCATGCAAATAGGTGGAAAATAATGTAACAGTGTGTATAAAAATCAATTAATTTGTTTAATTCTTAAGAGTTCATATAACCAAATTTTGTACTATTATGATCCAACTTAACTGTAGCCTGAATCGTCGGGCTACGATTAATCAAAATGCTATTTTGTACTGTATTGCATATAAGGCTACCAACTGGCTAACTTACAATCGTACAGTCGAAACAAAAGTCGCTCTTAATTAGACGAGTAATTTTATATACATATATGTAGTACAAGTTCAAGTTCAGTGATAAATATTCATTCGAAAAAACCTGACGTTTCCCTTTAGGTGCCTATTTTCACAAACACATATGAATCCATTACAGACTACACATCATACTTCTGGAGATTGGTATTACGTTAGAAATGAAATTAAATTTAAACTTCAGAAACAAACAGCGCAGTGGAATTTGCGTCATTTTTCATTTGCCCCCAAAGCAATTGTAAAAAAAGTTAGTGTAAAATATCTGAAAAGCATAGTGGCCTAGAACATAAAGAGTACTATGAGATACAGTGCTACTTATAGCTGAGAATTATGGTATGATAACTTACCTCATTGCTATATTTCTCATGTGTAAATAATATGTCTATATCTGAAAACCATGCCACTTTATTTTATATTATCTGTTATGTTCTAGCTCGCTATAACTTCCATCTTTTAATATTAACTTCTATTTTATAATAATTTAAAAGAGGAAAATCATGTCAATCATGTTGCAAATTGAATTTGTCATACATTGTTCATCAAGAACACCTGTCTTTGAAGATATAAGATTAAGAAGTTCAGTGAGAAAAAATTTGATGATATTCTCAACTCAGAATAACGTATAACATGCAAGACGTAGATGAAGGCTAAGGTTATATCCTGACCCTACATTGGCGTTCACAGTATTACCGCTATTGCTTACTAAAGAAGTAGATTCGTTATATTTCATGAAACTTAAGTTCGGACTTAGTTAATGTTCATTATCCAGAAATCAAAATTGTGAAACGGAGGGGTACAAAAGTATGTAATGCTTATATTAATAAAGAACAAATTCTAAAATTGCTTCTTTGTCCATTAATGAAGAATATTTCTTCATAATTACTCTTATAATACATTCTCCAAATTAGCAGTACATTCATTATCAATGATTTTCCTCTCTTGAAAGAAAATGTTGGCAAAAATATAGTATTGAATAACTGAATTGAAATTACGGAACGTTTTTCCCTATCTGTATCCATGACTAACTGAAAGTAGTTCAAGAACCGTGCCGCAATGATAAGCCAGTGTTCCACTTCAATAGATTTCCACTGAAGAATGCTGAAAAGAAAGTTCTTTAGTGGAGCCTCATCGTAGCCGTGATCGTCTAGTGGTTAGGACATTGCGTTGTGGCCGCAATAACCCAGGTTCGAATCCTGGTCACGGCAGTGCTAATATAGCGAGAGGTGTTATCTTCTATTTTCTTTCTTCCTATCCGAATAGTAGAAATAATTGTTATAATTATAAGCTTTCATGTTTTGTGTTTAATTTTATTTCTTTAAAGAAGAATTTACTTCAATTTGTCCCTTATAGAACTTTGGCAGTACCACGAAAAATATTATATTGGTTGATGGTGATCATACATTTTAATTTTCAGAATAAGTCATTTTTTTAACTGATCACGATGTCAGGAATGTTTCTCTAAAGAAAAAAAAATAACATTCGATTTTATCTCCTTTTAAGAAGATTGGCGAAATTAATACAATGAAAAAACACGTGTTACATAAGCTTATTTATTTTACCTTCCTTCATATTCTTCAATAAGAAGCATGTACTGTATTTCAGCTGAGAAAATAAATTCTGTGTTACTAATATTCTGTGAAGTTATATGAATCACATTGATTATGATTAAAAATTGAAAAAAAAAAAACACTTTGTGCGGGATTCTTCTTGATTTTATTAAGTTTGCCAACATTCTTAAAAAGGAAGAAAATCAGGCTTTTTTTAAAAAAGAGAGAAATACCCGCTGACATCATTGTAATCTGTCGAAAGGGTGACTTACCCGTGAAATATAAAATAATGATTATCTTCCTTATATGAAACATTTTTCTGGAACTGGCAAAGCTCTATAACGTACAAATTGAAGAAAATCCTTTTTACAATATAAAATTGAACACAAAACATTAAAGCTTATAATTATAACAATTATTTCTATCTGTATACGAAGAAAGAAAAACTTAATGCCTATTACCATTGCCATTGCCGTGACCAGGATTCGAACCTGGGTTATTGCGGCCACAACGCAATGTCCTAACCACTAGACGATCACGGCTACGATCTGGCTTTGATATTACACTTTCTTTTCGTTATTCTTCAGTGTAAATATATTGAAGTGGAACGCCAGTTAATCATCACAACACGGTTTTTGCGCGACTTTCGGTAAGTCATAAATGGATATGAAGAAAAAAATGAACATATTCCTTAGTTTCTATTCAATTATTCAATATAAATATTTTGACAGAGTTTTCTTTCAAGGGAGGTCAACCATTGATAATGAATGCACTGCTAATTTAATGAAGAAAGAAATGAATGGGTTATAACAAAATTTTCGAACAAAAAATCTTCATTTACGGATATAAAGAGGCAATTTTATAATTTGTCCTCTATTAATATACAAGCATTACATGTTTTTGTTTCTTTTTGTTTTAATTTTTTTTTAATTTCTCCATAATAAATATTAAGCAAGTACGAACTATATCTAAGGATCAATCTCGAGACCACCAAAGACACATGCGCGGCACTAGCCTCTAGACCAGCAAGGAAAGGTTGTAGGGGAGATAGAGACTAGCTTGTAAACAAGATTTTCCATAGATTAGAATGTTACCTATAGATCCTTCTAACTGCTCTAGACACTTTTATCAGATTTAGTATTTTTACTAATCTAGGTCAATACTTTACGAATATACTGGAAATACACCATGTCTAGATTCCCGATTGTTGGTTGAGAACGTTTGTTTGTTGAGAACTTTCTCGCCCATCATCTTAAAAATTAAAAAAAAAAAAAAAAAACATTTCAACATCTGTTTAAGTATTTATAATAAATGACCATCAGACCATTCCTAATAGAGAAAAGAGTATATTTCCAATTTTCGTGCCTCGAAAACATGGACATTCTGGAGACATGCGAAAAGAAGATAGCTCGTCAAGTAGCATTTTCCGTGGATGAGTGTTTAACGTTGTGGCTCTATAGCCGAAAGGTTCGAAACCTATCTCCGAAAGTTGTAAAAACTTTTAATCACTCGTTCTCAAAATGTTAAGATCATTTTCTTCCTGTGCAATCATCTGATGCTTCAAAAAGAGTTTTCTAGTTTAATTCAACAACTGTGAGTGTGATGTTTGCAGGTTCGACTGAGAAACTTTGACTCTTATGCTTCAAAAAATCACAATTTTCCTCAGAATATTGATGCTGACCAATCATCTGTTTCTCAAATTCTAACCTTGTGAATGTTTGGAATTGGAATAGAACCTTGGAACAGAAAGGGATATATGTGAATGTGTCCCTTTCTGTTCCAATATTTTGAATCTCTCTTCCTCTTTTCTCTTTCTCAATATCGTCCGTCACGAATTCACATGAAATGGGATTAAACACCCGACTCTTGTAAGTAGGTGTAAGTCTCTACTAATGGCCATTGTAACTCCCTATAAGTTTATTTTTAGTAAGCTGCGGATATTTAGGCACTTCAAACAGGAAATATACAGGGTTTTCATAAAGTCTGGACGGATTTAATTTGCTATTAATTTTCATAAAAATGCTCATAATGAAATCAAATAAAGTGCAAACGGTAGCGGAAGGATTAAATTTTTAGTTGGCAACACTGTTAGATAAGCGGCAACTCTGAACACGTTGAGAGAGGGAGAGGGAGGGCAAGGGTCAGTTTCTTACAAAATTCCATCCATTGTTGTTTCAATGTTGACTGTTAAAAGGTTTGCGTGTTACTTGCCACGGTGTTACTTGTCACTATTGGAATTTCGTGTTACTTGCCACGGTTACCTTATCGCATATTTATCTGTCTATGACAGCGTGTCCGTTGTCACGCACCTGCATCTATATTTGACCTTGAGGGGGTGGGAGTAATTTCCCAAGCAATTTTCAAAGCAAGGCAATCACCTGAAACGCAAGAAACAAAGCAAATTTCTGATTTAAGAAATAGGAACCTTGTTACAGAAGCGTCATTTCAAATTTTGCTTGGGAGGGGGGTAAGATCCCTTGAAATAAGTAAAATTTCGCGTTTTTCACTGATTTGCAACTATTCTGTTGATAAAATCTATATAAATCTCAAACTCAGGGGGGAAAATGCCCCTCCCTGCCCCTCTAAATGACGCCCCTGCCTTGTTACATTTATGCGTATCACAAAACTCACAAAACTCGCACGAAATACAAGAAACAAAACAAGATACTGATGAAAGCAGTATCCTTGCAAATCTACACAAACAAAAGTTCTTCAGTAATTCGAGCGCTCATTTTGCAGCCTGAAAGCATGGAAGAAACGCAAAGATTTATATATTACATCACATTCGATCCATACTCCTAGGTGGTTCCAATAGGAACCTTGCCACTTGCGCGTCGCACGTCATAATGATTATAAGTGGGGTTTGTGGTGGACAAACACCATGTAGATGGGTTTTCCCATTTCCTCCCACTTTCTTCATCTTGCCACTTCATTAATTCTCATCATCGCCGTCTCCTTCAGCCTACCCGGCATAACCGTGGAACAAAACTCCAAGGTTTCATTTCATTTTCATTTCAAAATGTAATAGACTCATGTGTAAATATCTGTGTTATTTTTTTCTTGGCTGGGAAGCTCATTCCAGTTTCTTACAATAGCGAAACACACTTTCTCCCACAATTTCTTCTCTCAATTTTTATCTGAATATTCTTGCAAACTTTTCTTTTTATATAACGCTGGGCGTTTCTCTATTTCCTCAATTTTTCATTGTCTTTACCACTAATTAAAGACATACATGTATTAGCTTCCATTGCGAACACTTCTTTTCATACTCTACACACGGAGCGAACTGTTATGTGAAAAAAAAAACTTGTAGAAAACATCTTTTTTTTTATCTCTCTGCTTGGATGTACCTCGGCAACTTTTCTGTCGCCATCGCCACAGTGAGCGGACCCCCATAAGACTTAATGCATCTTTAGATGTTACCCAACTGTTTCGTCGCCAAGCTGTTGCTTAGGCCTACCGCTCACTGGCAACATTTTGTCGGGCAACTATCTTGTTGCTCTGGCTAAATGCATTGAGTCTTATGGGAGTCCGCTCACTGAGACGACGGCAACAGAAAAGTTGCCGAGGTGTTGCTAAGTAGGGTGACAGCAGGGCAACAGCTCGGCGACGGAACAGTTGCGCAACATCTAAAATTGCATTGAATCTTATGGGAGTCCGCTCACTGAGGCGACGGCAACAGAAAAGTTGCCGAGATATCTCCAAGTAGAAAGGTAAAAAATAAATGTTTTCTACAAGTTTTTTCACGTAACAGTTCGTTCCGTGTGTAGCGCGTGAAAAGAAGTGTTCGCGATGAAAACTAATACATTCTTTGATTAGTGACTAGCATGTCTTTAATTATTGATAAAGACTATGAAAAATTAATTGAGGAAATAGAGAAACGCCCAGCATTAAAGAAGAAATATATATAAAGAAGAAATTGTGGAAGGAAGTGTGTTTCGCTGTTATAAGAAGCTAGAATGAGCTTTCCAGCCAAGATAAAACAACAAAGTTAAATTACTCCCACCCCCTCAAGGTCAAATCTAGATGCAGATGCGTGGCAACAGACACGCTGTCATAGATAGATAAATATGCGATAAGGTAACCGTGGCAAGTAACACGAAATTCCAATAGTGGCAAGTAACACCGTGGTAAGTAACACGCAACGGTTAAAAGTAAGTTGTAAGCTGTATTGGTGTGTGTATCTTTTAAAGAAATAAATAAATGAAAAACTCTGAGAATACTATTTTTTTTACCGTATCAAAGACTTTTTTTTTTTTTTTTTGGCGTCGGTGAAAGAGAAAGCGCAATGTGTTCTGTGGTACGCAGAGCTAAAATCACCAATTCTGGTGTGTCGAAAGTTCACCAAAGAGTTCAAAAAGCCGGCACCGACTGAGAGTGCAATCCGAAAGTGGCATGCTAAGTTCTTGGAGACAGGAAGCGTCCTGGACCGTCCTCGAAGTGGGAGGCCGCCAATATCGCCTGCAACAGTGAGCAGGGTAAGGGAAAGCATCATCAACAGCCCACAGAAGTCGATTCCTAGACGGTCCATGGAACTCGGAATTCCACAGACAACCGTGTTTAAGATAGCCAAGAAGACGATCAAGGCCAAAGGTTACAAAATCAAGATAGTCCAGGATCTGCATGATGAAGATTTGGACATCCGGTTCAACTTCTGTGACGCCATGCTCAAGCAGTTGGAACATGGCGACGTTCTCCTTTCATCCATCATGTTCTCAGATGAGGCAACCTTCCATGTCTCCGGGAAGGTTAACCGACACAACTGTCGCGTTTGGGGCACGGAAAACCCAAAGGAATTTGAGACACATGAGAGAGATAGCCCTAAAGTGAACATTTGGTGCGCTGTGTCCAATGATCATCTGATTGGACCGTTCTTTATTGAAGAGGAGACCATGAATGGAGATTCGTACCTGGATATGTTGCAGAAATACCTCATTCCGGAACTGGAGGCACGTGGAATCCAGAACGACATCGTGTTCCAAAAGGACGGGGCACCCCCTCACTATGTAATCAAGGTGAGACAGTTCCTTGACGAGAAATTCCCTAACCGATGGATTGGCCGCGATGGCCCGACCGCTTGGCCGCCAAGATCACCCGACCTTACCCCCTGCTACTTCTGGCTTTGGGGTCATGTGAAAACGGAAGTTTATGCAAAGAAACCAAGTGGTTTGGAGAACTTAAAGGACAAAATCAGGGCGTCTGTGGTTGGCATTTCGGATCAAACACGGCGGAACGCTGTGAGTGGATTCCAGCGCCGCCTACGCGAATGTGTGGACGTAAATGGCGCCCAGTTGGAGGTGTGGCGGTGAATGAACTGAGCTGGTGCAGATTACAGGTAAAAATTTAATCCTTCCGCTACCGTTTGCACTTTATTTGATTTCAATATGGGCATTTTTATATAAATTATAAGCGAATTAAATCCGTCCATATTTTATGAAAACCCTGTTTTGGAAATTTCGTTCTCCAAAATGCTTCTCACTGCGGGCGATCAATCATAGAAAAAGTGGATGACATTCTGGCAACAGTTGAGAAAGACCGGCATGTAAACAGTCATGACATAGCGCTTGACCTAAAAATCCATCACAAGTGTTAAATCATTCGGATAAAGTTGGCTGAAATGTTATATGCAACTCGCCTTACTTTGTTGAATTGCTGGTTGCAGTGCATTTTAGGACATGTTCTCACAGGCGTTGCAGTACCTGTTTGAGCTTTTAAAAATTTCTTAATTAGTTATTACTTTTATATTTTTTATGTGTATAAACCTAGCTTGGGAATATTCAATTAGTGAAAACCACATCAAAATATGACTAACGGTTCTCAAGCTAATCGCGTACAGCCATACCATACATACTAACATACACACATGTAGGACAAATTGAGAACCTTTTTTCTGAATCGGTTAAAAATATGATAAGAATCTTTTCTCTCTCTCTCTCTCTCTTTTGTTTGTTCTACTGCTTCCTGGTCAACGCACATTACCAGCTGTTTTCAAATGCACATTTCCTCTCAGTCTGGTTATTGCGAGATTTTTTGGATTTCAATTGCCGATGCAGCGCCTTTATATTTACGAACGAAGGGAACTAAAAGATCAAGTTTTAGGAAAAGATGGTGCTTCATTATAAAATATCTCTCAGTTGTAATACAAAAAAATATATATATTGGGACGAAAAATATAAGACAACAGCAGCAAGTGCTACTACTACTACTACTACTACTATTACTACTACTACTACTGCTAGTACTGCTACTACTACTACTACTACTACTACTACTACTACTACTACTAATAATAATAATAATAATAATAATAATAATAATAATAATAATAATAATAATAATAATAATAATTATTATTATTATTATTATTATTATTATTATTATTATTATTATTATTATTATTATTATTATTATTATTATTATTATTTTGCAGAAAACATGTTTCTGTACAGCATTGTGGTTTATCAGAGAAGCATAATTTAATATTTCTGAAGAATCTTCTTCATTTTATGAATTATTAATACATTTACAGCAAGTATAATTAGATAACCACAGTTCATTTTCTGCTACATTAACAGCGTTTTTTAAAAGATCTCGAGACTAAATAATTGGTTAGAAGATTTAATTCAATTCTTTGCTCTAATCAGTAGCTTATATAACTAATTAATTTCTATACGTCTAAAATGAACTGAGATATTCTCCAAAATTTTTATTTAAAAACAAAAGTCTTCGTTTTTAACAATCAGGAAAGAAAGAACTAACGCTAAACACATAGCTTATTTTTATTAATCCTCCTACGTCATTGTAAAAAAGAGGGTATCTGGTGATTTTATTTTTTCTGTAATTGGGACAAATCTATGGGTACCTTACACTAATTGAATATTTTTGTGGAACTGTCGAAATCCCATAACAGAAAAACTAAAACAATTCTTTCCTTTAAAACATAAAATTTGAACACAAAAATTAAAGCAATCAGATGACGCGAAAAAAAGAACGCAACTCGCGCTACTGCCGTGACCAGGATTCGAACCTGGGTTATTGCGACCACAACGCAATGTCCTAACCACTAGACGATCACGGCTACACTGAGATACTGATTACAAACTTTCTCTTTACCATTCTTCACTGCAAAGCCATGCAAGTGGAACCCTAGCTAATCATCGCCACAGTTCTTTATGAATTGGAATTCCTTGCTTTATGGTAATGTATTGAACATAACAGAGGTAGGAACCAAGTGGTTGCGCGATTGCAAAAGTGTTCGTGATTTATTTTTAAATTTGAAAATGACGCACGTCATTCACCCATTTCAATTTTACTTGTACGAATTCAATAGGGAATCAAATGAAAATTTTACATTCATTATTTCATAAAAGTTAGTTTCGGAGGTCTTCATCACCAGACCTTCCAGAAGTTAAGATAGAGCAACAAAGAAAAACTCAGAACATGTTATGTGTATATAAATAGAGAAAAGCTACAAAATTACCTATGCATAAGTTACTGAAGGTATCTTTTCCGAAAACTTTGATATATTCGTTATATATATATATATATATATATATATATATATATATATATATATATATATATATATATATATATATATATATATATATATTGGCAGTATGTTATTAATAGTTGGTCTTTTCTCAAACAAAATCTTGACAATATTCATGTTTGTATGGTAATAGTATTAAATAACTATATTTAATATTTATACAGTTATTTAATACTAATACTTTACTAACTAATTAATTAACTCTATGGCATATGGAACCCGGAGGTTCAATGCCGCGTTCACAAAAGCTCTCCACTGACTTCTATCCTTAGCCAATAGGATCCATTTTTTACTTTGTATTCCTATCTCTGCGAGATCCATCTTAATATTGTCGTTCCATCTGCGCCTAAGTCTTCCTAATGGTCGTTTTCCAATTGGTCTTCCAAACAAGACTTTGAAAGCGTTTCTATTTTCTTCCATTCTGGCTAATTGACCTGCCCACCTAAGCCTCCTAGTCCTGACGACCGTAACAATGTTGGATAAACCGTATAAATTATGTAGTTCCTCGTTATTAAGTTTCTGCCATCCCCCATTCCAGTTCCTCTTGGGTCCGAATATTCGTCTCAGGATCTTGTTCTCAAATACTTTCAGTCTATGTTCTTCCCTCAGAGTAAACGGCCATGTTTAGCAACCATGGCATGATTATCGTTTTATATATTTTAAGCTTCAAATTCCCAACACAATTCGCGACGACAAGAGATTTTGAACCGAATAGTAACACGAATTCCCTGCTTTTAGTCGACATTTAATTTCTCCGTAAATATGATTTTCCTATGTTAATATTGATCCTCGATATTTAAAACTATCCACTTTATCAAAAGTATTATTTAATATTTTAACGCATCCATAACTTGCTGTATCGGTCCCAACGCACTTCCATGTATTTAGTTTTCTCTGCATTTACTTCTAAACCCATGTATCTGCAAGCGTTTAATAAGATCTCTGCATTTCTTTCTATTGTTCTCCTATCATCCATTATTAAATTTACATCATCAGCATATGCCATAACCTGGTGAATACCGTTCAACTCTAGGCCCTGATTGCTATCTTTGATTTTCCTTATAGCGTATTGCAGGACAAAGTTAAATAATAAGGGCGTCAACGCATCTCCTTGTTTCAGGCCATTTTCGACGTGAAAGCTCGTGGACAAAAATTTTCCTACCCGGACTTTACTTTGGGATTCATTTAAATATATCTTAATTAATCTAATTGAGGGGATTAGCGCAACAGTGGTCTAACCCACATTTTTAAAAATGGAGAAAAATCAAATTAAACTTAAACACATGTGGGTTTTTGTACAATATAACAAAACAAGCACAAGTGGTTGAATGTGTCATACATTGTACATGCTGTAGACTATACATATATTACAAATACTATAGACCGAACGCTTCTACAGCCATGGGCCCACTCCTTGGTCAACGCGGTCTCCCCCCCTAACCCCTATGGATTTCTTCCTATGGGGTTATGTTCGAGTCTACGCCACACCCAGGGGCGGATAAAGGGGGGGCGATCGGGGCGATCGCCCCCCCCAGAAGAGGAAACTTTCTTACTTTATATATATAAATAAAATCTATCCCAGAGTTTGGAGCCCTTAAAAGTTGCATTATGACAACCCACCGCCCCCCCCCCAGAAGTCGGTCCTGGATCCGCCCCTGGCCACACCTGTACGTGGTATTCCTTCTTTTCGTCACAAATTGAAGAATTCATCAACTCGATCACACCGAACATGCTATGCAACATATAACGGGAGATTGAATGTCGACTGGACATTCTGAGAGCTACTAACGGGGCCCATATAAAACTGCATATATAGACAAAAAAAAACTGTTTGAGTTGCTCTGCAAGATGCCGCAAACCATTATTCTCTGGCATTAATAGTTTCCATGCAATTAATATTTGTAATCAGGGAAGTTTTATGGGGACACCCTGTATATATTATGGAAGGTGTTCATTGATTCCAACCTTAACAGATGAATAACTCAAAGAAGCAAAAGAACTGTAACAATCATTGGCTAGCGTTCCACTTCAATGGCATTACAGTAAAGAATGATAAAGAGAATCTGTATAACCGACGCCTCAGTGTAGCCGTGATCGTCTAGTGGTTAGGACATTGCGTTGTGACCGCAATAACCCAGGTTCGAATCCTGGTCACTGCAATAAAAGCAGGTTTTTTCTTTGTTACCCGACTTCTTTAATTTTTGTGTTCAAATTTTGTTTTAAAGGAAGGAATTATTTCCATTTTTCTGTGATGGAGCTTCGGCAGTTCCTCAAATTGTATTCAATTAACATAAGGTGGCCAAAGCTTTGTCCCAGTTATAGAAATGTATATACATAATGGCTAGATATCCTCTTTTTTACAATAATTTCCAAAAATTAAAAAAAAAAACAATATATTTAGTGTTAGTTTTTTTCTCCCTCATTGTTCAATACGAAGAATTTTATTTTTAAATTAAAGTATCTGGAGAATGTCTCAATTCAGCTTAGATGTTTGGAAATTATTTATTTAAACGACTCATTAGAGAAAAGAATTGAATTATATCTTCTAATAAATTATTTAGCCTTGAGATCTTTTTAAACACTGTTGATGTAGCAAAAGGTGAACTGTGGTTATATATATATATATACACTGTGATTATACTTGCGTGTGTCATAAAATGAAGAAGATTTTTCAGATGTATTAAATTGTACTCGTCTGATAAACCTCAAAGCTGTGGAAGAAACATGTTTCCGTAATGAATGATGACTGAATTAAAGTATATCTTATTGGAACAAGAAAGGATGTTGGAAAGATTGAGACATTTACATATAATCTTTTAAAAATCCTATAATATACATGAGATATTCGTTTAGTTAATTTAATGCTGATAAGAAACTTTTTTTCTTTTGTCTGTATAGCATTAAAACTTTATCACCGATATGTACAGTACATCCCAATTTTATTGGCATTGAAATTTATGGAATACGGTGTCTCCTAGATTCAAGTTGATATATTTCTTTTTTTCTTATTGTGAAATTTCAGAAAACAGAAGAAATATTTATCACTATAAATAAAAATAGCTGTAAGTAAAAAAGAAAAAAAGTAAATTTTTAGAAAAGAAAAAGTTGAAGGTATTGCATAAGGAAAGCGTTTCTGGTTGATTATTTTGGAGCTAACTTACTCTTTTACACTGAGATCATATGAGACATGGACCTACATCTTAAGGTAGGAACCGAACCACTAACCACAAGAGCTGCAAGTTCTTGTATTATTATTATTATTATTATTATTATTATTATTATTATTATTATTATTATTATTATTATTATTATTATTATTATTATTGTAGTAGTAGTAGAAGTAGTAATAGTAGTAGTAGTAGTAGTAGTAGTAGTAGTAGTAGTAGTAGTAGTAGTACTTGTACATTATTTCGTCCCAGTATATTTATTTTATATTGTATTACAACTGAAAGAGAACAATAACTTGAAATATTTTATGATGAAGTACATCTTTTTCCTATATATATCGTACAGTAACGGAATTAATTAGATTACTTCCTAATGAGCACCTGGATGCAGGGCCGTGCCGTTGGTGGGGGGGCGAGCAGGGCGACTGCCCCGGGCGCCGAAGTAAGGAGGCGAAAAAATCGGGATAGAAAAGAAAAAAGATATGAAAAATTACTTAGAATATACGTATGGGGGCGCCGTCATGTCGTTTCGCCCCGGGCGCTGATTTTTCACGGCACGGCACTGCCTGGATGAGTTTACAATATTGTACAGTACAGTACCTGTGAAGTTTGACAACGCTGTGGGCAGGGATTGGTGTTCTGGCATACGCGTAACTAATGCGTGTAACGAAGAATATACAGTTTTCATTGAATTTATTCTTGAATGTGTGGACTTTGTTGTGGACAAACACCGTGCTCGTGGGTTTTCTGGGGGCTCTTCCATTTCCTCCCACTTTCTTCATTACACCATTTCATTCATTTCTCATCATCACCGTCTCCTTTAACCTTCCCGGCATAACCATGGGGCGTAAAACTTAAAGATTTCATTTTTATTCTTGAATGTACTAAAGTGATATATTTATTGTTTTGATATTTAGAAACTTACTTATAAAGTAGCAAGTCATCGATCTCAAAGGGCAGTGGCGTGTTTAGGGGGGCTTCTGGGCCTAAGCCTCTCCCGAAATCTTATTTACTATAGTAAAGTGTATGAAATATCTTGCAGAATTTTCACATTTTCAGGCAAAGCCCCCCAAAAGTTAGCAAAGCCCCCTCCCGAAACAAAATCGTAAATAAGCCACTGTCAAAGGGTATGAGAAAATTGAAGTACAAGCTCTATCAAAGGCATAATATTGAAATTGGTGTTAGCTTGCTTGTGACGCCGCCGAAATAAGTTTAGTATATCCTTCCTGATTGATTTTAAATCAAATAGTGAAAATGATTTTGAAATCTAAAAGGAAAAAAATAAAATAAAACTGCAATGGAAAGGACATATTAATTCTACCTATAGAGCAAAGAACTTTTAGAGACTTACTTATTTGTAATCTTGTATATAAACTACATGGATTTTTATAATACAGAAAGGTATGTATGTACCTATGTAGCGTTACTCTACCAAATATTACAAAATGGTTATTTCTGCAAGTAGGAGGAAGGCACATATCATATTTAATTAAAATCATATTAGTTTTTCAAAAGATATCGTAGAACAGATGGATGGACACACAAATGCTGATCTAGTACAGTTGTAAAAGGTTCACTACGCGCAATTCAATGAATAAGTGAAAATAGCAAGCACTGACTATAGCGATGATTAGTTGGCGTTCCACTTCAATGTTCCACTTCTTCAACAGTCTGAAGAAAGTAGAAGGAAGATTCTATACTGAAGCTTCGTCATAGCCATGATTGTCTAGTGGTTAAAACAGTGAATTGTGGCACCAATAATATGAGGTCCCACAGTTTGAATATGTCTAAAGTCTAGTTTACTATTTTACCAAAATCCACTTAAATACTTCATCTTGATATTTCCTTTTATTATAATTACGTAAAGAAGGAAACTTTTACACCTTTTAAATAACATGCATGTAGATTATACAAGATGGATCCTTTATTTATATATCTCTCGTTGCTATGACAACTAACATATATCATCCAATTATTATGTCGACAGAACATTAATCATAATATCAGAAAAGAAAATTAATTCTAGTTCTTTTTATATTTTCTTCTTCTTCTTCTAGCTAGATAATGCGTATTTTAATAGCACATATTGCCCGTAAATACAAGTAAAGATATTAAAAATAAATGTAATGATATTAACATTTAAAAAACAGTTCTGACCAGGACAAAATGAATTATTTAATAACTATACGTTAAATAATTCATTTTGTTCTGGTCAGAACTGTGTTTTAAATGTTATTGTGATTATCCAGAACCATGGAGTTTATTTATTATAATGATACTAAAAATTACACAATATCGTTATAATAATACAGGTTCGAATTCTAGTTAAGGCAATGATAACTGCGAAGATATTACTATTCTTCTTCTACTCATAACAGAAATAATTCTTAAAGTTATCAGCTTTTCGTTTTAAATAGCCTTCCCTCGCTTACTTGAATTTTACGTAAAGTTTTTCATCTGTGAACAAGAATGGGCAAAAATTGGACAAAATTCTGAGGTAGTTAAATTTCAGATTTGAAGATGTGGCACTACAGATCATCAAACTGGCCCAAATTTTGAAATATTCCCCCTTTGATAATTTGAATGATACAAATTTATTCTAGGTTGGACAAAAATGGACAAAAATTGGACAAAATTCTGAGCTAATTAAAATTCAATTTGAAGATGTCACACTACAACTAAATGGACCCTGTTTCAGGAGATACTTCTAGATTTTTCTTTCGGTATTTTTATACTGCCACAGGACCACACAATTTCAAATCTACACACACACACACACACAACAGTAGCAACTTTAACTTCCGAGATGGGTGACGTGGAAATTTTGTTCTAGGTGATTTGACACCGTTATTTATATCTTATATATATATATATATATATATATATATATATTATAGAAAGGTGACATTGCCGGGAGGGTGAATCACTCACCCCTTTCTTATTGTCCTTTTACACGACCTTGGAAGATATTCGAAGCCGATAACAAAGAACCATTTCAAGGTCTTGAGTCTATTTATTTTAGAAACCTGAAATTGCATTTATGACGAAAGTTTAAAGCTTTTTATTCGATATTATTTTATTTTGTTTATTTCCTTTTTTTTCGCAAATTATAAAATAAAATGAGTCGTTTAATGCATTGTCAATCTAGATGTTTAATTATAGAATAGAATCTCACTTGAAAATCTAAAACATAATCTGAAGTTCTTAAGGCTAACTTGTCCATCCATAATAAATGTTTAAATAACCATACAACAAATTAATCTAAAATTATACCTATTTCACGATGCAAGATGAGAGCGTAGCCCAAGTGTGTCAGGACAGCATGGCTCTCTTGTCATCAAAAATTTCTGAAACATATATTTCGTATATACATTATTTTCGTTGGATCTTGAAGTTATTTCAGGAAATGAGGATCGAACCTGGGCATAACAAGAAATGTAGCATTAGTATTATTAGTATATGTATAAATTTACTGCATAGTTAGTCAGATTGATGTTGCAACATCCCTTTCAATAGTGATGCACCATGAATCTAAAGTTTATCGTGGGATTTGGGTAACATGAGCTCCCATCGGAAATCGAACCTGGATCTCTTGTGTCAATATCTCACTAATCATATCGTCCAGAGAACAGACTAGTACTTATGTTGCTTTTAATATATTACCATAACACAAGGAATACTAATTCATAAAGAATTGTGACAACGATTGGCTGGCGTTCCACTTGAATAGCTTTAGCATGACAAATGATCTTGGGGACAAGAGAAAGATCTTGGAGCAGAGCCTCACTGTAGCCGTGATCGTCTAGTGGTTAGGACATTGCGTTGTGGCCGCAATAACCCAGGTTCGAATCCTGGTCACGGCACTTAGAAGAGGTAATTTTTTTCTTGTCATCCTACGGCTTTAATTTTTGTGTTCAAATTTTATGTTTTTAAGGAAGGAATTGCTTGATTTTTCTTGTTATAGTGTTTAGGCAGTTCCACAAAAAATATTCAATTAGTACAAGGTGGCCGGCACTTGTACAAGAGGAAAGAATTATTACATCTTTTAACCAATTAATTAGATCTTTTTAAATGCTGTTAATGTAGCAGAAAATGAACTGTGGTTATCTAATTATACTTGCTGTAAATGTATTAATGAAGAAGAATGTAGAAGATTCTTCTGAAATATTAATTATGCTTCTCTGATAAACTATAATGCTGTACAGAAACATGTTTCCTGCTTCGAATGATTACTGGACCTAAGAATATTCGATTTCATAATAATATATACTTATTACAACAAAAAGGATGTTGGGAAAGATTGGAACAACTACATAATATAATTAAAAAATACTATAAAATAGGCGATATAATCATTTAGCTATTTTAAGAGTGAAAGGAAACTTTTTTTTTTTTTGTCTGTGTAACGTTAAAACTTTATCACGAACATATACAACTCCATTTTGTTGTCGTTTGAAGCTTATATGATTTCTTGCAGATTCAAGATGGTAATTTATTCTTATTGTGAAATTTCAGAAAACAGAGGAAATATTTCGAAATATTTATGACCATAAAAAAAGAGCTGTAAGAAAAAGTATTTTAAAAAAAGAGGGAGAGAGAGTTTAATGTACTGAATTGGAAAACCAAAAAAAAAAAAGTCCTGAATTATAAAATTACCTATTCATCCATTAATAAACATAACGTCTTAATTTTTTTTTGTTCACTATCTTAGCAGCTCATTATTAATAGTATCCTTTTAGTGAAACAAAATGTTAACAACATCTATAAATATAAAAATATTGGTATGACTTATTGAATAACAAATTAGCAAAGAAAGTGTTATAGATATACCACATTGACTTGACACCTAATCTACCGTTCCCAGTGCTGCTATTGGCGGAAGGCTCTCTCGCTTAGAACCCTTATTGGCTCAACGCGTTGCTGTGTCGGTGTGATCTTTAGTTCGCATTTTTGCCACGGATCAAGACATTTTGGCAGCACTATAGTTGCTTCTCACTTTAACAGATTAAGAGGCCTCATCCCTTCGAAATTAAAATACCGCTAATTTTACAGTAATTATGTGATATCTTCAAATAGATAAAATATAATCGAAATGTGGAACAAGAGCGCCCTAGACAATATTATTTTACATGAGATACCGTTATCACGACTCACTTATCTGCTTTCGATTTCGAGCCATTTTAAAAATCGGTATTTATTTTCGCGTTTCTAAACGGCTCAAAACGGAAAACCACTAGGTGACTTGTGATAACGGTACCTCACACAAAATAATATTGTCTAGGGCGCTCTTTTTCCACATTTCAACTATATCTTACCTATTTGAAGATATCACATAATTACTGTAAAATTAGCAGTATTTTAATTTCGCAGGGATGAAGCCTCTTAAGAATTGAAAGTAGCACAACAACCTTACCAGGATGATCAGCTGGCGTTTCACTTCAAATGCTTTGCATTCAAGAAAGGCGAGAAGAAAAAGGAATACCAGTACCTCGTCGTAGCCGTGATCGTCTAGTGGTTAGGACATTGCGTTGTGGCCGCAATAACCCAGGTTCGAATTCTGGTCACGGCATTGGTAACGTTAGCATGGCAAGAGGTACTGACCTTTTTATGATCCAGAGAAAAGAACCAGTTGTTAAAATTTCATTTTATTAGGTTTTGTTTCAATTTTGTGTGCTACAAAGCTTCACCAGTTCTACGATAAATAGTCAATTACTGTACAGCAGCGGTTCTCAAGCTAATTCCCATCACGCTCCCATTTCATCACATCCTCTTGCCAGCGATACCCTTACAATTTCTGGCTTGTAATAAGTTTGTGTGGGAGTTTTAATATATATATATTGGGAGATCTCACGATATCTATCTATTTCTACGATAGTAGAATCCATTTCTTGTAAATAGTGGATACAGTAACTTCCCTAAAAACGAAATTTGGTCAGTTCATTCATATTACAAATATCGCATCCGATCCGTCATACTGTATCATAATGGAGGTCGTTTGAAAATTTAAAACTTCGTAACTCCCTTAATTTTGGGTAATATGATAAAAAATAAAAAAACTTGGATAGTTTGTTAAAAAAAATATATTGAGTATTTTAAATGACTTGATAATGTGCGTTATGAAGATTGAACCGGACAATGCCACACTACTGAAATCACACCATGCTCAGCTTATCTCATTAGTAGAGACTGGATGTTTAGGCACTGAAAACCTGGAAAATATCCAGGCAAACAGATACTTAAAATTAGAAAGATAGTCAGTAAAATATGCACTAAAATGTAACTTGAAGTAATGGAGATAAATACTCAAAACAATTAAGAAAATAAATTCAAGTCATAGATAATGTTCAAAGAATACAGAAACACACCTGTTTGTTAATATCTTATTTTACTATATATAAATTAATAAAACGAAATTTGACATGTATTCCATGTATATTTGGTAAATACATTTTATACAGCACTTTATCGCTACACATAAGAGTCCAAATTTTATACACTTTATCAGTACACACAACAGTTCAATGTTTTATAGCACTTTATCAGTGCACATATTATTTCAAAGTTTAGGGCATCTTATCACTACGAACAGAACTTACATTTCTCGGAAGAGGCAGAATTCTTTCTTGAAATACTAAATTACATATTTTCCCCAATAAAGTCTTATTTTGAAGAAAATGCATAAAATAAGCAACATTAAGCACTAAGGCGATTATTTAGGCAGGAAGAGGCGAAATAGGCAAAATAGGCAAAATATGTTTGGCTTAAATTGAAATTATAACACCCTATATAAACTTTAAAACGTTATTTTTAATCATATCTTTTATATTAAAATGTAGGCATTTTGCCTAACATGCGTTCTCTACTCATTAGCTTTTGATTTTAATCGTATTTCAATATGCAGGTTCTGTTGCATTTGTACTTTTCTGGTATTTCAAGATGAAGTTCTCGTTAGTTTATTTAATATTTAAAATTATATTTAAAAATATATTCGGGTATCATATGATAATTATATTTATCTCTTCCGCTTATCTCTGTGACCCCCATGAAACCCTCTCCCGACCCTCAGGTTGAGAAACCCTGCTGTAGAGTGTAGGTGAAGATGTAATAGCTCAGAAAACAAACCGACATTCTTGAAAAAGGAAAAAAATATGTATTTTCCACGGCCTTTTTTCCCGAGAAATTTGGATTTTTTAAAAAAATATTTTAACCTGAACGAAGAAATAACAGCACTTTTCATTTTTCTTTTCTTATTATCACACGTTAAAACATTGAATAACTGCATTAGGAAGAAAAAATAAATTTGAGAAGTTCAATAATCAAGGATGGTCGTCACTGCTATTATTGAGGCTGTTAAAAATCGAGCAAGAAAAGGTTTAACACACTGTAGCAAAGTTTCCTACACGATATAACACTGAAGAAAGAGTAAATGTACATTAACTTTCACTGCCGTATCCGTTTAATGGCTTTAATTTTGTAAACTGAACTTATATTAAGTTGTTATAAAATATCTGAAGCCCACTATAAAAAGTATTTCCCGAACGAAGAACGAGATGTAAGAGTAATTCTATAGGAAAACAAAAATGGATTTGTATCTGTTTCTTGGTTAATGATATTCTTTTTCTTGGTTGTTTTCTGGTCAACAAAAATTATATTTTTTTAATTGTCTGCCAGTTTAAATTTAGGCAATCAGAAAAACATAAAAAGGGCTTAACTTTCAGGTAGTTGCAAGGTGGTTTGGTAACCAACATGACATACGTAGTATGTTGGGTTGCATAACTTACGCTTGGTGGCCTAAAATGAAACGTTAGTTGGAAAATCAAGAAAACATTGGAAAATAAAGAAAAGATGGACTGCACATAGATCTCATAAGTAATGGATGTTGTAAAGGCACCACTTTAATAATATGTACCACTGCAGAAAAACAAAAGTAGCACTTGAATATGAAAAATTAAAAACACGAAAAAGCAAAAATGTCCGGTTCTTTCTTCTTCTTCTTCTTTTTTAGATAAAAATGGTTTCTTATGGGAAGTATCTCCATCCTCCCCCCCCCTAAAAAAAATAATGTGTAGGTGATCCTATCCTTTGATACATCACTCATTTAAGAACTTAAAACGATGTACCAGATTTTTGTTTTAAACAAGCTCAACAGATATTTTTTATTTAAGTTTTTTTATTTAATTTTGTACATGAAAACTGAAAAAACAAGAAAAAAAATAAGAAAAAAGCTTTTATGTCTTCTCTTAATGTTATAAAATTCGCTAACATCACTGTAAGAGAAGGAGAGAATATTAGTTAACATTACAGTATTTTAAGATCTTGGATACGGTAGTTGAACTCTTAAAAAGATGCTATCCAGGAAAATAAAACGCTTGACTAATCTATACCAAGGGTGGCCAAACTTTCGTTTCAGTGATCTACTTCAGACTATGAAAATCTTTCGCGATCTGCCGATGTGAAATCGCTACTAGCGATTCCAGTTCCATTTCTCTTAATTCGCTTTCAGGACTCTATCTCTTCTTTTCGCACTAATCGCACTAAACTCTATCTCTTCTTTTCCGAAGTGAAATAATGAGTTTTCAAATTGTTTTTTTCTTCTTCTTTTTAAAAAAATCAGAGCTACTCAATCGTTGCACAATAAACACACTCACTTATTGTATGATAAAACAAAGGAGAAATTGTTTCCCCATTCTTCACGTAAATGGTATGGTTTCGTCCTTGAAATATTTTACTGAATTGAAAGTCACTTTAAAAGAAGAAACAAAAAAGCGGTTGATATGTAAGCTTCTTTTGATAGAATAACACTTTTTCTAAAATGTTTCGAAATCTAAGCGATATTTAGAATGTTAGCGATCGACTGTTTCACCAGGACCTGTCCTATAGAATGAAATATTTTTCTTAGAACTGTTAAAGTTTTATAACAAATTGAAGTAAATCCTACTTTTGAAAAATTTTAGAACACATAACATTGAAATTGATAACGTTAATAATTATTCCTACTACCCAAATATGAACAAAATGCCTGTTATAGTAACAACAAAATTACTGCCATGACCAGGATTCGAACCTGAGTTATTGCGGCCACAACGCAATGTCCTAACCACTAGACGATCACGGCTACAAAGAGGCTGCGCTTCACGATCTTCTTTTTACGATTCTTCTGTATAAAGCCACTGAAGTGTACCCAAGGTAGAGGCTACTTTCTTCTATAAAGGTGGAAATAAACTAACAACAAATTTCTTACTTATTTACCGTTCGATTATTTAACATTAATACTCATAGTTTGCATAGAATGTAGTCAGGATTCGTTTCAGACGACCAATTATTGATAACTCACTGTTAAGTTAATGATAGAAACGATTTGAGATATTGTGACAACATTTTAGGAATTTGTTTGAGCCAGTGGCGTATTTAAGGGGGGATTCCGTGCTTAAGCCCCCAAATCTTATTTACTATAGTAAAGTAAATGAAATATCTTGCAGAATTTTCACATTTCAAGCAAAGCCCTCCCCCCGAAAGCTAGCGAAGCCCCCCGAAACTAAATTCAAAATACGCCACTGGTTTAAGCTTATGATTTTCCGTGCTATTCTTTGTAGAACAGACATCTTCATTAAGAGATTAAATTGATTTATTTTTTTATTTTTTAATTCGCTCTATTAAAATTCTTCCTCTGGTCCCCTACTTTAACTTCTGGAAGGTACAATAATGAAATCATAATATAGGTAGCCCAAAACTTAAATTTCAATTTATAACGAAACTTCTCAAATCGTATTTAATTTCTGCTCCTCTGGAAAGTCACAGCGCTATAAGAAAGACGTGTTCTCGAATGAAGTACAGAGTAGTAATAGTAGTAGTAGAGGATGAGAATAATAATAATAAAGTCGCCCTGATAAAGCTGTTATATAGTGTAATACAACTAACAGAAATTCTAATCGTTATATAATATAATACAACTAAGGGAAATTTTACTTTGAAATCATATTTTATGGTAAGACGTCCTAGACATCTAGAGAATATAACAATAGTTCAGGACCAACCAATTGCAAAAGAAAATTAATTTCATAAGCATTTGCTGTATGTTACAGTTTTTATTTTTTTAATGAAAATAAAGTTTTTCTGATAAATTATAAAATCAAAGTGGCCATAGTTTAATGCATAGTCAACAAAGATGTTCAATTATAGAACAGAGTTTGGCGTTCACCAAATATTTAATTAGCGTACTATTCATGAATATACTGTAGATGCCAAGCAAGACTACATCAAATTAATATATAATTACACGGGATAACATATAAACATCTTCTTATTCTTATTATTAATAATATTTATTTTTATTTACTTTTACTTACTGTAATTATTCAGTAACAGAACGCTCACGCCTAGTAGGAATCGTTTTCGGTTCAACATTTAATGAGCCAACTCTGTGATGGCGAATATACTATCCATGTTCTATCGTTTGCTTCTCGTATTTTCATATCAAATCTTTCATATATTCATCATACTCCATCTCATTTTGTGTATAGTGCATAACCATGAAATAATATTATTTTATATCATTTCATTTAAAAAAAATAAGGAGCATTAAGTTTTAATATAGGTAGGCCTACTACACTTATCAAAACGGATATACTTGTCTATTTATTATTGGCTTTCTATTACCACAAAATCTCATTAGTTCTTGGTTTAAATATCTCCAATTAACTTGTGATGGTGTATTAATATATGAACTATAAAATTCCTTTGTTGCAAATTAACCCCAAAAACATCAAACGAAAGTAAGAAAGAAATTCAACAATATAGGATAGTATTACATCAGAAAAACAAAATTTATTTTTAGAACTTCATGTAGGTAATAGCTATTGATAAAATTATAATGTCCAAATTATTTATTAAGTGAACTTTGTGGTGGACAAATACCGTTTGCGTGGGTTTCCTCGGGATTCTCCCACTTTCTTCATTCTACCATTTCATTCATTACTCATCATTACCGTCTTCTTTAGCCTAACCAGCATGTACGGTACCTGGAACGTAAAACTCAAAGATATATATACAGTGGCGGATCCAAGGGGGGCTATAGGGTCTATAGCCCCCCTTGACGCTCAGGTTTACACTGGATAAAATGGGCTTCAATCCTGCTTTACACTGAATAAAACGGCAAAATATGGTTTAGCCCCTCCCTTGATCATATCCTGGATCCGCCCCTGGATATATATACGGGCCAACGCACTAAACCTTCTCGCTCCAATTCTTGAAACTAAATCATATTGTGCTGCAGTTATTAATGAAACATTTTCTTGTGAAATACGAACAAAATTATTAAGGAGTTTTCGAAAAAAAAAATCCCCAACGAAGATATTTCGAAAGGTAAACAACAACTTGTAGATTTAAGAAATTACTTATGCCTTATGGGTACACTCAGAGCAGAAGTGACACAAGTTCAGTTACCAAAGTTGTGAGGGAAAAAAAGAAGACATAAAGTTAGTACACTCCACTTAAATACGTGGTAAAGTTAACACTTTTTGTTTACATTATAAAAGTTATTTATAATATCTGGACATGAGTTTTTCAAGCATTGAAAGGAGATTCAGGTAGAGATTTTAAATATAGAACATACAGGGTGTTTCAAAATAATACCGACAACGTTTGGGAGATGATTCCTGATACCAAGATAAGACGAAAAGTATAGACCAACCTGGATGCACAAATGCTTCTTTTCGGAGTTAAAGGCTGAAAAAAAAAATTAAAAAATGAACTTTAAACGCCCATAGCTCCAAAGCTATGGGATCTATCATAGTCTGGTTAAGACTTCGCTTAGGAACTAGTATGTACCTTATCCAAATATTCATGTTTCAGAAGCCTAAGGTACTCACGCAATAATTTTCATAGAGGGAGTTTGGCTACGGCCATATAATTTGAAGTACTCACCAACTACCTCTATAAAATTGTTGCGGGAAGTACCGCAGGATTCAGAAACGTGAATATTTGGATAGGACACATACTAGTTCCTAAGTGAAGTCTTGACCCGATTACGGTAGGTCTCATAGTTTTAGAAATATGGACCTTTAAAGTTCATTTTTTCGTGTTTTCAGCAGCCTATAACTCTGAAAGGAAGCATTGTACACCCAGGTTGGTCTATACTTTTTGTCTTATCTTGGTGTCAAGAATCACTTCCCAAACATTCTCGGTGTTGTTTTGAAACACCCTGTACATGAAAAATTATCAAAAGTGGACTTGAATCCTTTGCGCACTGAGCGTCCCATATGTTACGGTTATCAATGAAATATTTGTTTACAAAATAATAATAAAATCATATAAATCGTATTTTACAAAGCTGTCAAAACTACTTCCAAGAATAACTACTTCTTGTGGGTATTCTCATGGAAGTAATTAGTGCAATATTATAAGAATACTAATGAGATATTTATTTATAAAATAGGAACAAAATTGCCTAAGTAATTTTTGAGGAATGGTTCGAAAAAAAAAACTTATCGACAGGAATAAACTATTCCTAATACATTTTCCGGACAATTGAGTTATGACATTTTATCAGGTTATTAACTGAGATATAAACAAAATCGCTTAAATCGTTTTTGAAAAAATCATTCGAAGAAACTCACCCCAAGTATCCGTCGTATATTTTTCAGGACAAATGATTTATGCCATATTGTCACATTATTAATGAAATATGGATAAAACCGCCTGAGTCATTTCTCAGAACATAATCTGGGAAAAAAGTAACCTTTAAGAATAAACTACACCTCGTAGATTTTTTCAGGACAAATGAGTTATGAAATATTGTCAATTTATTAATGAATTGTTCATTTATGAAACATAAGTAAAACTCTCCGAGTCGTTATTGAGGAAATTGTCCGAAAAAAAACTCCCAAGATAAATTTTACGACATACCATAGTAGGGTGTTGTTATTGAAAAATGAAAAAAATCGTTAGAGCCATTTTTGAGGAAATCGCATTAAAAAAAAATCACTCTATACTATATTATCCTTATTTCTAGGGATAGGAAGAAAATTAGAACTCTCTCCCTGGAGAATCACATAGAAACCTATAGTTTAAAATTTAGTTGAAATAAGTTGAAAGATATGGCCTCTATCGTTGAGCCTACTGATGAAGATTGCATTTCGGTAGGAGGTAGAATGATTAGGTGTATAAGATTTGTAGACGATATGGCGCTTGCAGAATCTGAAAAGAAAGTCAATAGGATGTTAGAAAACTTGAGAAAGAGCTTTCAAGAATATGGGATGAAAATAAATCTTAGAAAGACAAAAGTCATGGTGATTGAAACCAAGCGGTCTGTGTCAAATATAAAAGTAGGAAGAGAGAAAGTAGAACAAGTGAATAATTTTCGATATCTGGGTAGTATTCTTAGTAATGACATGAAGTGCGAACGTGAAATAAATGAAAGAATAGGGATGGCGAAAGAAGCCTTTAGGAGGAAGATAAGTTTATTTTGTGGAATATTCAATAAAGAGTTGAAAGAAAAAAGATTTATAAAATACTTCGTGTGGAATATTGTAATGTATGGAGCGGAAAGATGGACATTACGTAAAAGTGATTTAAAAAACGACTGGAAGTCTTAGAAATGTGGGTGTGGAGAAGAATGGAAAGAATTAGTTGGGTCGAGCGAGAAAGGAATGACAGAGTGTTAGAAATGGTGGGGGAGGAAAGAACACTTTTAGATATTATTGAGAAGAGGAAGAGAAACAGGTAAGAAAGAACTGCATTAGGAGAGACGTGCTAGAGATGTGCTAGTGGCAGGAAAGAGAGGGAGAGTGAGGTTACAATTAATGAACGATAGAAAAACAGAAAGTACATACGTGAAGATGAAGAGGTTAGCGGAAGGTCATGGAGCATGAAAGCTTCTCAGCTACGGCAAGTAACCTGCCAATAAAGGCAATACCCATGATGACGATGATATATGGTCTCTAGATGAGTGTACATCAGGACGAACAGACGGGTGGATGTCGAAAATTCACTTTTTCGGTAGTAGCTATGGGCCATGAAATTCGTAAATTCGTTGAATTCGTGTGAATCCGTAAATCCGTGTAAATTCCTTGAAATCTCGAATTCTAATTTTATTTACAATCAGCATACTTTCTTCTCTCCTTTTGTCACTCGAAAGTAAAAAGAAAGTAAGTGTGTAAAGAAGAATGAGGAGAGAATTAGATGGGGTCGAACAGAAAACGAATGAGGAGGTTGTAGAAGTAGTGGGTGAGAAAACAATTTTGGATGTATTAGAATGAGGAAGAGAAACTGGCTGGAAAATCGACTAAGAAGGAAGTGTATCTTGAAGGAGATACTAGAAGTCATGATAGAAGGAAAAAGAGGGAGGGGACAAAGAGACTAAAGTTGATGCACAACATTAAAACAGAAAACTTCTATGTGAGAACGAAGTTGGTTAGCTAAAGACTGCGTTGCATGAAACCTTCTCAGTTGCGGCAAGTGACCTACCAATAACGGTAGAATACCTATAACATGATGACTGCTGTTAAGATGGTGTACTACAACTGCTGCATTGTATTGGGCTGTATCAAAGTTGTGAAAATATTGTACTTTTATTTTAAAATGTGACGGTCTATTCAAACTATAAAGTTAATTAGTTTCTTCAATAATTACAATTATGGTAATCATGAGCTCTTCATTCAAGATTCAGGAATGGTAGACTCATTCAGAAAATTCAATGACATTTTTCAAAAATCGAAAATAGAAATTTCTTAAGAGGGTGAGGGGTAGAGGGCGTAAATATGCAAAATATGAGCATCGACAGGATTTTTTTCTTAGGTTAACACATTCTACATAAAACTAAAGCATAATGATCATACAACTTAACTTAGGTTATCATAAATAAAAATCAAAAAACGTGTATCTAGCAATAGATATGTATATCTTGTGATCTGTAACAAACGTAAAAAAAAATTTAAAAAAATAAAAAAAAATCATGTATAGATTAGGTTCTGTTGGCCGAGTGGAAGCATAATATCTTTAGTAATAATAAAATAGTGTGTGTGCTTGTGTCTGTCTGTCTGTGTATCATTAGCTTTTCCCTAGAAAGAAGTAACCTGGAGCCAGTAAATTTGCTAAACGGATATACTGAACCTTCACCAGATCTAATCATGTACAAAGCCCCTTTTTTTAAATTTCTGCACAATGGGGAGTCAAAATGTATGCATAAAGAGATATAATATATATCCGGGAATGTAAGGTAGTGTCAGGAATGTAAGGTAGTTGGTGAGTACTTTAAATTAAATGCCCGTAGTCAAACTCCCTCTATAAAAACTGTTGAGGAATTACCACAGGATTCTGAAACATGGATATTTGGATAGAGCACATACTAGTTCCTAAGTGAAGTCCTGAGCTGACTACCGTAGGTCCCATAGTTTTGGAGCTATGGACCTTTAAATTTCGTTTTTTTTTTTTTTTCATGCTTTCGTTCGGCAGCCTATAATTCCGAAAGGAAGCATTTGTGCACCAAGATTGGTCTATACTTTTTCTCTTGTTTTGGTGTCAGGAATCACATCCCAAACGATGTCTTGTTGTTTTGAAACACCCTATATATATAAAGGCGTGGAGATCACAGCATTAGCGGGGAATAGAAGGCCAAGCTCGAAATTTGAATTGAGAGTTTTTAAATAGTTGGCCTTCGACTTGACCTTGATGCTAGAAATCGGGACCAGCAATAATCTACTTCTCGTGTGATAGGCTAATACGTAGTTTTTTTTAAAAAATAAATCCGGTTTAACTGATAATTTTGGTGGTTTTCATAATACTGAAGTAGGTTTTCTTTTGCAAGCTTGTGTATAATAACGCAAAGTGGAAGATTAAATATGAGCGAAAAAATTAACATATGTTTGTGATTATGGACGAGAAAGCAGAAAGCTGCGAGCACAAGAGTGAGTAAAACATTTAAACACATTATGTGTGATGTATGTATGATAGAAAACATATAGCTTATCTAGTTATTGTTGGTAGATTTACTTAATTAATAAATCTCTTATTTATTGCAGATGTCATATCATATTTATGTGTGTGTGTGTGGGAGGGGGGTAAGACATCATTTTATCACATTTTGAATTATTTCACCTTCAGACTTTAGGCCCTGTTAACCAAATTTTATCCCCCCCCCCAATATAAATAATCTAATTCACACACTGCATACTTTCTTAATTTTAAATAGATACTAATTCATGTTTGTTGTATATACATACAATGCAAGTGCCTTTATTAACAAGAGCAAACTATTTTTTGTATTATAATATTTTTTAAAACTATTTCTAGCAAAGTATGTGTGTGCATATACCAGAGTATACTCTATACTATAATAACTTTAAATAGTACAGAATGTATTTGAGAACAACTTAGGATTATTTGAAAAGTAACGTAAATAATGGGGAAATGTATATAATTACTTGAGAATTAATTTGCGCCTCGAATGGGTTGCCAGCATTGAATAGGGATGAGTGTAAAACTTTGGAAGGACAACCGTGGGCTTCCAACACTATACTAGAATGTTAATCTCATATCCAAAGACATACACCACATATATGGTGGTGCGTAGTTCACTGGTACAGCGTTCACCTCAGGTGTTTGAGGTCCTAAGTTTGATTCCAGCTCTCGCTAAGTTGGTTTTGTCGAAGTTCTTCCATATTCTTCATTCCACCATTTCGTTGTCGTTCATTATCACCAGCACCGTCTCCCTTAGTCTCGGAAATTAATCTTTAAAATAAATTAAAACAATGTTTTAAATATCCTAAACGCACACGGATTCAGTTAGGATTTAATTTCAGTTCTGCGAGCAAGTTAGTATGGTAAAAGTAGGTCATTATTTTGAAACAAATTCTGTATTTCGTTTCTTTCTTTATGTTATGATTTCCCCCAGACTATAAAATCATCGCAACTTATCAAAATGTGAAGTGTTACCAAGCGGAAGGAGTTAGATGGACTTCCTACCTACTTTTCAAAAGCCTTATGTAACAAATCCATCCAGTTGCGCATTCAATACTTTTCAAAGTTAAGAGAGAAAAAAAAAAAAGTCGTGTGAAATCGAAAGACCTTTTTCTAGTTTTATTATTAGTAGTATTATTATCTCAGAACGAAATACTAATAATAATACAGCAAGTAGCGAAAACAAACATGCAAAATTCTCGTTTTATATGCTGATGGATTACTTATACCTGAATGCGCTTTCCATCTTCAAGCTGTGACGTGTCTTATCAATGAGTTTCCTCATCTCTTCTCTTCTCTTTTCTGTCTTCTTCTTTGTATAGTTTCTTGAAAAGTCAGCTTCGTCACACAATAGTAGAGAATTCTTTGAAATAAAGGTAAGCTCTCTCGCTATATATTGTCAGGGCTGAATTTAGTTGGGTGCACGTGCATCCTCCCCCCTTCATTGTAAATATACACTATCTAAAATGAGAAGGAGTGAAAATAGCAACACTGTCCGAAACTTTCTACCATTATTTTTCCGTTTGGAGCTTCAGAGAAAGCAGAGCTTTGGAAGAGCAATAATTTAATAAGCTTTTTTAACGTTGAAGGTAAAGGACTCACCAAGCAAAACAATATAACATTTGTTTTGAAGAGTTTCAGTGTGATTGGTTATTTTGGTAGTTATTGGTGCACCCCCCCCCTCAGAAAATCCTGGATCCGGCCCTGTATATTGTATATATACATATAGCTTGCACGTTCTTCCTTCTTAAAAGAAATGAAATAGAAGAAGTAATTAATATGAACGTCATAATAAACTTTGCTAAAACCAAAACCACTTGGTGTAAGATCTTTTTTTTTTTTTTTTTTTTTTGTCGGCCTGAGTCGTTTCAACGTCATCTGTTAGCGATCGGCTGAACTATGTACAGCCTAGCAACGAACAAGTTTTTTTATTCACGTGACACCCCAGTTTGCCTTACGACGCTAAGTGGATGCCGAAAATTGGGAAGCACCGATCGGGAATCGAACCAAGGACCACGCAGACCTGAGTCTAACTCTCTAACCACTAGACTACGTTGACCCCAATAAATTTTGCTAAAGACAGTAAAAAAGATGAGGACTAGATGACCATGAATTTTATCTGGTAGTTGTCAACAACTGGAGAGTATTTGTTGCCATCTAATGGCACGATATGTAACTTCTAGCATTCTACTCATATACACATTAGTTTCAATAGTAAAAATCGGATGGATAACCACTGTTAAACCCACAGTTACCCGTGAAGTTGTTTACAGATTGACTCCATTAACGAATTCGGCTAAACAATAGTTCTAGCTATCTAATTGAAACAAAAAATTCAATTCAAAAATTCGCTTTTGTTGGATTTATCATGCGGAATAACGAACAGACTCATTACATAACAGTACAATCTTATAAGGCCCACCAGTGTGATACTAAGAAATAAATAGCTTGGTGAATTACAAAGTCTAACTGACGTGTGCCACTTTCGAAACCCAAAAATACAACACCTGGTTACTCAAAGTAATCTCCGGGTGCAACCACTCACTTTTGCCATCGCTCAGTCAACGATTGGACACAATGACGAAAGAAGTATGGAGTCTCCGATGCGAGGAAGTCCTTGACCTCAAGTTATGAGCGGAGATCTTTCACGCCAAATGGTGATCGGAATGTTAAAAGAAGATGTAATCGGTAGGACAGACATCAGGCGAATGGTGAGTGAGGAATTGTTTCATAATGCAGTTAATGAAAATCTGCAATGTCCTTTAAGCGATATGTAGCCGTACATTCTCGTACATGAAAACAGTATGTGTGTTGACTACTGTTGGATTTTTTAAAAATACATTCCAATGCAAGAAACCTGTATCGGATTGTCACTCTATACACTCACTCTGTCTCTTCCGTACACTCCGAGAATTGCACAATTCCAGACAGAGCGATTCTTGTTGGTCGATGCCAACACAGGTGGCATTTTTCATCTCACCGATTCCTTGGAGCTGGCAAACTTTTAATGATGCAGTTTATACATTTATGGAAGATGGAAAAAAATCTACAACCAAATTTCGAGAAATTCTATCAGTAAATTATTTATGATGGTGGTTTCCAATTATTTCACAGTTGTGGAACTTAAAAAATAAAGAAATAAATAAGGCAAGCTGCTGACCCCATACCTTTAAATTTTGGTATCTGTGCAGATATAGTACTTGTTAGGGAGGTAGCAATATTAACAAAAATTAAATTCCTAACCTTGATTTGTGTTAGTAAGCATACAGAATCTATACTTCATGAGAAAAATCATTGCTGTAAATGTTTCAGACAATTCTTTCCACGCTTGGTTCAATAGTTATAAATTTTAAGATGTCAATGTTTGTTTATCAGCAAACGAAGTATTGAAACTGTTTGTTTAGAAATAAATGTGCTACAAAATGGAACTAGGTGTTTCAATGGCATTTTACCTTATTGCTTATACTCACAGAACCCTAAACTATGAAGAGAATACAATATTCAATAATGTAATCAGTCAATAGTTCGGAGCATCCTTTTCTTAACTATTCCTTGGGGCTAATAAAAAAAAAAAAAGAGAGAGAGAGAGAGAGAGAGAGAGAGATATTCCTACTATAAGTTTCTTTTAGAAATTAAATGAAAACAACAACAATAAAAAAAAAGTGATAAAGTAGAACTCCCAGTAAGAATCAGTGACACCATTAGATGACGTCACAGCTGCTGGAATCAACGTTCCATGAAACGAAAAAGACCGTACATTCCCAAGGTACTGAAGAATACAGAATTTAAGTCCTGTCTACCACATCACCTGATAGCCGTGATCGTCTAGTGGTTAGGACATTGCGTTGTGGCCGCAATAACCCAGGTTCGAATCCTGGTCACGGCAGAAGTGATAACCTTTTTTAATAATTTGTGTTATCTACATTTTTATGATTAATTATAGGAAATTTAATGCATGGACATATAGCTATTATATCTTTAAAATACAGTGTTCTAAATCATTACGTTTGTAAGTTACATGCGATTTCAGGCGAATTCTTTAAATCGTGTGCAAAGTAACCCCGTCTTACGGTACATCAAAAATTATCTAAAACTAATTTATGCTAATTTATTAAGACGTTGGGTATAACAAACGAAGAAATTTGTTTCATATTTTTGGTCATATTTAAAACTGTTTTGATCAGTATATACATGCCCAATGGATGTCGAGAGTTGACTCAATTGTACTTTTAATATCTAATGATTTTCACTACTGCAATCACTATTATTATTATTATTATTATTATTATTATTATTATTATTATTATTATTATTATTATTATTATTATTATTATTATTATTATTATTATTATTATGTAACGAAAATAAATGAAATAATATATAAGATTTAGAGACCAAACCATCCAGTACTTACGAAACATAAATTTACTAACAGATACTTCTAGTTACCTTCCCTTTTTACGTTTCAGAAATCTGTGAGTGCAGAATACGGGATGTTGATTATGGAGTATTAAAATTTATGTGTCACAATAGAATAATTATAATTCATTAATAGTTTTCTTTTATAAGTATTAGGCCTAATAGTCTACTTTTGAAATTTCCAAAGCATATTTTTTCTATTAATTAGTTTACTAAACCTCACGGGGCGTGAAGTAGTATCCAGTCTACTGAAGAAAAAATATTTAAAGAGGTAGAAAATCTTGCAGAGAATTGCAACAAAATGAGGTAGTTTTAACATGAGTTTCAAACATTATTATTATTGCCGGTATTATTTTACAGTAAATTTTATTGAATTCACATACGAATTTAGTCAAAAGGTCTTCAAAATTTAATGAATACCATATTCTACTGTACACTAGACACAGGGGTGGATCCAGGACCGACTTCTGGGGGGGGGCGATGGGTTGTCATACTGCTACTTTTAAGGGCTCCAAACTTTTGAATGGGTTTTATTTATATATATAAAGTAAGAAAGTTTCGTCTTCTGGGGAGACGATCGAACCGATCGCCCCCCCCCCCCCCCTGGATCCGAGCCTGACTAGACAATTACGCATGTCTCTGCAAAGATCAGTTACAAAATGCATCCTTTACTGTTGTAATTCTCTACAAGAATCAACGACGAACCTTTTGTATTGCAGTTTCCTGCAAAAATCCACTACAAAATTCATGCTCTTCTATTGTAACTCTGCAAAAATCAGCCATAGGATTCATGCTCTTCTATTTGGAACTCTGTGCAAGAAGCAATCACAAAATTCAGCTTTTCTATTGCAATTTCCTGCAAGAATCGATCAAAAAATCCATGCTTCTCAATTGCAATTTCCTCCAGGAATAAACCATAAAAATTCCAGTTTTTCTATAACAAACCTTTGCAAAAATCAGACTCAAATTATATTTTCAATTGCAACTCTGCAAGAATCAACCACGGAATTCACCGGTTTCTATTGCAATTCTTTGTGAAACTTAGGCACAAAAGTTAATCCTTTTCTTTTCCAGATTTCCTCAGTAAATTGCAGGCTATAAAGAGGAACCAAGTAATTTCAAACACTATACCAATAAGGCTTTTATTTTGAAACAATGTGGAGATGCAAGTAAACTGAACTAAATTTTAATTATGTTTGTAAATTGTTACTGAATGCGAGTAATAACAGAAGAATTGTCAAAGTGACAACGTGTAAAGAAACGGAAAAACATTGGATGCAATAATGATGAGTACAAATTCACATGATCTGAGATCGAACGAGGGGCCCCTTTAGGACTAAATCACTGTTCGTCCTATAAGCATTACTGACTATAAATAAGTTAATGAGAAGGTAAAAGCAACAAGACTGTTTGATTAATACAAATTATACTACTCCAAATTCCCATAGATCCTTACAAACATTTAAAAAAAAGGAAAAGAAAGAAAAAGAAAGAAAGGAAGAAAAAAGCAACAAAACTGTCTGCTGACATATTTGTCAATACTGCTCCGACAAAACTCTAATGCAGTTTTCGTGTCTTCGTCATGGGCCAAAGTAAGTATCTATCATAACGGAAAAATCCACATTTCATTGATGTGATTTTTTTGACCTACTGACACCTTAACCTTTGGGTTATGTAATCGACCATTTTCAGTGGTGTACGCAATTGAGGGGTTTCTGGGTTTTAATCCCTCTCTTTGAACAAAATATTGTACGAAATAAACATTTATCGTATTAAGATACGTATAGAAATATTCTGTAGCTTCCATATAATCTTGGGAGTTTGAAATGCTCCTCCCCATTCCCCTTGATAAAAGTCTGCATACACTACTAATCATTTGTCAATTAAAATATTATAGGTTTCTTTAATCGGGCAATCGTCGTAATGCACGAGAAACAAAACATATTTAGGGTAAGAAAGTAAGATTATCCCAATAATTTGACGGTGATTAGTGCTACTTTAGCGTCAGATATGTAAATTTAAAATGAGTGCAGCGAAATCACAAGAGGAGTACGAGATGAGATTATTACTCTCATGTAAAGATAGTACTCCAGTGAAACAGCGTTCACTCTGGTACGAAAAACCTCTGTTCTATCCTAGCCAATGTGAATTTCTAGTTCCAGTTTGTGGCTTCTTTTCGTTCTCCTGTTTCCTACTACTCTTTCCCACATCATTCCACATTCCACTTCCCAATTACCAAACATTTGCATTTATTGTCCGTTCTCTTTAGCCTAAAAGACATAACCAAGGGATCTTGATAAACTGAAACGTGGTCCCTCAAACGTGACGGGCTAAATGGCCATAGATTCCGAAAGCCCAGAAATCTAAAACCTAAATCGTAATCCTGAAGGTCTTGTTTCAAAAAGAAGATAAACTCTTCGGAACGTTTCCTGAGAAGGAATTGTCTTTTAGGGGGTGTTGGTTGGTTTGAAACTTTAAAGTACCGGTATCTTTCAGCACCAAAGGCTAAGGCCATATGACAAATGGACCTTCAACTTAAGAGGCCTCATCACTGCGAAATTAAAATACCGCTAATTTTACAGTAATTATCTGATATTTTCAAATAGAAAAAATAATAATCGAAAAGTGGAACAAGACCTCCCTAGACAATATTATTCTGCGTGAGATACCGTTATCATAACTCATTTATCTGCTTTCGATTTCCAGCCATTTAGAAACTCGGCATTTATTTTCGCGTTTCTAAATAACTGCAAACGCAAAGCTACTACGTGACTCGTGATAACGCTACCTCATGCAAAATAACATCGTCTAGGGAGGTCTTGATCCACTTTTCGGTTATCTTTTATCTATTTGAAGATATCACATAATTACTGTAAAATTAGCGGTATTTTAATTTCGCAGTGATAGGGACTCTTAACGTGAGATCCGAACCACATGAGTCCTCAGTGGTAATCGAAACCAGGTCTTCTGCATCAAAGTCGCGCACGGTAACCATACCGAGGAAGCACAGAAAGAGAGAAAATGGAAAATTTTACTATTGGTGGATGGTGTACTTATGAGAGTCTTAATAATGGCTTTATTAAGGCATTATTTTCTTTATGTCATTAATATTTAGACGAAATAGTAAAAAAAAAGAAAAAAAGAAAAAAGAAAGAAAAGAAAAGAAAAAAACTGGCATAGGAGTTACGTACATACACGTATAACAGGGTTATACAAGTAGTAATATGCTTTGCTGATAATATTGCTCATCTTGAGGATAATACTACTAACGTTGAGGAAAAATCTAATGTTTCGTCTGGAATATTGTACTTTTAATGCTTCCATGTAGCTAGGGGTTGCCATATTTCAAAAATGAAAATCCGGGACGCTACCAAATTACGAGAATCTTTGAAATGCTTAAAATGAAAAGAAGTGTTATATACTAATTTACTTTCTTCCATTAGATAGAGTTGTTCAAGTATTACGTAATCACATTTTTAGTCATTTTAGTAGACCTTCTCCTCCCTAATTAAGCAAACGTAAGACGATGATTGACCCCCTCCCTCCTGGTAAGCATTTTTTTTTAACTTCTCAGCGGAAATTACCAAAAATATGGGTAAATTCGGCCGGCATATTGATTAAAATATTTCAGAAGCAAGATGTAAGTAGATTGAAATAGAATATTAAGGATAACAATAAGATTGAGCAGTAAAACCTTTTGTCCCCGGTCCAATGAAACTAATGCTTCGTCCAATGTCAAAGTATTTAAATCGTGAACTTAATTAAATCCATGTTTTATGCATATATATTTTTTTTCTTTCTTCAACTTTTGAATTGCTGTATTCAAATCAGAAGTTGAAGAGAATAATTATATTACATAATCCTGTGAAAAATACATATAATTATATTACATAGTTCTTTATTTCTCTATGCTGAAATTCGGGACATTTAAGCGTCCCGAAGAATAATTTCGGGACGCCTGGACCCAGATATTGATTCCGTGACGGTCCCGGATTTCCAGGGACGAATGACAGCCCACGTGTAGCACTCCTACCTTTAACGTGCAAGGCCATAAGCTCGATTTCTGGTGTACAGCTTCTCAACTTGTTATAGTAGGCTAAGACAATTGGAAAGTTTGAACTAAGAGTAAATTCAGAAATAAACGTCTCTCTACATACCACTATAGCTTTAAAACCGTCTGGCCAACTATCCGTATTGACTTTCGCGCAAGAATGAGATGATTCTATTTTACGAAGTAGAAACGAGTACATTATCGGAAACGACGTAAAATTAGTAAAATCTTTGAAGGATTTAAGATTTAGGATTTAGATTTCTGGGCTTTCGGCATATCTGGCGATGTTAGCCCGTCACGTTTGAGGGACGACGTCCCTCGGTAAGCACACTATCCGGGGAAAGGGAAGGAAGAAAGGATTGGGGAAGGAAGTAAAAGCGGTACCATCCCGTCATTTTACCTGATGTGAATGTGGAAAACCCAGGAAAGCCTCATTCAAGATGACTGGCCGGAAAAAGCTTTTAACACTTTTTCGACCGAGTGCTCTCACGGGGAATCGAACCCGGGACTGCTCGCACCAGAAGTCTTTTAAATATGAGTAGGGGGAAGAATAGAGAAAATTATTTGGGTGTAACAAAATAAAAAAAGCCTGAGAAAATATTGCGGAAAGAGGGAGAGAAATTAATGTTAAAGATAATTAAAGGAAGAAAAGAATGATTAGGAAATAAGTTTTTTTTAAAAAAAAGTATAGCGTAACATGCTTATAAGGTGACGGTGATGATAAGATGGACGACAATAATGGTGAAATGAAGAAAGTGAGTGAAAACGGGAGATTTACGAGAAAACCCACGCATGCAGTGTTTGTCTACTACAAAGTACAATTGTTGCGAGCTGGGATCGAACCAGATATCCTACTCACGCATCGGAAGTGAGTGTTCTACCTCTGAATTACTACAGCCCCAGGAAAATTATGCAGTCGAGAATAAACTACGCTCTGAGAGAGATGATATTATAAAAGATATAAATGAAAGAAAAACTAGGGATATTTTGAAGAAAGAAGTTCGTTTAACACGTTATAATAAAATATGGAAAACCCTTATGTCGAAAGAAAGATTTCATTTGATAGTGGTAGGTGAATGCTTTTGATGATAATGATTATGTCGTTTATAATTTATTTTTTAAAAATAAGTGAAGAACATAAGTAAATGTTACAATGTACACAACGTGAAAAAGTTTGGTTTCTCACAGTGTACACAAATTGAAAATTGAAGTTTGAATCTTTACACTTTGTCTCACCCTTTACTACCTATTCAAAAACTTTGGTAAGATGAATGAATATTTGAAAATATAAAATATTTTAAGTCTTTAGATTTGTCGAATAGAAAGTCATTTAGTTTCATTTAAGCGTTGCATTCTACGAAAAGACGAGCATTTTGCATCCTGAGCATTATACTAACCCGCTAATGCTTCTTAGCATTGCGGGTAGTCTATCAGGCAAGGATAATGTTCATAATTACACCTATAGAAATAAATGGAGAACCAACCGATTTTTGATTGTTCTTACCTTGTGATCAACTATTATAGATGGATCAAACTTTTAACCCTACATCCTGCCCATGGTGATCCATCAACTAGTTTTTTTTTTCTCCCGAAAAGACACACGGACAGACAGAGTAAATACATATATAAAGGACTTTTGGTAAACCAATCTCCTTCAAAATTAACGAATATTATACTAAAACTTCTGACGTTCTTCAGTTACGTTTGGAAAATCGCGAGAATCTTAACGCACTGTAAGCGAATGATTTATCTGACGTAATATGTATTCTATTTTAGGCGCAGGCTAAATATCATAATAAATTCCATAAACACGTTTTTTTTTAAAAAAAAAAAAAAAAGAAACAATTTGTATAACTGGTTCGCAGATAGGAACTTACACAATTCTGTTAAAAATAGAATGTCTTAACCAGAGGTGGCTCGTAAGGGAAGTCACATCAGTGAAAATTAATGTTTCATTGCTTCAAACTAAGAGAGAAAAAGTTATTTAATGTCAGCGGTGCCCCCCTCATGTCCATGACGCACCCCCCCCTCAATTGCCTATCCGTATGTGTTCTTCCATGAAAAAAAAAATCTTTTCGATTAATTTTCACACCCTCTCAAACATATTTATATAGATTTTTACCCCCCCCCCAAATATTTCAATGACGCAGTTTGCGTCATACCCCCATTGTGGGCACCCCTGCTAATGTACTATTGTTGTATACATTTATTCTCTTTTAATCTGAAGTGATAAAACTTAATTTTTACTAAAGTGAACACAGTGGCTCAGTGGTAGAGAGCATATTTCTTGTGCGTGGAGCCCCTGATTCGAACCTCGGATTAGTAAGTTAGTGATGGAAAACACAGTGTCCGTGGGTTTTCTCGTTTCCTCCTACATTCTCATTCTACCAATTCTTCCATAGTCATTCATTTTCCTTAATCATCCGTCTCCTTTAGCCTAAAGGCTATAATCATGGCTTTATGGTGGACAAACACCGTGTGTAGGGTTCTCCCAAGGATGTTATAAAATAGAGGATCTGCCCATACGTATCTTCATCATATGAACTCAATGAAGCCGAAAAACAATCGCGCATCGTCTGAGCCGGCACGTATGATTGGCTACTCTCGTTTCCGCCATGAATGTTGGCTGGAAACATTGCAATCTTAGTGGTGAGGAGTGGGCAGAGTAGGTGTGGCGAAGCTGTGACGTAAGGCTTCACGATTTTGTTGTATAGGCGGATCCTCTATTTTATAACATCCTTGGGTTCTCCCGTTTCTTCCCACTTTCTTCATTTCCCCCATTTCATTCTTTATTTCACCATCACCGTCTCCTTTAGCCTTGCCGGCATAATCGTGGGACGTAAAATTTAAAGATTTTTGAAAGACTTCAAAACCTTAATTTTTACCGATGTAACTTCTGTGAGGCGCCTGCCGCCTCTGATTTTAACCACCATATCACGGTTACAACGAAGCTTGTCTTTGGTACACCGTTTCTTATTGTTCTTTCTGAATATTACATTTGTACTAGATTTTAGGATTTCTAGAATTTAATTTTAGCCATTTCATTTAAACTTGCATTTGTAATAGCAAATTTTGGCCATTTCCTGTCAATACTGTCATTATTTTATTTAAATATTTATTTATTTATTTTTACCCAGGAGTAAAAGTGGATCTGAAACGGTAGGGGAACGGATAACGTCACGCCATCCCCAATACCTATCTTTGCCCATTGTAATTTTTTTAGGAAGTGGAGGGACGCCATAGATACTTTTTGGAAGTGCGGTAACGGCGTCCTTCTGCATTCCCCCTCATTTTTCTCCCTGATTTTACTTAGGTAATGTCGATCAAGGAAGTCGGTAACAAAAGCTACATATAATTACTACTTATGCCGTATAAGTGCGTGTGTATATATGTATATTTTCCAATAACCAAGATGTTTCTGTCTTGAAATCTCATATCATTTACACACGACAGTATTCGTGCAATACAGCACTGGAATTTTGTCTACATTCACCGTATTTAAATGCACGCTCTGCGAGCTAATAACATTGAAACTTGAAAATTAATGTGGCGAAACGCGAAAGCCAGAACATCATAAAGGCTCCACGTCATTCAGTCAGTTCACAGTTGACATTTATACACATACATACACACACTCTGCCAAGTAAGAGTAAATCTTCCCCTTCCGCTCACCCCTACAAGCAGTACTTCTTAGTACATAGTACACAGTAAAAGCAAATGCTAGTCTCATGTATGCCATTAATAGGTCAGCCCTAGCATCTGTCATCGTACCAAAAGATTCATTTGACAGCTTTGTGCTACTGGTACTAAAAGCAAAAGGGCTTTTTACATGGTTGGAAGAATATTCTTGTAGAGTGGCAATTTGTATTCATGCCTTAGATCAAGTGGCAATATCAATAATTTTCTAATCTCTAATTATGCCTCATTTGTACACAAAAGTGTTCCTTGCTTGTAAACAGTAAACATGAGTTCCGCTCTGTAGCTGCAAAATGCATTCATATGTTTCTTGCTGTGCGTCGAACAAGGTTCTTCGCAAGATAAACATCAAAAAAATATTATCAGGGTTGGCAGAGCACTGAAAGATAATTGTAACATGAATAGTTTTGGTGCAAACTGAAAAAAGGGGGGGGGAAGAAATGTTATCTGTAAAGAAAGGAGGAATTCAATGTAAACTCTTCTTGAACAAAAAACACTTTATGTTTTATAAAAATCGGAGACTTTTCTGAGATTTTCAGGGATATATTTTACTTACAATCTGAGAAGAGTCATTCTTTCATTATTGATCTATTTCAAATACAAGCACTGAAGAGAATTGAATATCCTCAGAAAAATTTACGCTATATTCTAACAAACTCGAATAATTATGTTCTATGAAAGCTATTCCGCAACTTATATATATATATATATATATATATATATATATATATATATATATATATATATATATATATATATATATATATATATATATATAAAATTATAGTGTGTAAGTGTGTTGTTCAAAGGGCGTAAAGTGATTAATTATTGCTAACGACTTCTTGCCACATCAAACTGTGTCAAAATAGAATATGTTTATATGGGTAATCATGGAACACATCATTGCACCAGAGACAGGGGTGAGGAGTTCACTTTCTTGTTTTCGAGTAATTTTAAATCCAAGTAATGGGAATGATTGTGAAACGTTAAAAGATAGTAGCCTCTGGTATCATTTTTTTACGGAAGTTACTTTGGAACATTTTTTTAATTGGAGGGAGGGGTGTTCCACCCTAAATTATGGAGTTAAATTCGTCATTCATTCCTGATTGTTTTAATCGCAAGCACTGAGAGCTGTGGGAAACCTTCAGAAAAAAATATATTTTGAAATGGAATATTTTTTTCGAAAAGTATCATGGAAACTTTTTTTAAAGTGGGAAAGGGGGATGCACCTCTTTATTCTTAGCACCATCGAGAGGGGACGATTCTTAAGCCTCACAGAAAATATGCACTATATTGCATTAAAATCAAACAGTATATACACAGAGTGTTTCAAAACAATACCAACAACGTTTGAGAGCTGATTCCTGACACCAAGATAAGATAAAAAGTATGCATAAACCTGGGTGCACCAATGCTTCGTTTCGGAGTTATAGGCTGCCAAAAACATTAAAGAAATGAACTTTAAAGGTCCATAGCTCCAAAACTGTAGGACTTACCGTAGTCGGGTCAAGACTTCACTTAGGAACTAACATGTGCTCTATCCAAAAATACATATTTTAGAATCCTAAGGTATTCACGCAACAAATTTTATAGAGGGAGTTTGGCCACGGGCACATAATTTGAAGTACTCACCAATTACCCCTTTAAAAATTGTTGCGGAAGTACCACAGTTTTCTGAAGCTTGGATATTTGGATAGGGCACATAGACCTACTAGTTCCTAAGTGAAGTCTTGACCCAACTACGGTAGGCCCCACAGTTTTGGAGCTATTGACCTTCAAAGTTAATTTGTTTCATGTTTTCGGCAGCCTATAACTCCGAAAGGAAGCATTTGTGCAATTAGATTTATGCATACTTTTTATCTTATCTTGGTGTCAGGAATCAGCTCTGAAACGTTGTCAGTGTTGTTTTGAAATACCCTATATATATATTTACGAAAATCATCGCAGGACATGTTCTTAAATGAGGGATGAATATTTTGTATACTTTCTTTAAGTGAAAAATAGTAATCAATCAATAGTTTATTTGGACCATAAATACAATAATCTAAAATAAAAGTATATGGCCTGGCAACTCTGACGGTAAATACAAATTCATGTTTTGCTCTCTAGCAGCTCAACCATTTTGAGCAATTGTACGTAAATAAGTCTAACATAGACCTACACTAATAGTGGATAGCTCTAGAAATTAAAAAGAAGATATACTGCGTTGCTTTATTAGCAATCTCTGCAATATTAGATTTATTTGCAGCATTAATATGTAATCACTGACCTTAATTCCTTTTAAGCTGCAAGTAGGTTACTCCTGTGATTTAGGATAAGTATCCATTTGGCGTAATTCCATTGCAGTTGAGCATGCAAAACACGAACACTAGATTTTAGTAGTCCTTTCTTTTTAAGAAGTGGGATGCCAGCCATCTGTAACATAATTGTCTTGAAATAGCGTAGCAATACGGGCTACCGTACTAAACTTTCTCCTTCTGGTTTCGTAAATTAAATCATGTTATGCTACAATTATTACTGAAATTTTTGGATTTACGAAATACGAACAAAATTATGACATGAAATTTTTCAGGAGAAGCTTTATCCGAAGAAAACCCAACCTATCAAGTCGACCACACTTTTGGAGTTGTTCAAAAAGAAATGCATTACGGATCACGGTCTTATTAGGATACCGGTATTCGTGTAAGAGTGTAGTCTTAGTCTGGAACTCCACACGATAACTCTTGAACAAACTGGCACTTTCTTTTTAATAGATAGCTAGAGCAATTATCTAAGATCGATTTGTTAATGGAGTTAATCCGATAACATCTTCATCAGTGGCGGCTTTAGCGGGTAGGCCGGATAGGCACGGGCCTACCCAAAATTTTTTAAAAATATATAAAACGCTAAAAGAAACAATAAAAAGTAAATATATTTTCCACTATTTATATTAATGGTAGATAATTATTTAATAAATAGCATCGACTACTACTGTAAAAAAGTAATTTCCTACCGTCATTAATCAATCAAATATGTATATGTACCCATAAGCGAGGGGAGCGGGCCTACCCAAAATTAAAGTCCTAAAGCCGCCCATGGGTAATCTTCGTGGATAATGTTGACTTTAATGGTGCCTATTGGCATCGTTTTCTGCTATTGAAAAGAAGGTACGGTATATAATTCTATAGAATGGTAGAAGTTTACACATTGTGACGTTAGATGGCACCAGCTCCAGCGGTTGATAACTTCCGAACGAAATTAAAACTTCTGAGAGGCGTGTTTTTTTTTTTTCTTATATTTAAACTGTACCTAGTAGAGTTTATTTTAGGTTTATATTGAAATACTTGTACACAAAAGATCTAAAATATCATTGGGATCAGTTTCGAGAAAGTCGTTGGAAAACACACCCATGCCAGGATTCTTAGATTTGATCCTTTTATTATTATTATTATTATTATTATTATTATTATTATTATTATTATTATTGTGCCAAAGAGAGGGCGTAACCCTCTGAGAGGCTGGAGAAGTATATAATTTCCCGAATCCTATTATCTATAGAATACGTAAATTTTCTTTTCTCCTTTCCTTAAAAAAATATTACACTGGCTTACAGTGGTTTTGGTGCCGGGTGTTTCTTAGCTGATTTGAAGTAGAATTGGGACGCTGAATCCAAATATGGCGTTAGTTTTCCCCTAACAGCTTTAGTTTTTGAGATATAGGAATTGCAAGACTGACCTGCTACAACGTTGAAAATTGCATAGGTGCTGTTTTACTGTAAGTGAAAAGAAAACTATGACATTTAAATCTGTTATTTGGAACACTTTGAAAATAATGAAAACCATATAAACACAAACATCAAGTACATAATAACTCTGTAACTACATTTTATAATAGTTTTTATGAATAAAAAATCAAATAATTTGTTCAAAACGATCTATTCAACACTTCGGAAGCTTCGTTTTCGTGACATCCTTGAATGTTTCTTTGCACAGTCTCTTTTTAGGTTCCAGCAGTAATCTGCCATCATATGGGCATCCCATCTTCCTTGGTAGCGGTCCTCCATTGTTTTAATATCTTGGTGAAATCTTTCACCTTGTTCTTCACTCAGACTGCCTACGTTGTCTGGGAAACGGTCCAAATGGCTGTGCAGGTAATGAATTTTGATACTCATATTACATCCAAGGTTTTGGAATGCATTAAGCATCTGGTTCACTAGCTCAACATAGTTATCAGCTTTATTATTGCCAAGGAAATTCTTGATAACTTCTACAAATGAGGTCCAAGCTCTACGTTCAGTCTCATTCATGGACTCCACGAAAGCCGGATCTTTCATGAGTTGTCTTATTTGGGGACCATCAAATATTCCAGCTTTTAATTTTTCTGTGCTGATCTGAGGTAGCTTGTTTCCCATGTAAGCAAAGCACGGCCCGTTCTTATTTAGCGCCTTTACAAACTGCTTCATCAAACCGAGCTTGAGATGTAGAGGTGGCAAAATGATTTTGTCACACTCAACAATAGGCATGTTAATAATATTTTTCTTACCAACAACCATGTCGTCTCTCTGCGGCCACTCTTTTTTTGACCAATGGTTTGCTTTGTCTCTGCTATCCCACAGACATAGAAAACAAGGATATTTTGTGTAGCCACTTTGCTGTCCAAGAAGAAAGTTCACCATCTTTAAATCCACACAAATCACCCACTGATGGTCCTGATATTTAATTTTTTCCATAACCAAAGCAATTGCTTCATATTCTTCTTTCAGTCGTGTTGAATGAGCGATTGGAATTGAGCCATATTTATTGCCATTGTGTAGAAGGACGCATTTTAAACTTCGCTTGGAGCTATCAATAAACAGGCGCCAATCATCTGGATTGTATTCTGGAAGACCTATGAGTTCTAGGAGACCTCTAACATCGTGACAGAATACGAGATTTGTGTCTTCAGTGAAAAATGGTAAAAACTCCTTTTCCCTTGTTCGGTAGAATGTGATTTTAGTTCCTTGTTCTAGTACGTTTTTCTCCTTCAATCTAGAAGCAAGTAATTCAGACGATTCTTTTGAAAGATTAAGGTCCCTAACTAGATCATTTAGCTCATCTTGATTAAACTGTTGAGGAATTGTTGACATTCCCTCATAATCACTAAAGCCTTAGTATACGCGATACAAGTTATGATTTCAGAACAAAACTCACATGTTCCAACATGTCACTCCACCTGCAAGACAACAACTACGATCCACTAGCCAAGTAGAATACCAATGCAATCTAGTGGACGTTCCTGGAACTACTATATGACTAGTTTCCGTTTAGTACCGACAGATAGCAGCACTAATGAGAAAAGAGCGCCGTTCTTCCAAATAGAAATCTCTATAGAGCACAGTAGGATTTATTTGAGTTGCAGAGTTTATAAGATCATATTCAAACTTGTTATTACGAGAATATTTGTATTTCTTTTGCTTATTTTGTATACTATTGCAAGAAGCATGCAGAAATAGTGGTTACATCATTTATAATTTACATATTTATTTTGGATTGTAATATTTCTTCCACATACATTGTAACGTAAATAACACTACTGGTACAGTAGCCTGTATCTACCAAAGTAGAGCTGATAGAAAAAAACTGCTTACATTATTGGATTCAGCGCCCCACACATAGTTAAAATCAGCTCTAAAATTTTAGGCACCAAGAAAATTTTTTTTTTCTGTAGGCCTGTGTTATTATTATTTATTTATTCCTGTGTAGTTATTTTTGTTTTCTTTACATTTCACGTTGCTATGAGCAAGAATATAATAATTTTATAGGACCTAAAATGTCCTAATTTGGGGGCTAGGACCTAAAATATCCCAAATTAGCTTTTAGAACCAATAACGTCCTAATTGCTGTTTACAGTTATGTTTAACTTTTAAAATGGAAATTATTTTTTTTTAAACGCACGAAATATCAATCGTTTTCAACAATGCAATAACAAGGCTCACTCTAGGCAGTTTGTCCCTTTGTAATTTTGTGGTGGGTGGGGGTGAACAAGGACACCTGATTTCGCGCTGATAGAGTTCGTGGGTAAAGTTCTTCGTGGAGACAATATATATAAATCTATAGTGGAACTTCTAAGAAATATCCAATATGAAATACGCTGTAGAAAGCAGTTTTCCGGCATGAGAATTTTGACAGACGATAGAAAAACATTTACATCAGAGAATCTTTCTAAATATTTTGTTGTTTAGTGCCACTTTCAAAAAAGTGAACTGATTCTTTCGTTTGTGCCATTTATTTATTTTTATTTGTCATCAACACAACATGCATAAGTCCAAGTATAGTATTGGTGTTTTACAAAATTATTTAAAAATGAAAAATCTTTGAGTTTTACGTCCTACGGTTATGCCGGCTAGGTTGAAGGACACGGTGATGGTGAGAAATGAATGAAATGGTGGAATGAATAAAGTGGGAAGAAACGGGAGAAAATCCACACAGTTTGTCCACCACAAGGTTCAGTTGACGCGAGCTGGGACAGAACCAGGGACCCCATGCACCAGAGGTGAACGCTCTGCCACTGAGCCACGGCGACCTCATAAAATAGTTTTGTTGAACATATAGTTCGTATTACAGATCTCAATTTCTTTAAGCTCGACACATATTTTGTGCACAAGAAGAGCATATTCTTCAGATTGGTGGCTTCAATAATACGTTTGTTCTTGCTATTTTGCAATAGAATAAGCCAGAGTTATCAGCACGAGTTTTAAGTGTCGGGACATGAAAATTTAGTGTCGATATCAGATCCGTACCATTAAACTCTTTTTGTACTATTTTATAGAGAAAAATCATATTTATCACGTTTTGCCTTTGTTTAAGTGTAGGAATACAGAAGTTTTCTATAAATGTTAGGTAGTTTTCATAAGATGGCAATTATCTTGTTGCCAAGTGTTTCATAAATTTAAATTCAATTTTTTCAAGTTGATGTCGGTATTTCTGTTGCGATGGGTTCAAGATCACAACAGCATATTCCAGTTTTGATCAGTCATAGGAATAATACATTTTTGTTAGTGTGATAATATAATAGACCTAAATCAAAATATTTCTTCTTCAGTGTGATTCTAGGGAAGTGAAGTGTCATTTGTGCTGTGCATTTCAAACAGGAAAATTTTTAAAAATTCAAACTTTTAGGTTCATTGTAGTTCCAAACAGGCTATGCTTATAGAATCTTTCAAAATATTTTGTCATTCAGCGCCGGTCCAGAATTTAAAATGATTCATTTTTTTGTGCTATTCAGCAACGTGAAAAGTACCGGAAACGCAATAACTCAAAATATTTTCTTCCTCAGTGTGCTTCTAGGGAAGTGAAGTGATTTTTGTGCAATACAAGATTTCAAATATAGAAAAATAAAACTTTTAGGTTCGTTGTAGTTCTAAACATGCTATGCTTTCGAATTATTTTATTGTTCAGTGCCGCTGCAGAAAGTGGAAATATTCGAGAAAGTGATGTTTGAGTTGTATATTTCAAATGTAGGAAAATATGCTGTACCAGATTTCAACTATCAGCAATTTCAGGTGAGAGAAGTTTTATTAATACTTTTATTCCGTACAAGATTGGTCAGCTTCGAAGAATGCAACAACTAAGAAAGTGCTAAAATACAATGAAATGTACTAAAATGTCATTTTCTATAATATAAAACGTAAAGACCCAAACTATACTTTTTGAAAACCTTATAAAACTCTAAAATGCACTATTAAAATCCTAATTTGAACTTTTTGGAATGTAAAAATCCGAAGTCAAGTCATCATTTATACGAATTACTTCTACATAACTAATTGACAAACGAGTGATTAAATTCTGAATTCATTTTCTTTCTTTCTTTTTTTCTTTTTCAATAACGATATACTGCTTACAGTTTCAGTGGACCTGTCACATTACATCTGTTGCTACTTTTCGCTTGTTTCCTTTTTAGAAGGAAAAAAAATTGAGTAATGATTATAAACCTATTTTGTCACACAGTCAGCAGTGTCACAAAGAGGTAACGTCAACCACCGAATGAATAGATTTTTTTTTTCTCAAACGTTAAGCATTTCTTGATGACAGTAAAGAGGGTACTTCTCTCGTTCATGTGAACATTTTTTTTTCTTTTTCTAGTTTAAAAAATCGTGTTGTCTCTTTCAATAGATATTTTCTCCCCTACTGAGACACTAACTGGGCCACACACAAATACAAAAAGTTCTGCGGTCAACGTGTCACTTTCGTTTCTTTTCATAGGTTTTTATCCACATTTTTCGTAATACAAAAGGTGCAGCGCTACAAAATCCGTGAAAAGCAACAATGGCCCTATTGGTTTGGCAGGTGTGCCTATCCGTATGGAATTGAATCGAAAATAGAGAAAGAGAGAGAGAGAGAGAATGAATGAATGTAAAAACTGTGGAAATGTCAATTGTAATTTTATTTGATAGAAGTATTCCATTTAATATTGCAGCATTGGCCAAATATACGAAGATGCTAGTAACATAATGGCTTAGTATTAGAAGTAGCATGAGTTCCTTATGAAAAGCTGAAAGGTTATAAACGCAGTAAGTTATATAAAATGAAATATTAGGAAGTACGTACATCAAACTGCTGTTCCTTGTTGTAGAGCCACATGACTTCTTATTGTTAAGGACAAACCAATATTATAGCGAACTCCCTTCATTTAATGGGTCCATTAACTTTGCATCCGAACCAAAGAAAATCTCCAATATACCTTTTGCATGAGTTTGAGCTGGTACACTTGTTCACTACTTAAAGTGGGGGTGCTAAATTAGTTAGAGCCCAGTGGCTGATCTAGGCCAGGGCCGGGGAGCCTACAACCCCCAGTTTTTTCAGTGGCAAAATAATTTTAGCTATTATTTATATATTTTTGAAAGTTTATATATACCTATCATAGCCTGGGTACGGCTGCTCCCCCCAGTTTTTACCTTCTAGATCCGCTACTGTTAGAACCTCGCTACTAAAATTTTAAAAATCTAATATTAAGCAAGCGTTTGAGCTATGTTTGAGCTGAATGAATTAAGTTTTGAGGTTTCACCCTTGTAAAGTTAAGCACGATTTAAAGTGGGATGCTAATTTAATGCTGGCATCCATGATATTCAATTTCGTAAATGTAGTACATGTAATTGTTTGAGCTACATTAGAGTTGGTTTGAACTGAAGAAATTAAGTTTTGAGGTTTCACCCTTGGAAAGTTAAGCACAATTAAAGTGGGGTGCTAATTTAATGCTGGCATCCATGATATTCAATTTCGTAAATGTAATACACATAATTGTTTCAGCTGAAGGAATTAAGTTTTGATCTAAAATCATTAGAAAGTCATTCAGAATGTAGAATGCTGACTGAGTAGAGAGTTAGCTCAAAACCTAATTCCTTCAGCTCATGCCAGCTCAAAGCTGGATCAAACGGTTATGTATAATAGATTTTGAAAATAGAAAAGTGGGGGTACTAGCATTTACTTTAAACCCCCACTTTACATCGTAAATAATTCTGTAGGTGTGATAGCTCAAAACCTAATTCCATTAGCTCAAATCAACTCAAAGAATTACACATATTAGATTTTGAAAACTGAACAGTCGGTGCCACCATTAAGCTAGCACCCTATTTTAAATCGTGAATAGAGAGATAGCTCCAAAGTTAAATCCTTCAGCCCGCTCCAGCTAAAACTAACTTAAACGACTGTGTACATTAGATTTTAAAAATTGAATATTGGGGGTGCAAGCATTAAGCTTGAACCTCCATTTTAAATTGCCAATAACTTTTCAACGGTAATACCTCAAAACTTAATTCCTTCAGCTCAAACGAATGCAATAGGTATATTTGCAATTTTCTTTGGCGAGGCTAAGGAAAAAAAAAAAAAACAATGTACAGTACATTTCCAAAGTATAAGAAAAACAATAAACACAAATAAAATAAAATCTATATAGCAACAGTGCTTCGTGTTGTGTAGGCCTCTATGATGTAAGTAACGGGGGGCCCTACTGCGAGTCTGGTTCCTAAAATATAACTAATTTCTTCATTTCTGTCTGTAGGGTGCCTACGGTCATCTGGACACATAAAGGGCCCCATTACCTTTAACCCTTTGGGGATCCTATGGTACAAATTTGTACAGTCAGCGACAGTAGAAAATGGAGGTTGGATACATGAGAAATGATAGCTTTTTCCAGTATCAGAATAGTTTCACTCGATGTCTGATAGTTGGACAACCAACATGACAGCAAATACGTGCCCGAAAACATAACATGCCAGGATATTCCTCCACTCGGAGGAAAAAGTATTACTATCTGAGAGCATCATTTAGAGAAACAACCACGAGATAAATCTGCAGAAATTCCATTCACATTAAGTTCAAAGAGATAGGAATTAATGCAAAGAAAACGAAAAGAATAATACGCTTCATGCAGAAACCGAAAAAGTACGGATAGCTAAACAAAATGAGAAAAGAAGGAAAGAGGGAAAGGAAAGAGCAAAAGATATGGGAATAAATTAAATTTTAACGAAAAGAATAATACGCTTCATGCAGAAACCGAAAAAGTACGGATAGCTAAAGAAAATGAGAAAAGAAGGAAAGAGGGAAAGGAAAGAGCAAAAGATATGGGAAAATTAAATTTTAACACTTAACGATAAACAGTTTCCGTCTTTCCCCCTGCCCCCATCTTGGGTTTTCTTCCTTCATAGGATAAATCTCTTTCAGTATCAAACGCGAACATTATTTATAGTGTTGAATTCCTTGAAAAAACTTTAACGCAGTCTAGGCCGAGACTCGAACCCCAGACCCTTAGAATGACAGTCTCACGCGGTGTCCACTTACCTACACAGGCTCTATCTATAAATAAGCTATTACCCGCGCTGTTATCAAACGTGTTAAATCAGCCATTGTCGGTGAGCCACCCCAGTTCCATTTGAAGTTTAAATTTTATTTACCTCACTTAGCCATCTATGGGTAGCAGTCCCCTTGCTTTCATAAAAAGCATTTGTTCTGTAGATTAAAATCAAGAATGAATTAATCTGTACTCTTGTGAGCTTACTGGTGCACCAACATATCTATCTATCTATCTATCTATCTATATATCTATCTATATATCTATCTATCTATCTATCTATATATATATATATATATATATATATATATATATATATATATATATATATATATATATATATATACAGGGTGGGCCATTTTAATCAATCCACGGAAATATCTGAAAAATGATAAAACATAGAAGAAATGTTTGAAGTACACTTTATATATTGCTAAGGGGGAAAACCAATTCCGTCAAAAGTGCCCCTCTCCGCCGCCCGTAAATGGGGGTTACGGGGGGTAACTCTGAAATGTCAAATGGGAACATGGGTCGAGTAATACCTCGTTCGAAAGGTCTTGGAAAACTAAGTAACGCTGTACCAAAAGATGTTTCATATGGAGCACCAGTTTCAAAATGGCCGCCATGATATAGTTCGGAAACTCCAGTGCCCGCAGTATGAAAACCATGGAAGGTAAATGAAAAATTGAAATGAAATCTTTGAGTTTTACGTCTCACGGTTATGCCGGTTAGGCTAAAGGAGACAGTGATTATGAGAAATGAATGAAATGGTGGAATGAAAAAAGTGGGAGGAAACGGGAGAACCCCGAGAAAATCCACGCACACGGTGTTTGTCCACCACAAAGTTCACTAGGTGCGAGCTGAGATCGAACTAAGGACGCCATGCATTAGAGGTGAACGCTCTACCACTGAGCCACCGCGGCCCGACCAAGGATAGATGCAGTTACGAAGAAGAGACCTTATCAAATTATAAAACAGCTTTCCCAGGGGAGAGAAAAGTTTTAAAATTTCCTTCTTGCGCTTCAACCTATGATTGAAGTGAGGAAGATTATTATTATTATTATTATTATTATTATTATTTTATCGAGAATGTACTTCTGGGTTTCCTCCTAAAAAAATACACACACTATTTCCAACTATAGTTATCCTACTTTTTACAAATTTGTCTAATTCAATATTGGTTTAAATAGTAGTAGTTTTCAAGCTACATATATGAGTTCTTTGACTAACTGAATAGTGCACGCCCCTTCTGGCTCACTCGCCACTATTTAACATTAAATTTCAGATGCCTCGATATATTTGCATAAGTTTATTATTTTTAAAATAAACATTACGTAAAAGGTCTATTCAAATTGATATCAAGTTTTTCTGACATTTGTATATTACGCATATCTTTCTTCATTTGCATTACTCACATTACCCCAGAGAACGAACAAAGTTTAGAGTTCTCGTTTGCACTTCACTTACAATAATAAGCAAATATACGAGGAACAAATTTACCATTATTGACGATGCGGAGGGGAGGAGATTTTCTGGACTAGGAAGGAATGTGTGCGGGTGCAGAGCAGAGATCTGCACGGGTCGGAATTTTCAGCCTGGGCCCGGCCCGTGAATTTACAATGTGAGGCCCGATCCGAGTCCAAAAAATGTCTTAGCATTTAGGCCCGAGCCCGGACTGAGCTCCGTGAGAATCAAATGAGCCCGAAATAAGCCCGAATCACAGAAACTTAATTATTAATGCACGATTGTATTTTTATTTACAGCAATTCGAGGTTTGATTTTGCAGTTGTGTTTTAAAAGTCCTTCAGAAAGAACGGTGCAATTTGTGTTTTACACTATATTTACAAAGTTAGGCCCGAAAAAGTCCAAGAAATATGGTTGTATATTTAAAAATTCACAGCCCGAACCCAGGGGCGTCATTTAGGGGGGCAGGGAGGGGCATTTACCCCCTGAGTTTGAGATTTATATAAATTTTATCAATAGAATAGTAGTAAGTCAGTGAAAAACGCGAAATTTTACATATATCAAGGGATCTTGCCCCCCAAGCCAAATCTGAAATGACGCTACTGCCCGAACCCCTCCCGGGCCCGAAGTGATACATGCTTTGTAGGCCCGAGCACGTGCAGACCTCTAGTGCAGAGGCGTTTCAAGTGGTGGGCGACTGCCCACGGCCTTGCATCTTTAGGGACCTCGCAAAGACCAACGAGCCTAAACCGATTTGGCACTCACTTTTGTCGATGCAACAATAGAAACAAGTATGAATTCGGACTTACAGAAAAACAATACATAAGGCTTCAAACTAACTTTTCATCTATTCGTATATATTAGATCGCTAGCATACGCGACAGGCGGTGAATTTATTTTAAGATTGCAATAATGAATGTGTATAAGTCTTTATCGTTGGGATGAATTGTTTTCGATAAATTTTATTATAATTAGCAATTTTTAAAAAAGGGACAGAAAAAGGGGGCAGGAAGGACTCGTAAACCTTACTCGCCTTGCTGTGCAGATGGTATGGTCAAAATCAATACTGGATAGTGAAAGTGTAAGTGTAAAGGCTAATATGGAACAGAGGAACAAAAGAGAACTTCTTCAGAAGGGAATTGGGAGGGGAGGGGAGGAGAGTACAATGCTGTGACACTTGAAATGCGTCTTGATCTGTATACTTCAAGAAACTTTTCTTATTAGATTACGCAATTTCTAGTTTCTTACTCCGATTACTCCAAGTATTCAAATGTTCTCGGAGGGAGTGACCGCCCCTCCCTTTAATCCGTCCGTGGTGTCATTCAGTTTTGCTTTTTGCTACTAATTCAAAATGCTTTCCGAAACAAGTTGTCTTCTTGTGACTGCAGGGGGTGGAAGAAACAAACGAACCGTGAAAGGAAGAAAGAAGTGGTTTTGGGCTCTTCCAGTCCAGACCATTCTAACCACTGAGAAGTGAGAATCACATTAAAAGCAGCTAAAACAGATGGTCAGCCCTCTCCCCTCTGCAGCAAACTTTTTATTCTCTGTTGCCAAACTTACTGAAGAATATATTGCAATTAATCTAACGCATGTAACGTAAATTGGAAACCGTGGTTGGATTTATATGGGTCTAGTGTATTTGTATTAAAAATTTCAAGTCATTACCTGCAATACTTTGTTAGAAATTACCATATTAAAATTTACATGTTTTCAAATGGGAAGTTAGAAACATAAGCGAAGAGGTAGAAGATCCCCTTAATAGGTGAATAGAAGGGACCTGAATCCATGACGTCAGGACCCCATTCCTTGAGCTTCGTGGCCTGGGCCAGACTTTTGACATTACTACTGCACTCAGGGGCAGTGGTTAGGGATGGGCACGAGCGAGTTCGAGCGAGTTTTTTTTGAAACTTGATTCGACTCGAAACAGACATCTTTTAGCTCGACTCGAGAACTCGACTCGACTCAGGGGACCCGGACCTTTCCAACGCTACCACTCGCGTCCAGCAACTCCATGTCTAACATGGTCGTCCTGACGTAGGAGAATCGACTCCATGCTTTTTTTCATAATTATTCTCCAAATGGATTTGTATACAAGGTAGTTTGGCAAGTTTAGAAGCAGGTCTAAAATAAGCCTCTTGAGAGTGGCTCTTATTTGTTAAAGAATACATAACGATCGCTTTTGGCTGTCTAAGCGGCTTGGTAAAAAAAAAAGCGTAGCATAACAACAAAAAGGTGTTTCTCTTATATGTTAAAAATAAAAGCAAATAAAGTAAAGTCAAATCTTGGCAAGGTGAGTGTCGGGGGACGCCGAATTCTACTTTGCCCCGGGCAACGAAATGTCTAGCTACGGCTCTGACCTCCAACACATCGGCCTTTCAGAGTCTCATCCCTTACCTACAACAACGTAGTTTGATTAACCTGTTATACAAAACGTTTGGAAAGAACCTGTGAGTCTGACTTATTGATAGCTATGCAATATATTGACAGAGTGCTAGTCTTCAGTTTAGCGACGAAGTTGCCCTTAGGCGAATATGATGTTGCTCTCTACTTTTGTCTGTGCCTTGTAAATCGTAACATTGTGTTTAAAGGCAAACAGAAACAAGGTCAGCTGTTTAGTTGTTTGTAGAACAACTTGATAAGACGTTTGTGTCTTTTACACAAACACTTTTTGCCAGATTGCTGTTTGAAGCCTTTTTGCATTATACACTATAAAACAACATATCCAGATTCAGAGAAATACACAGAAAGTTTAAAGAAGGGTGAAAAATATCTTTATTATTCAGATGCTTTATTATTATTATTATTATTATTATTATTATTATTATTATTATTATTATTATTATTATTATTTTCTTGAGTACAGAGATACAAAGAAAAAGAGCTCCGTCACCAATAACATGGAAGCGAAAATGACTTCGAATTGGATAGAATAGATCAATGCATTTAATTTCGGGGAGAGGCTATAGGGCAGACACGGATCCAGGGAGCGATCGGGGCAATCGCCCCCCTCCCACGGAAGAGGAAGCTTTCTTATTTTATATGTAAATAAAACCCATCCCAAAATTTGGAGCTCTTAAAACTAGCTAAGTAGTAGTATTACAATCCCCCCCAGAATTCCGTTCTGGATCCGCCCCTGCTACAGGGGTACTTTAGGGTTCACTGCTTTTCTTTGCAATCCACGCTCATTGCTGGATAAGTATTATATTTTATTATATTATTTGTCAAATTGAGCAAAATAGTTTTACCACAGCGGCAAATTCAACAATTAGGTTTAGGAAAAACAACTCATTGGTTCAAACACACACAGAAAGACAGAGTCCATTTCTTCGGGATGTTTTCTGAGGTTCGCGGCGTCTCCCAAGAAGAAATCTTGCTAAAACATATGTTGTTTTTAACAAGGAACGTAAATGGGTATCAGGTATATCAGTACTTCAAATGAAAAGCAAAAAGAAAAGAGAGACAAAGATGAGTGTAATATCCTATACTGTATTTTTGGCATTGAAAAATACCGTTACTGTTTTACTGATCTACTGTACGCACTTCTGCGTTTTACTAACCAAGCCACAATCATGCTATATATACCATATATCGGCTAGGTCCAATCTAATGCCAATGCGCCTTTTCTTCAAGGAACATTTTTTTTATTATTATTATTACACGCTCAGAAACAATGATAGTCACCCGAAACTTGAGAAGATCTGAAGAATGACCCAGTAACAATAAACTGACAAAGAGAAGGAAAGACAAAAGTGGAAAACTATTGTAATCCAAAGTCGAGGCATTTTTTCTTGCAATAACCGACCCTTCAAGTCGGGGTAAGTTTCTTGAAATAATAGTAATATATTTTTAACTTGCTCCTTACTTTAGCTTACGTAGTAATTTAAGACACAAAGATGTATCGCAATTTGCAATACATTTTTCAATTTGCAGTGCAAACATGTAAATACAATGTTGCATTTCCATATTTGCACTGCATTGCATTCCCATTTGCACTGCAAACTGCGATGCGATACTCCATTTAAAAAATGCAAGGAGATTCCTGACCAGTTGTTCTTTCGGTTTGGGTACAAAACCTCGCGGCCAGAACCTTGCGGCGACAACCTCGCGGACCAAAACCTCGCCTGGCCAAAACCTCGCCTCCCAAAACCTCGCGGCCCAAAATCTCGCCAGGCCGAAACCTCGCCTGGCCAAAACCTCGCCGCCCAAAACCTCGCTGGACAAAATCTCGCCGGGCCAAAACTCCGCCTGGCCAAAACCTAGCCGCCCAAAACGTCGCGGGCCAAAATCTCGCGGGGCCAAAACCTCGCCTGGCCAAAACCTCGCCACCCAAAACCTCGCGGGCCAAAATCTCGCCGGGCCAAAACCTCGCGCCCCAAAATATCGCCATACCCAAAATCTCGCCTGACCAAAATGTAAATGTTCCAACAGATGATAAGAATGACGGTATAAAAGACGCTGTTTCAGAAGAAGTATCACGGGTATTTGACCAAGTCCCGCGATACCATATGAAAATTCTATTTCTGTATTAGAGGATTTCATTGTGAAGGTAGGGCGACAGGATGTTTTTAAACTGGTTATAGGGAAAGAAAGTCTGCATAAGGAAAGTAATGACAACTAACGAGGTTAGTTTCGTGAACTTTGGAACATCCAAAAACTTAAAATTTTAACAAAAATCTAATAATATTTATGAAAATATGAAACAATATATGAGTTTTTACGACGTCCCTTGATTATGTCCTATAGGTTAAAGGAGACGTAGATGACCAGGATGAAGGAAATGATCGAATAAAGAAAGTGGGAGGAATAACCCGAGAAAGCCCACGCACACGATGTTTTGTATCTTATTATTATTATTATTATTATTATTATTATTATTATTTGTAATGTGGAATTGCATATTAGGAAACACATTGGGTAAATTTTAAAGAAAAGTTTCATTCGCGGCGAGGTTTTGGGCGGCGAGGTTTTGGCCCGGCGAGATTTTGTCCCGCGAGGTTTTGGGCGGCGAGGTTTTGGGCGGCGAGGTTTTGGCCACGCGGGGTTTTGGCCCGGCGAGATTTTGTCCCGCGAGGTTTTGGGCGGCGAGGTTTTGGCCACGCGAGGTTTTGGCCCGGCGAGATTTTGTCCCGCGAGGTTTTGGGCGGCGAGGTTTTGGCCACGCGAGGTTTTGGCCCGGCGAGATTTTGTCCCGCGAGGTTTTGGCCGGCGAGATTTTGGGCGGCGATGTTTCGGCCGCGAGATTTTGTCCGTATACCGTTCTTTCAGAAAAAAATGTTCTATTCTATTTACTATTGTATTATAGACGTAATATTTTGGTCTCCTCCGGGGGGCACTCTCAGACCTCCGGGAGGGGGGCAGTGCCCCAAAAACATATCTGGAAGAAATACTGTTCCTGACACCAAGATAAGACAAAAGGTAATAACAAACCTGGGCGCACAAATGCTTAATTTCGGAGTTATAGGCTGCCAAAAACATGAAGAAATGAACTTTAAAGGTCCATAGCTCCAAAACTAAGCGACCTACCGTAGTAGGGTCAAGACCTTATTTAGGAACAAGTACGTGAGCTATCCAAATATCCATGTTTCAGAATTCTGCCATACTTCTGCAACAATTTTTATACAGGTATTTGGTGAGTACTTCAAATTATATGCACATAGCCAAAGTTCCTATCTAAAAATTGTCGCATGTGTACTTTAGATTCTGAAACATTGTATTTTTGGATAGCGCACATATTAGTTTCTAAGTGAAGTCTTAACTCGACTACGATAGGTAGGGATGGGCACGAGAAAAGATTTGAGGCTTTCTCGTCTCGAAAATGTGCTGTCTCGAAAACGTGCTGTCCCGACTCGAAAAATGTATTTTTTTAATGCAAAAGCTGTGTCTCGACTCGAAATTTGTCAGGAAAATTCTGTCTCGACTCGTCTCGTGCGCATCCCTAACGATAGATCCCATAGTTTTACAGCTATGAACCCTTAAAGCCCCCGATCCAGGATATGATCAAGGGAGCGACTAAATCACAGTTTGCCGCTTTATTCAGTGTAAAGCAGGATTGAAGCCTATTTTATCCAGTGTATACCTGAGTGTCAAAAGGGCTGTAGCTCCCCTTGGATCCGCACCTGTATTATATATATATATATATATATATATATATATATATATATATATATATATATATATAACTGTTTCTGAGCAATTAGTTTCTTCAAAACTATTTTTAAAAATATGTGAAGAGTTTTGAGACATTCGAGTCGAATCAAGATTTTTACGAGCAGTCTTGATTCGACTCGAATTTTACAAATTGTGTCTCGACTCGTGCGCATCCCTACTTCTCGGTTCGGTTCGATATTGAATAAGCTGTGAGCCAAGCCGCACAAGTCGTTGACAACCGTAGACCCAGACAGAACAGTTTTAAACATATTTGCCGAGACTCGAACCCCGGACCCTTAGCATAAGAGTCAGACGCTGTAACCACTTACCTACACACGGTATAGCAAGTGTGTTTATAAACCAGCCATTACCCGCGCTATCAAACGTCTTAAATCAGCCATTGTCGGGAGTTACCCCAGTTACACTTGAAGTTTGAATTTTATTTACGGCCTTTAGCCATCTACGGCAACAGGCCCCATGTTTTCATTAAAAGCATTTGTTCTGTAGATTAAAATCAAGAATAACTTAATCTATACTCTTACTTACTGTTGTCAATATATATATATATATATATATATATATATATATATATATAGAGAGAGAGAGAGAGAGAGAGAGAGAGAGAGAAAGAGAGATAGGTAGGTATATAAAAATCGGATTAATGGGGGTTAAAAGAGTGATTTCGTAACTGCGAAATGGGTGATCGCACCACTACTGACATCTGGTAGCGGTGTTACGTAACACATACATTAGAAATAAAGCTTCGAAACGACAAATTGCACGTTGTGCCGTGAAAAAGTCGGTAAGGTGTCTGCTTATTGAGTAGGCAACTCGAGTTCGAGTCTTGAATAGACCAATTACTTTTTCCTTCAAAATACATTTCTATATTTTTATATATTAATATGTTATTAATAATTGCTTTCCTGCATTTTTTTGTAAATTATCTTAAATTAGTGAAGGTTCAGTAAAATCAAGAAGGTTAAAATACATATATATGATTGTTTTATCCGTATGTACAGTCCAGAGATGGAGCGGGTCGGGGGGCCGCGGGTCAACAGAACGTGACCCACTGCAACCCCCCACTCTGACTTAACAACGTATTACGACCCACAGACTCATTCTGCTCAGTGCATTGTAGACAGCTTCTGAACACTGGTGAATTTGTCTACTTTCAAGGCATCCTTTTTCTTTTCATTTGTTTCTATTGACAAAAGAACTTCAGGCAATTTTAGATATTGATATTTGCAACTGTAATAATAGCAATAGGACTTATTTGAGACGCAGCCTGTGATTTCTTAGAGGAGCCAACTACTGGGAAAAAAGTTTCAATCATGTGTAACATATGAATTATTATATAAAATATTGAATGCAACTATGTGTGCATGATCATCATATCCAAATTGCAGTCAAATGAAATGATTTTTTGGTATATACTTAGGCCTCAATCTCAACTAGGAAGTTATCATAAATTCGGTATCGATTTCATTATATTACATATTCAAAGAGGGTCCGAATTTTTGCGAAAAATTTAGTATCTCACAAGCCGTTCAAGTTGGAGAGCTGATATTCAGTATATTAATTCTTTATCTAATATAAATAAAATAAAGAGTTTGTTGGTGTGTTTGTCTGTCTGTCTGTCCGTGTGCGGCCTGGGAACCAGACGAGTGGACCGAGAGTTACCAAATTTTGGTCACGGGTACCTAGCCCAGGCCCCAGATCAAGACGAAGTCGTTTTTTTAAATTTCGAACCAGGGGGGTCTCAGGGGGCTTTTACCGGAACCGGCTTGGGAACCAGACAAATAGACCGAGAGTTACCAAATTTTAGTCACAAAAGCCTTGGTTCACGCTCCAGCTCAGAGTTAAACGTTTTTTCTCAAAATTCGAACCAGGGGGTCTCAGGGGGGCGTTTATCGGGACTGGTGTCTGGTGATTCACGTGTAGGGAATTCATTTATGCCTTTTAATACTAATTTAGATAAAGTAAGTGTAGACATTGCTTCAGACAGCTTTAGTAATTTATATAAACAAATCCCTATTTGTGATGGACAAGATGATTATGTATTATTTCAATTTCTATTGTCAGTTTATAAAATAGTTAGATTAAAAACCTTCCCTGAAGAAAGCATTCTCACGGCACCTATAGGAAAAGTCATAGCCCATTCAGCCCTAACCCACACAATTGTGCACGTAGAATGAATGACCAATCTTTCCATCTTTCGTAATTATTAAAATAAAACAATACTGTATTTGTGGAAAACTGAATTTGTGACTTGTAACGTAGCCTGAGTGGAAGATAAAATATTTCCACAAAAACTAAAGCTATGGGACAAGTACTGGTAAAGTACATAAACAATTGGTTTTAAATAACTAAAGATATATATATATATATATATATATATATATATATATATATATATGTGTGTGTGTGTGTGTGTGTGTGTGTGTGTATGTATGTGTGTGTGTGTGTGTGTGTAATAAATAAGCTGAAACAGAAGCATTAATACTATCAACTGAGTAAATCGCTCAATAGGCTATTTGAATTATGCAATGAAATAATACATAAAGTTCGTCGGATTATAATATGTAAATTTCATTAAGGAAACAGAACATAAAATTTGACTTAAATAATTTTATAAACAATTTGATCACTCCAAAATAGATCCTACAACAAATATAAAAAAATTAATAACTGTGTATTCATTGATTATCAGCACAAATATATTCAATATTCTATTAAAGTTATTTTATTTGATAATCTTCAATAATCTTCAATCAACTTAATAGGATAACTTTGAGATAAAAGAGTATTCAATTAGGAAAGTTAACATTTACCAATATTTTTCGCATATCACTACAACATCTTTCATAGCGAAGATTACACTTTATACAATAAATATATGGTTTTGTTCCAAAACAAGCTAATAAGGAACCTTCAAAACAACTTTAAACACAATTCATTTATACTCAATACTCACAAGAATTTGACTAATACATACACTATAGCCGTATTCATAAAATTCATGAAAAGCAGAATAGCGTTTGCCATTAATAAACCTCAACATATTTTCGGATCAATCACAGAATATAGAATAAATCTTGAGATATTAGAAGAAATTGCTATATAACTCTATTATCCATATAGCAATAACTTGAACGTTGTTATCACAAAATTTCATACAAAACTTAACTTCCCGTAATAACATAGATTCTTGCCTTTCACGTTTCTCTTCCAGTTTCGGAATGAAATTGTTACAGGAAACATTTCGTCGATATTTGATAAATAATACATTACTCATGAATTTGTATACATTTCCATGTTTTCACTTCTGACTATGTATAACTTGTAGAAAACTAAAATGAAGACCCAGGGTCAGATACTGAACCTTGAGAATTTGACTGTCCACTTCTCTATCGTAGTCGTAATTATGAACATACGGACGGCTACGGACAAATCACAGCCTAGCGCACGAGTTCCAATTCTATCCACTATCATATGAGTAGTGCTATTTATACTTTAAATTGACTAAATACATTCATAAACAAACATATAAATAACTAGAATCCTGAAATAACTACAGAAATCAAATTTTCCATAGATGTGTATAAATAAATGTACCAAAATTCACAAAAGTAAATCCCCACGTTAAGCGGGTTTTCATATCCAGGCTCCTAACTATGAAAACATTTACGATCACTCCAACCCCAATCATTTCACAGATTCAACCTGTTGTATATAAGTTATTAGGACGTAAAATTGAATGTAGTTTATACGAAAAAGGCTTTTATGCATTGCAACACCTGTAACGCCCAAATATTCACCACAAACTTATAGTCGTATCGAAATAAACAAAAAAAAAAAAAATGTGGAGCAGGAAACTACTTTACACAAAAGTCTAAAGAAGCTCAGTGAAAACGTACGAACTGGTGGAGCGGTTTGGGTGAATAGTCTATCAATCATAAGTGTATGTGTTCAAACCCTGTAGGTAGTATTCAATTTGTTTTCTTTTCTTTCTTAAAACTGTGTTCATATTTTCATCAGAGGACTGAGAACATTTCTTTGAATAAATCTTTGGCAACTACTTTTCTCTCAAATTCGATTAGAAAGAAACATTATATGAATTGGAGATCTAAAATCCAAAGCTGAAAACAAAATATTAAGTATGTTCAATATTTCATTATTATCCTTTGATTTGTAATGAAAAACTAATTATAAGCATTGATAATTTCAGAAGATTCTTCCCGGGTAATGGTCAAGATATGAATGAGCGAAAACTGATAAAACATTATTAGTCTACTTTGAGCATGATCGAAAATATGGCCACGAAGGGGGAAATTTATGTCGACAAGGTCTCAAATTCTCGAACAGGTAATGCCCTGAAATCAACACTGTTTGAAAGGTTTCCTTAACAAGTACCTAGGTAGAATCAGGGGCGGATCCAGGAGGGATCGGGGCGATCGCTTCCCCCCCAGAAGAGGAAACTTTCTTACTTTATATATATAAGTAAAATCTATCCCAGAGTTTGGAGCCCTTAGAAGTTGCATTATGACAACCCACCGCCCCCCCAGAAGTCGGTCCTGGATCCGCCCGTGGGTAGAATATTACATTTATTTCTAGTTCTACGTTTTGAAATGACAAAATCATAATTTTAAAGAGAATTATAATACGATAAGCATAAATATTTATAGAACTAATGAAGTACAGTAGAGCGTCGATTATCCGAACGTCGGTCAACTGAACCACCGCTTAACCGAACTGTGTACTCGCTCGCACCTGTTACTCTCCCACCCTACCGTCCATCATCCCCCTCACTCCCAAACCAAGTTTCCCACAGAGTCGCCGTACTGAGCCACCGCTGGCGGAACATTGCTTCTAATTGGGCCTTCATAAGGCGCTGCTGACCGGCCAAGCCGCCAGTCGCTATGTTTCAACAATCAGCACACTTCTGTCGGTTTGGCACTGGCTGTAGAAGTAGCGTCAGTATCAAAGCTGTTCAAAGCAACAGCTGCGGCAGCTTAGAGTTGAGGCGTGCCGCTCCGCGCATGGCAAATAAACATGTACAGTTCGATTATCCGAACACACCAGTTTTCCGAACACCCATGTCCCCCAATTACTTCGGATGATCGACGCTCTACTGTAAATAGTATTGTGTAAGTTATCGATTTTTAATCGGATTAAAACTAGAATATTCGTTTGCATGCACTTTAAAGTAAATCCTCTCTCTATATAATTCTTACTGGAAAGCATGTTTAACTCCAATTACTTAATCAATATTTTTAATAATAATTTTTTATTGTAATATTTTTACTATTCAATGTCGTATACCTTTCATTTACCAAAGCAAAACCTCGCAAATGTATACTGGGCTAGTGAATATTAACAAATAAATTATCATTTAGTTTACGTAAATACTGCATCGCCTGATTTCAAACTTCGTACTTTAACTAATAATAATAATAATAATAATAATAATAATAATAATAAAATTATAGCCATGTTTTATAAGAATATCAGGCTTACTCAATAAATGAATTCAACGTGGTCTCTATTCGAAGTTCTATTTGTTCGAATCCGATAGAAATACAAAGAGAAACTTCGAGAACGGGTAAAAGAAAAATGTTACTTTGGTGGGACTGGAACTAACGTTTAAGAGTTCCTTTCAATTTACAGACAAATGCCTGAGACACTTTGTTTATTTTCTTTAAGTTAACTGATTCACTGAACGTATCTGAGTAAGTTGTCCCTAGTTTCTACTCGGTTATACAGGTTTTACAATCATTTCCTTTAAGCTTGAACGACAGGAACACCAAGTCAAAAACCAAACACAGGAACAATTAAAATTCCAAAGTTCCCCCACCGGGAATCGAACCCGGGACCCCGTACACGAAAGGCACACATGCTAGCCACTAGACCGGCGGTAGTAACGAATGATATGCATTTTGAAGTGTTTATTTTTTATATCTATTTCACCCTGATGTAATATGTATTGATGTTTTATTTTTAGCGTATTCGTTACTTTGCGGAATGATATGTTATTCATATCGGTTCTCTTACGTATTCGTCTACAAATATTATATAAATTATCAGAATTATTCATGATCTTTCATAGAAATTCGCTGGTGCATGCACAGTAGACAGACAGTGTAATTGGAAGGTGAGTTCAACAGAGATTTTCGCCGACATTATTTAATAGCTATATAGAAGAGATAGCGAAAAGAAGTCTACCTAATAAAGATGGAATTCCGGTAGGAGATAAAATGATGAGGTGTATACGGTTTGGGGTTGATATGATTGTTGTTGCAGAATCTAAAAAGAAAATTGATAAGATGTAGAAAACTTGAGAAAAGCTTCTGAAGAATATGGGATGAAAATAAATGTTAGAAAGACAAAATCCATGGTGATTGAAACGAAGCGATCGGTGTCATATATGGAAGTGGGAGCGGAAGAAAACAACAAATGACTAGTTTTCGATATCTGAGTAGTATTATTAGTGATGATATGACATGCGAACGTGAAAAAAAAGCAAGGATAGAAATGGCGAAAGACTGGGATTGGAGTGAAATGATTGGGGTTGGAGTGATCGTAAATGTTTTCATAGTTAGGAGCCTGGATATGAAAACCCGCTTAACGTGGGGATTTACTTTTGTGATTTTTGGTACATTTATTTATACGCATATATGGAAAATTTGATTTCTATAGTTATTTCAGGATTCTAGTTATTTATATGTTTGTTTATGAATGTATTTAGTACTTGGACTTTTAAGACTATAGATTACGTTTTGACGTTTAGACTTGGGACTTCTTGTTTGTATTTAGATAGTTTATTTTGGGAATTTTTAGTTTTGGGGATTTTTATTTTGTAGTTAGAATATTATTATTACTTGTGTATAGATAATTAAATTATTAATTTTTGTTTTGACAGATGACTATTGTACTTTTACATTCATAATTAGAAAAAAATATACGTTGCATTTGTTTGTAAATATACTACTGGATGTGTGTAACGATTTCATTGAAGTTAAAAAGGTGAGGAAATCGGCAGTCAATTTAAAGTATAAATAGCACTACTCATGTGATAGTGGATAGAATTGGAACTCGTGCGCTAGGTTGTGATTTGTCCGTAGCCGTCCGTATGTTCATAATTACGACTACGATAGAGAAGTGGACAGTCAAATTCTCAAGGTTCAGTATCTGACCCTGGGTCTTCATTTTAGTTTTCTACAAGTTATACATAGTCAGAAGTGAAAACATGGAAATGTATACAAATTCATGAGTAATGTATTATTTATCAAATATCGACGAAATGTTTCCTGTAACAATTTCATTCCGAAACTGGAAGAGAAACGTGAAAGGCAAGAATCTGTATGTTATTACGGGAAGTTAAGTTTTGTATGAAATTTTGTGATAACAACGCTCAAGTTATTGCTACATGGATAGTAGAGTTATATAGCAATTTCTTCTAATATCTCAAGATTTATTCTATATTCTGTGATTGATCCGAAAATATATTGAGGTTTATTAGTGGCAAATGCTATTCTGCTTTTCTTGAATTTTATGAATACGGCTATAGTGTATGTATTAGTCAAATTCTTGTGAGTATTGAGTATAAATGAATTGTGTTTAAAGTTGTTTTGAAGGTTCCTTATTAGCTTGTTTTGGAACAAAACCATATATTTATTGTATAAAGTGTAATCTTCGCTATGAAAGATGTTGTAGTGATATGCGAAAAATATTGGTAAATGTTAACTTTCCTAATTGAATACTCTTTTATCTCAAAGTTATCCTATTAAGTTGATTGAAGATTATTGAAGATTATCAAATAAAATAACTTTAATAGAATATTGAATATATTTGTGCTGATAATCAATGAATACACAGTTATTAATTTTTTTTATATTTGTTGTAGGATCTATTTTGGAGTGATCAAATTGTTTATAAAATTATTTAAGTCAAATTTTATGTTCTGTTTCCTTAATGAAATTTACATATTATAATCCGACGAACTTTATGTATTATTTCATTGCATAATTCAAATAGCCTATTGAGCGATTTACTCAGTTGATAGTATTAATGCTTCTGTTTCAGCTTATTTATTACACACACACACACACACACACACACACACATATATATATATATATATATATATATATATATATATATATATATATATATATATATATATATATCTTTAGTTATTTAAAACCAACTGTTTATGTACTTTACCAGTACTTGTCCCATAGCGTTAGTTTTTGTGGAAATACTTTATCTTCCACTCAGGCTACGTTACAAGTCACAAATTCAGTTTTCCACAAAAACAGCATTGTTTTATTTTAATAATTACGAAAGATGGAAAGATTGGTCATTCATTCTACGTGCACAATTGTGTGGGTTAGGGCTGAATGGGCTATGACTTTTCCTATAGGTGCCGTGAGAATGCTTTCTTCAGGGAAGGTTTTTAATCTAGCTACTTTATAAACTGACAATAGAAATTGAAATAATACATAATCATCTTGTCCATCACAAATAGGGATTTGTTTATATAAATTACTAAAGCTGTCTGAAGCAATGCCTACACTTACTTTATCTAAATTAGTATTAAAAGGCATAAATGAATTCCCTACACGTGAATCACCAGACACAATTCTTCCAGGTTTAAAGCCTAAAGAAAAATAACTTTCGTTTTCATTTTCCTTCGACTTCAAAACAGCTGATTCGCACGAGACGCTGAATGAATTGTTATCAGCCAAGCCATCTAAACAACTCGCGTGAACGACCTTTGGCTCTGTGTTCACACACACACTGTCAACCAAAACCCTTCCCTTAACGCTATCGCTACTAAGCAAACAATTGCTATGATCACTCTCTGTTTCTACGAGAGGACTAATAATATCGCCAAAAGACAATTGTTAGTCGTCTATCTGAGTAGTTGTATTCATATTTTTCCGAATAAAAATTCCATGCCAGCCATTAGAAAAAACATTTAACACTTACTGATTTGAATGCTACTTCGGGTTGCTCAGGTTCCATTATGAATAATAACTAACAAAAGTAAACTCAACAAGTCGGATCACGACGAAAGTGTCTATAGCTTTCGTTAATGTACTATCATGGCGTTCGTAGTTACTTAGTCTCATCAATTCTCGCTACCATTTTTGACTATTCTGGTTCAATATGAATGTGATATTAAGATAGAAGTTAACAACCATTAATATAAATTATAACAATGTAAATATACACAAAATTATATATATATATTAGGGATGGCCAATTCCGGAATTTTTACTTTCCGGAATCCGAAAAGTAAAATCGGAAAATTCCGGAATTCGGAAAAATTCCGGATTTCGGAAAAATTCCGGAATTCAGAAAAATTCCGGAATTCAGAGAAATTCCGGAATTCGGAAAAATTCCGGATTTCGGAAAAATTCCGGAATTCAGAAAAATTCCGGAATTCAGAAAAATTCCGGAATTCGGAAAAATTCCGGAATTCAGAAAAATTCCGGAATTCGGAAAAGTTCCGGATTTCAGAAAAATTCCGGATTTCGGAAAAAATCCGGAATTCAGAAAAATTCCGGAATTCGGAAAAATTATTTTTTCTTTTTGTAATCCTAAGAATTTTGTTCAAATGCAAACGAACAAATATCCTTTTTGTAATCCTAAGAATGTATGATGCAAGTTAAGCTGAAACTTACATCCTAAAGTATACACTACTCAATCTTCCCATGGTTAATGAGATGTAGTCCAAAAGTACGATGTACTCCTAATATTTAATTTTTGTTTTACTGTGATATTGTCCAGAGGTAATACATATATCACACTGAGATAAACAACTTGACATAATGAAGATGTTATCATACGTAGTTTTCCAGAAAATCGTGAGAAACGAATTTTTATGAAGTTAAAATATGCGTCGCTTGTTGCCAGTGTGATGCAATTGATAACTTTTATGCTGGAATAGTCTTATTATTATTATTATTATTATTATTATTATTATTATTATTATTATTATTATTATTATTATTATTATTATTATTATTATTATTATTATTATTATTATTATTAATCGTTTATGTACTGTAAAAGAAAAATATGAACCGTTAAGTAGTAGATTTTATCTGTTGTTTTTTGATATCTTCTAACAGTAATAACAAACTGCTTGTAAATACGCAATGATTATCAAGGACAATGGCATATTAATGTAAGGATTACTCTGCAGACTAGCAATAAACAATAACAGATAAACAATAGTTGCAAAAAAAAAAAAAAAAGTAACTAACTTGGGCATGTCAGAATGTTCGCGAGAATATAGGGACGCATTGAGACTCTAACAAAACGTTGTGTTATTATTACTCAAAGGGCCGTACGATGGAGGCATTAACGCTAATGTTAATGGCACTAATGAGCACTTACTTGCTCTAACGGTTAACCTCATTTTTGAGATGATTCTTAGAAGTGGGCGTGTTGGCATGCAGTTAGAAGACTTATATCCATTATTTAAAAAGCACACGTTAACTGTGGAGTCTAACGATTTGCGTCACTATCGAACACTAACATAGCACTAGCGACGTTTAAAGTCGAAATTGGAGTCTGGCATAAGTGGCTTGTCAACTGCACGGACATTATATTTTCCTTGAATGCGAGAATTTTGCGCCCTACCACAAAAATAGGAAAAAATGCGCTCGCGATATATTTGCACTGGGATGTTTGCGCCCTACCGCAAAAAGAGGAGAAAATGCGCCGGCTATATATTTGCACTGGGATGTTAGCGCCCTACAATTCAACTTATTTTTGTATTGTGTAAAGTAACTTCCACTCACATTTGAACTAGGCTTGCCTCTCATCGTCTCAGTGAGTTACTCCATCCGTTATAATATTCCGAACAAATGATAAAAATACAATTTTAGTTCACTAAAGGGCAATCCATACAAATACAATTTTTCATTATACTACAAAATTTACAATACAAGTATAAATGACTGATATATAATTATTTATTAATATAATCAAAGAGTATAATTTAATCTACAAAAGGCTGTTTGGCTCTACCCAGATATCTCTGTTCACAATCCTTGCGAGTTGTTTGGCTTTTCAGGACACAAAATATAGAAAAGAAACTGTAAAGTGAATGTAAAATCAGTTCAGTAATATTATCAAGAAAACCATGTACAGTGTGTTTACTTGCTGGAATTACACTTCAAACACACAATTGCGTTCAGTCGTTATTTCAGAAAAAATGTTCCGGGGGGCACACTTAGTATTCCGGAGGGGGGGTCACTGCTGGTACTATTCTATTTATTATTATATTATAGACGTATTATTTTGGTCTCCTCCGAGGGGGCACTCTGAGAGCTCTGGGGAGGCCAGTGTTCCCCCAAAATCATCTCTGAAAGAAGCAGTGATTGCGTTGATCCGTTGTGTTCTTTTGGCTTATATTGAAGTTTATTCTCCCCTTATATAGCCACAATGAAAATAAATCACAAATGGCATGGTTGTGGGGGGAGGATTGTTTATGCTGTAATGTCAGCCCCTCCGAGCAAATGCGTAAGCTCCAATAGGTTCTTTTATTTCGCAGGGCTCAAACTTCCCGGTGGAGGTACATTGCAGGCGCAATTTTCCCTGTTCTTGAGGTAGGGCGCAAATTTCCCAGACGCAAAATTCTCGACACCGTTCGAATGACCTCGGAAGACTATATCTCATTTTATTGTCCTAACCAATCAATATGGGTATGTTGTCAGTAAAATATTTAGATTGATCGAGCCTCTGGTGTGTAACCACAGTATTTCATATCATGCCCCCATTAGAAATCTTGGCTAAACGAACCAATATATGTTGCCAATAAAATAGTTTAGAATGATTGAGCCCCTGGTAAATAACCACAGTATTTCGTGACAGACCCCCCCCTTCCTATTACCATATTCTAGCTGCGTGCCTGACTCAGATAATTCTCTACATTCTTTACCAAGCACTAAAGCGGAAAATGCTCTCTAAATACCTAAGCTCATTATTTTCACCAGATGCACAAACTGGGTAACATTCTATCTACATGAATGTTATATATGTCGATTACTGGAAACCGCTTCTCGCTATCTATTACCATATTTACTATATAATGATTAACGTTAAAACCGGAAATGGTTGATTTGTACTGCTTCCGGTTTGAATATTACATTCATCAGGGAACTCGATTCTTAACTATTGACTCTGTACATCATGGCCAAAATTGATTGGTAATCCATCAGATAGTTCTTGAGACTGTTTGTTTCACTGACGGACAGAATGAATATATGGCTATAGAGTTTTGATAAACTAAATTCGTTAATGAGTGATGATGGAACAAATATAAGAAAGGGAACCAAGAGTACCACCGGGAAAATTTTCGAACACAAAATTAGCCATCGAAAACCCACATGTCCTGGGTTAGAATACCATAGATGAAAACTCTACCACTGAGTCATCAATCACCCGCTTATTAGTTTTGTTAACTATTATATTAATATAAATTAATGAATGCCTGCTTATGTTAATTATTGAACAATTACATTGTATACTTCGTAAAGTCAAAAATTATAAATTTGTATTTACTGTACATACAGTGAGCGCAGAAAGTGTTCGTACACCTATGCTATTGAAACGAGAATGCCTGCGAAAAAGAAACAGAAAATTTAAGAAGTGTAATAACACACACAATATGAATAATGAAAACTAAGCTTTATGAATATATCAATAAAGAACCACAAAGACAAGTTTAATGGTCAGAAAGTAAATAAATTCCGTAGAAAATGTATAGAGTAGACGCAAAAAGTGATCGTACACCTGACGTACGAATACGAAACAAAGATACCACAACTGGGGTTCACTAGTATTCACCTGAGTATACACCTCTGTATAGCATGACGAGTAACAGAATGAGTTTAGTTGTGAATAGGAGTGAAAAAACTGCACGGTGGGCTGTCGAAATGGGAAGCAACCGAACAGAAACAAATGAGGAGACAAGAAAAGTAATTATTAAAATGCATAAGAAGGGTAAGTCTTTGAGAAAGATAGCAAACCTCAGGGGCAGATCCAGAGGTGGGCGATCGGGGCCATCGCCCCCCCCCACACACACACAAGAGGAAACTTTCTTATTTTATATATAAATAAACCCATCCATAACAAGTTTGGAGCTCTTAAAAGTAGCAGTATTACTGCCGACCGCTCCTTCCCCAGAAGTCCGTCCTGGATCCGCCCCTGTATAGAGTAGCCACAATCGAGTATTTTCCGCTGTATGTTTGGAGTCGTTGTCTTGCTGAACAATAAATTGTTTTCAAGAACCATCTTCTGCGCACTAGTATGGAGATATTCCTTTAATATGTTAATATACACTTTGTGGATCATCACTCCATCGATAAGGTGGAGACGACCCACTCCTGAGGCACTCATACAACCCCAGACGAGCACGGACCCTCCTCCGTGTCTTACTTTAGGGACGAGATTTTGAGGATTCATCTCTGTATTCACCTTGCGCCATACCATACGCCTCCCATTGGACTCGATAAAATTAAATTTACTTTCGTCCGAAAATATGACCCTATTCCAGAAAGAAGCCTGATCCCTTATCTTTATACTCTTTTTCAAACTTTAGTCTCTTTATACGATTTGTCTTGTTCACCCAGAACATTTTCCTGGCTATCCGACCATGATACCCTGCAAATATTCCGCACTATACTGGCTGATACTTTAACACCGCGTGTTTCCAGATCCGTTGCCAATTGCACAGCACTACTTTTTGGAACCTTTTTTCTTTCCCTAATAATGTAACGTTTAACTTGTTCACTCAACACTCTTGGTCTTCCAGTTCTTTTTATTTATTATTATTATTTTTTAATTATTTTTTTGTGGTTTCGCACAGTGATAGAAACATTATACATCGCAATTATTGTTTGTACTGTTGAACGAGGCCTGTCTGCAAGGTTTACCAGGGGCGGATCCAGGACGGACTTCTGGGGGGGGGCGGTCGGCGGTAATACTGCTACTTTTAAGAGCTCCAAACTTGTTATGGATGGGTTTATTTATATATAAAATAAGAGTTTCCTCTTGTGGGGGGGGCGATCGCCCCGATGGCCCCCCTCTGGATCCGCCCCTGACTCTATAATACCTTGAAACAGCTTTGCACACCTCCCCAATCCCCAGACACGAACCCCATAGAACATCAATGATCTGTTCTGGAGACAAGAATCAGAAGGCACAGCTTGTCTACTAAAGGCCTAAGAAAAGCTATTCAATAAGAATGGGACATAATCAGTCCCGAAGCTACAGAACTACGAACTACTACAGGTGAAATCAATGCCACGAAGACTACAGACAATCATTAGCGCACAGGGTAATCCCACAAAATATTAAATAACGTAATATACTTTATAAGCATTAATTCAAGCTAAGTGTACGGTGACTTTTTGCGTTTACAAAAAAGGAATTCTCTCTTTTCTTCTGAACAAAACAGTGATTGTGTTTGTTTGGCCTTTCTCTTGTATATAGAAATAAAATGTATGAATGTGTTGTCTTAATTCTGGTTATATATATATTTTCCACCTCCCGTTCTCATGCTAGCTGTTTTCAATATAAAGTATGCACGGTGTACGAACACTTTCTGCGCTCACTGTAGGTATGTTGACAATAAGCGAATGTTATTAGAATATTTGTTGAGATTTATTTTCCTTCACTGCCTTTCGCCTGGTTAAAAAGTAGTTTGCAGTGCTTTGGAGCAGCTGCAGGTGGGAACGCGATAATGTTTGAGACATACCGGCGACTTTTTTTTGTGTGTGGAAATAAGACCTTTCTCATAAAGTAGTAAATAACTGCAGTAGCAATTGTCTACGTAAATGATAAAGACATATCCAACTACAAGAAATTAATACAGTATATATAGCCTATTCATTATTGTGTTTCTCTTTTAACAGCTACTAGCTAAGGATGGCCAATTCCAGAATTTTTACTTTCCGGAATCCGGAAAGTAAAATCGGAAAAATTCCGGATCTCGGAAAAGTTCCGATTTTTTCTAAATTCCGGATTTTTTCCGAAATCCGGAATTTTTCCGAATTCCGGATTTTTTTCTGAATTCCGGAATTTTTCCGAAATCCGGAATTTTCTAAATTCCGGAATTTTTCCGAATTCCGGAATTTTTCTGAATTCCGGAATTTTTCCGAAATCCGGATTTTTTCTGAATTCCGGAATTTTTCTGATTTCCGGAATTTTTCCGAATTCCGGAAAGTAAATTTTCCGATTCCGGAAAATTTTGGCCACCCCTAATATATATATATATATATATATATATATATATATATATATATATATATATATATCCTCAAATTGTTTTAAGCAGATACATAGGGATTTTACAAAACAAGAAGACTCTAGGCAAATACCAAGATTATATAAATACACAGGAAGCTACATAACTTTATAGGGGAAAGTCGTCTGGTATCGGACAGCGGGTGGTATCGGACAAAAGCAGTTTTCGTTATTTCCTGCTTAAGGCGGCACATGTCAAGCATACAGTGAGTTGATCAAAATGAACTAGCCAAGCCCACGCCATAGTGGATTTGTTCGATGAACGGTGTATCTCATGCTTCAAAGTTTTTGTATTTTTGCGAGTAATGAGGTGCACGGAGATAGGTTTGTATGCCTGCAACTTGTCACAAAGTAAATGTATCGATATATTATTGCAATCATAGTATTTATTAGGGTGTGTATATATTATAATTTAGGCGTATAGTTGCCTTCGTGTTGTTACAAGCCGGTAGATAGCCATTCATAAGTTGCAAGTCTTTCGGCTGGTATCGGACAAAAGGGAATCGGGTGGTATCGGACAAAACACTGGTAAGTAAACTTGACGTTTTTTAATGGTTTCTGGCTTTTTCAGAAAACCATGGGGAAAATACGTGGCAATTGCGATGAAGAAAGTATTAAGTTGGTCATTTACAAACTTATTTCCAAAGAAGCACGTGTGGCCAGTGCTAGATATGGTGTTCCTTAGAGTACATTAGGAGATCGTGTCAAAAACTGTCGGAAGGGAAAGAGGTAACAGCTAAGTCTCGCTGCTCGGATAACAAAGGCACATTTAGTAGAATATGACCAAGAAGAAGTACTATACAATCATGTAAAGGCTTTGTATAGTTAACTAGTCTAATGCCACTAAGAATACCAGAATTTTTTAAAACTAGTTTACAAACTTGCTGAAAAACATTATAATCTGCGGGGAGTCTTTTGATGATTGGATACAGCGCAATATGTGTAAAGACTTGGTCTAATGTGACTTGAACAATGTGAAAATTTTGAAGGCAGACTGTTTTATCATTGTGATTTGTGTCAGAATAAAAAAAATAACATCTCTTGATGAGACTAAGAATTTTAAGATCTATTTTTTACTCTTATTTTAGGCTGTATTTCAAAGCGTAATAAAACTCTATTTTAAGTGTAAGAACTCTTGCAAGTAAACAGTTTATATTTGCAATTAATTCTGTTATGAAATTACCTCAAAAGACCAATTCTCTATAGTTTTATGTTTGTCCGATACCACCCTCCACTTTTTAAGAATGCTAATTTGTATTACCTTTGATTTTTTACAAAAATATATATTATTAGTTTTTACCTGTCAAATCACCTTTAACACGTTGTGTGTAAGATACCAAGGTATCATTTTGTGCATTAAATAATTTGATATAGCTAATTTTCAGAATGACAAACTGAAAAAAGCTATGGTGTCCGATACCAGACGACCTTCCCCTAGTTACTTCTTGTTAGTACGAATAATTACGACTACGATTTTGTTAACATAGTCTGAGTGGGGGGAATAAAAGAATAAAATATTCCAACAAAAAATAACGCTATGGGACATGTACTGGCAAAGTACATACATAATTGGTATTAAAGAACTAAAGAAGTATATATATATATATATATACCAGCTGAATATACCCGTTTTTCGCATGGGGCCAGTACTTGGAAGTCAACGCTTGTGGAAGTATTACTATTCATTTTGGCGACCACGAAAACTTTGGATGTGACACTAATATCGATCATTTTGGATAACTTTAAAATGTCTCGGTATCCCCCCTCCCCGCTGACTCCCGGCCGCATACAATTGTAGCTGAATTTGCAAGTCATCGCTAATGAAAGTCTCACCATTGATCTCACCGACTGCGAAAATTATGGAATTGACGCTAAAATCGGTCATTTTGGATTATTTTTACATTTCTCAGTATTCCCCGCTGACTCCCGGCTTGCATACAATTGTAGCTGAATTTGCAAATCTTCGCTAATAGAAGTGTCACCATTGATCTCAATGACCGCGAAAACTATGGATTGGACACTAATATCGGTCATTTAACATTATTTTTAAATTTTTCGGTATCCCTCCCTCCCCGCTGACTCCCGGCTCAAATAAGGTGAATTTGGAAGTTAATGTGATCAGAGTTTCACCATTGATTTCAGCGACCGCGAGAACTATTAATTCGACACTAATATCGGAAATTTTCTACTACTTTTACATGTCCCGATAAACGCCCCCCTGAGACCCCCTGGTTCGAATTTTGAGAAAAACGTTTAACTCTGATCTGGAGCGTGAACCAAGGTTTTTGTGACTAAAATTTGGTAACTCTCGGTCTATTTGTCTGGTTCCCAAGCCAGTTCCGGTAAAAGCCCCCTGAGCCCCCCTGGTTCGAAATTAAAAAAAGCGACTTCGTCTTGATCTGGGGTCTGGGCTAGGTACCCCTGACCAAATTTTGGTAACTCTCGGTCCACTCGTCTGGTTCCCAGGCCGCACACGGACAGACAGACAGACAAACACACCAACAAACTCTTTATTTTATTTATTTTAGATAAAGAATTAATATACTGAATGTCAGCTCTCCAACTTGAACGGCTTGTGAGATACTAAATTTTTCGCAAAAATTCGGACCCTCTTAGAATATGTAATATAAATCGATACCGAATTTATGATAACTTCCTAGTTGAAATTGAGGCCTAAGTATATACCAAAAATCATTTCATTTGACTTTGCAATTTGGATATGATGATCATGCACACATAGTTACATTCAATATTTTATATAATAATTCATATATTGCACATGATTGAAACATTTTTCCCAGTAGTTATAGCTCCTCTAAGAAATCACAGGCTGCGTCTCAAATAAGTCCTATTGCTATTATTACAGTTGCAAATATCAATATCTAAAATTGCCTGAAGTTCTTTTGTCAATAGAAACAAATGAAAAGAAAAAGGATGCCTTGAAAGTAGACAAATTCACCAGTGTTCAGACGCTGTCTACAATGCACTGAGCAGAATGAGTCTGTGGGTCGTAATACGTTGTTAAGTCAGAGTGGGGGGTTGCAGTGGGTCACGTTCTGTTGACCCGCGGCCCCCCGACCCGCTCCATCTCTGGACTGTACATACGGATAAAACAATCATATATATGTATTTTAACCTTCTTGATTTTACTGAACCTTCACTAATTTAAGATAATTTACAAAAAAATGCAGGAAAGCAATTATTAATAACATATTAATATATAAAAATATAGAAATGTATTTTGAAGGAAAAAGTAATTGGTCTATTCAAGACTCGAACTCGAGTTGCCTACTCAATAAGCAGACACCTTACCGACTTTTTCACGGCACAACGTGCAATTTGTCGTTTCGAAGCTTTATTTCTAATGTATGTGTTACGTAACACCGCTACCAGATGTCAGTAGTGGTGCGATCACCCATTTCGCAGTTACGAAATCACTCTTTTAACCCCCATTAATCCGATTTTTATATACCTACCTATCTCTCTTTCTCTCTCTCTCTCTCTCTCTATATATATATATATATATATATATATATATATATATATATATATATATATATATATATTGACAACAGTAAGTAAGAGTATAGATTAAGTTATTCTTGATTTTAATCTACAGAACAAATGCTTTTAATGAAAACATGGGGCCTGTTGCCGTAGATGGCTAAAGGCCGTAAATAAAATTCAAACTTCAAGTGTAACTGGGGTAACTCCCGACAATGGCTGATTTAAGACGTTTGATAGCGAGGGTAATGGCTGGTTTATAAAAACACTTGGTATAGCGTGTGTAGGTAAGTGGTTAGAGTGTCTGACTGTTATGCTAAGGGTCCGGGGTTCGAATCTCGGCCTGGACTGAGTTACTTTTTTTTCAAAGAGTTAAACACTATAAATGATGTTCGCGTTTGATGCTGAATGAGATTTATCCTATGAAGGGAGAAAAACCAGGACGGATACAGGGGGCAGGAGGAAAGACGGACACTGTTTATCCTTAAGTGTTAAAATTTAATTTATTCCCATGTCTTTTGCTCTTTCCTTTCCCTCTTTCCTTCTTTTCTCATTTTGTTTAGCTTTCCATACTTTTTCGGTCTCTGCATGATGCGTATTGTTGTTTTCGTTTCCTTTGCATTAATTCATATCTCTTTGAACTTAATGTGAATGGAATTTCTGTAGATTTATCTCGTGGTTGTTTCTCTAAGTGATGCTCTCAGATAGTAATACTTTTTCCTCCAAATGGAGGAATATCCTGGCATGTTATGTTTTCGGGCATGTATTTGCTGTCATGTTGGTTGTCCAACTATCAGACATACAGCGAAACTATTCTGCTACTGGAAAAAGCTATCATTTCTTATGTATCCAACCTCCATTTTCTACTGTCGCTGACTGTACCATACGCATTTTTCATGGTACATTGCGTTATTTCTCTTCTATTTGAGCTTTTTCGTCCGGGTTTTTTTTTTTTTTTGTTTTCCAAGTCCAGAGGCCCTGTAGAAGACATTACGTATGGTTTCAGACCTTCCTGCGTCTAGACATAGGAGGTGATGACGTCATAAGTCAAAAATTTATTTTCTCATTTACTAAGCCTATGCTCAATATTTTTTGGCGGGCTTATTTTTCCACGTAGAAGATTGAAATTTTGCACAAACATTTAGTCCACTGAATAGTATTTACCAGATTTTTTATTCCAATGTCAGTGCTAAAACAGGGGGGGAACCAGAGGGGCAAAGGGTTGAAAAAAGGGATATTTTTACCCCCAAAATCCCGTTTCTCGTCATTTTCCCGCCTCACATACATGATGGGGACACGTGAGTCATACCATCTAAAAGGCAGTTCCATTCTGAAGAGAATGACGATCGAATCATTGTCCTAGGGTAATTAGGGACGTCTCAGGGATTTTTTGAAAAATATACTTCTATATAGGGAAAAATGGGACATGGTGGGTATATTTTTTTGGTGGGCTTACTTTTGCACCTAGAAGATTGAAATTGTGCACAAACATTCAGCCTACCTAGTAGTATTTATGAGATTTTTAAGATCTCTGCATTAAAACAGGAGGGTCCAGAGGGGGAAAAACTGAAAAAAGGGATTTTTAGACCAAAAAGTCCCGTTTTTGAGGATTTTCCCGCCTCACATACATGATGGAGACACGTGAGTGATACCGTCTGAAAGGCAGTTCCATTCTGAAGAGAATGACGGTCGAATTATTATTCTAGGGTAATTAGGGACGTCTCAGTGATTTTTTTAAAAATATACTTCTGCATAGGGTAACATGGGGAAATTTCTGAATTTTTTTTTTCTGGCGGGCTTATTTTTGCATCTAGAAGATTGAAATTGTGCACAAACATTCAGTCCACCGAGTAGTATATAACAGATTTTTTTTAGATATCTGCGTTAAAACAGGGGGGTCCAGAGGGGCTAAAAGTTGAAAAAAGGCAAATTTAGATCCAAAAAATCCCTTTTTTCTGCAATTTCCCGCCTTAGATACATGATGGAGACATGTGAATGGTACCGCCTGAAAGGCAGTTCTATTCAGAAGAGAATATGGGCGACACATGACCCTAGGGTAATTAGGGATGTCTCAGGATTTTTGTTCCCTGAGATCATAGTGTTTTGTGGTAATTTGGGGCATTGTGGGAAATTTTGATAAAATTTCTCCCTCCCTTACTATTCAAGATAGAAACTTGAAATTTGGCACACAAATTCAGTATACCAAGTACTATTTCTCAGATTTTTTTAGATGGCTACGATCACACAGGGGGGGGGGCAGGGGGGGCCAAAGTTCGAGAAAAAAATTCCCTCCGAAACTTTTACTTTGACTTTGACATTTTTTCCCGCTTCTGGTATACGGTATGAGCATGCAAGTGGTACCATTTGAAAGCCAGCTCTATTCTGAAGAGAATGAGGTATGAACCATGATCCTAGGATAAATAGTGAGGATACAGTAGCTGCTTGACTGAAAGTCTAAAAAATAGCCCAAAAAGCCAGGATCCGGAAAGGGTTAATAGCTTAGGGCCCCAAGAAACCTAAACCCGGCTCTGTCAGTAATATTAAAAACAATTCTTGAGCAGCCGTTGGTAAGCTTTGATGCATATGTTAAATAAATAATAATAATAATAATAAAAAACTAGAAAATAAAGAATATGGTATGTCAATAACTACTGTAACTTGCTAAGATGTTATCCAGAGTTAAAACAGTGACGGCTCCAGAGTTCTACAAGAGGAAAGTCGCATGGACAGTGGCAGTAAAAAAGGTTTTTATTTTCCACCCTTCATCTCTGGGGCCTCCAGTGACCTTTCTCTACAGGGTCGGACTGGCTAGGCCGGCTGGTTGATAATCGCCGAGGGCCGTTGACCCGTAGGTTCAAAGGAGAGTTCTCCCGGATTGAATAATAATAATAATAATAATAATAATAATAATAATAATAATAATAATAATAATAATAATAATAATAATAATAATAATAATAATAATAATAATAATAATAATAATACAAAAAGAAGAATCTTAACAGGATATTGACATTTTAAAATGTGGTTTCGTTTAGCATAATGTATACTTGTTATGTTATAGTTGTATAGTTCTGCTTGAAAAATTAAAATCAACATTAAAACAATCGATATCTCTCTTTCAAATATGGTAGCATGTTCCTTTGACGGAGCTAATAATATGAAGGAGTAGTATAATGGACCTCAATCTCCTTTTTTTTAAAAACAAAAGAAAAAAAGAAAAGAAAAAAATCATATGCTAAGCTTTCCAGATTAAAGAAAATTGGAGCATCTTGGTGGAGCAAACACAAAGCTCTGTTATCGATCATAGGTTTTGATTACGATGAAATTTAACCCTGCAAATTAATTATTATTATTTTATCAGTGTTGTTGGATGTGACAAAAGGAATGTTCGAATGCAAAACTAAATTTCTTGCATGATCTCTAATTGCGCAATGGTGTAAATTTGAGAAATACTTTATTTCTACAATCATTTACAACGAATAATAAAACTATTTACTCTTAATCGATGTTCTATAGCCCTGATCCTTGGATATATTTTGAGCCACACAAATAAACAAAATTAATATGGTACCAAAATGTCGTTTATTATACCTTTTATGTTCGTCGTGATCTCTCTGATGTTATTTATATTATATCTTACAGTAACTCCGTTTCTATGTTGACACTCAACATATCGTCATGGTTACCAAAACAAACAAATACATACACGAAAACATTGATTTTTTTTTAATATAATTATTTTTGTGTCTTCTTCTTCTTCTGCGATAGAAATAGCTGACTAGTACATATTTAAAGAAATATCACATATTGCCCAGAAAAAAATTAAAAGAATACAACATATCGTTGTTATGGCGCCTCGAACTTACGGACTTTCTTTTATTTGTTTTACAATTAAAAGAAAATTATCCTGGACCGTTAGGACTTACATATTAATTATTTGTAATCTTCGGACATTTCTCGTATATAAAAATTACATTTCATAATACAATTCATATATCACATTTATTTTATATATCAATATTAATACTGTATTTGCGTTAATTTCATAATTAACTATATATATTTTCATATATTACAGTAGCGGTTCGTGGTCTGTACAAGCATCGGTTGCAATGTTTCAATATCAAAGGTATCTAGGTACGCGCAAGTGTTCCCCTCCCCCAGCATTCTTGAGTCTTATCCAAAAAAAAAAAAAAAAAAAATCAGGAAATATGAAGAGGAAAGTCTTTTAAGCTCTATTTGTATATTATTGATTAAATTATTTCTCTAATATTGATTTAATATATAAGCTATTTCCTCTTTTTTTCAAACACCCACTATCAATGTGGGTCATTCTCAGAAAAATCAGGAATTTATGTATCTGGTTTTTATTATGAAAATTAAAGATTTTAAAAAAGTAATTCAATATTAAAAAACCCGAATACAACTGATAGAAAACAAATGAACTGAAAACTGAGATAAACATATTTTTATACTGTTCAAATGTTGTCTACAGAGTGTGATTTGTCACGTCTGTGGACTGTCACTACTCACTGTTTTGTTTGTTTCGAGGTTTATATTTCACATATTAACATAAACCTAAGTCGTTAGCGTACATTTTTGGATTAAAGGAACATCTTAAAAATTTTTTTCGGGACCGTAAAGATAAACTTAGTTTTCATGCTTGCTGAATTTCAGGTTTAATAGCTGTAACCATAGAAATAGGTGACGTCTGTGCACAAAAAATAAAGTGTCACTAAATATCTCCAGGTAGCAGCACCATACTGTGTATACTTTGTAAACAGCCCCCAGACAGCCATTTAATTCAGAGAAACATAAGGAGGTGCAAACTTTGTCATTTCTCTGGCTATTTTTTAAATTTTCTGGACATTTTTGTAACAGTGTCAAGATCACCGCATCACGTCTGTGGTGGAAGTAGATTTCAAATAATAAGGTAAGTTCATAAAATAATTCAATGAATTAATAGTATTAGGTGTAAAGGCTTTGATGCCCAACATAAATAGCATAATCTCAAAAAGCACATGGTCTAAAACAAAGGAATGTAAGTTTTGTCACGTCTGTGGACATCACATCCGTGGACACAGCCTGTCCATGGACGTGACACCGTGTCCACAGATGTGACAGCGTACCATTCTGGTTGAAATGTAAAGAAAGACAGAGTATCTTGGAACCAAAACCTAAAAGCAATTATAGCCTATGAAGATTTCTTTCATCAGTAACTAAGTAAAAACCGCAACAAAAGTTACTTTATTTTTTAAAAATTCATGTTAATGCTTATAATTCTAGAAAAAGTGATTCTAGCAGCACCGACACTGGGTGACGAATCTTGAATTGTAGTCATGTTTACTGCTACATACTACTGATACATGTATATAAACATGTCTAAAAAATCTCAGATTTTTGCCACCATCATGCCACACACCGTGTGTGTAAAATTTTCAGCTTTGGATTGAAAAGCTTAATCTGACCAAATTTTCATAATAGGTTTTACCATACGGGAGGAGGTGACAGAAATCATAACTTTCAGTGAATTGCTCTGTTTTCAGTCTAAATGATTTTTGAAAATGAAATAAAATCTTTGAGTTTTACATTACACTGTTATGCCGGTTAGACTAAAGGAGACGGTGATGATGAGAAATGAATGAAATGAAGAAAGTGGGAGGAAACAGGACCTCGAGGAAACCCACGCACACGGTGTTTGTTCTTCATAGAGTTCACTTAGCGCGAGCTGGGATCAAACCAGGGACGCCATGAAGCAAAGGTGAACGCTCTACCACTCAGCCACGCAGCCCCATGGTGGCTTTTACATGCTAAATGTTAAATAAGTTTTTTTCTTATTTATATTTCCAGTCTTGAAATGGAGAAAACTGAAACAAGATGTAAAAAAAAAAAATGCAAAATCAAAAAAGAAATCCGAGAAAGAAATACAGAGAAGAAGAGAGATGAAAAAGCTAAGTATGAGGCGTGCCAGGGAGAAATTAAAATCTGACCCTGAGAAGTATGAAGAAATTAAGAGGAAAGATAGGGAAAGAAAGAAAGCATCCAGTAAAAAAGTTAGTGAAATGAGCGAGCGTGAAAAGAGACAAATAAGGAAAGGTTGGCGTGAACGGACTAGAAAATACAGGGAAAAGAAAAAACAAATGGAACAGGCACTATTAGTTGTTGGAACACCACCTCAAAATCCTGAACAGAATGAACCTGAACACAGACCATCTTGCTCACAAGTTGAAAGTGGCCGGCAAAAAGGGAGGAAAAATAGAAAATTGCTGAAAAAAGAATTAGAAAAAGTGAAAAAAGAGAACAAGTCATTGAAGAGACAAGTAAGCAAGTACAAACAAAGGTACTATAGAGTATTATCAAAAAAATCTGACACACCAATGAAAGAAGTTTAAAAAATGCTCAATGGCCAAAAGGTTCCACCTACAGTTCGTCGACATCTTGCATTTGGCTCAGCGTTAAAAAGACAGATTGCTGTGAACTTCAAGAAAGAGCCACTTTTGGTTAAGAACAGGAATTTAGTGAATATGATAACAGGAAATATCATCAAGAAGTACAGATTTTACCAAACTATTTCTTATTTGACATCTAAAAATCTGTTGAAATCAAAAATTGGCCTTCGAAAAGCGAGAAAGCTCCAGAAACAAAAGCTTCAAAATGCCATAATAACATTCCTTGAGCAAGATGATGACAGCCGGCTCTGCCCTGGGAAAAAGGACACAATAACAAAATCAAAGCAGAAACAGCAAAAGAGATTATTATCTGACACAATGAAAAATTTACACCTAAAGTTTATAACCTCATTCCCGGAACACAAAGATCTCAGTTACCAACAGTTCTGTCGTGAACGCCCATTTTGGATAGTTTCCCCGGATTGTCAAAAGCGAAGTACTTGCAACTGTAATTTGTGTGATAACTTTGGGATGGTTGTGAAAAAAATGAAGTTACTAGGAATGATTGCAGAAAAGTCTCCTAATGAACTATTGCAAAGTATAACATGTGAAAAAAAACACCAAATGCCAGGAGAAAACATGTTTGGAATGCTGCCCAAACGATAGTCCAATTCTTATTAATGAATTTGAAGATGAAGAAATTAAGTACGAGCAATGGGTTAAAAAAAAGAGAAAATCTCGTCACTAAAGATATAACTCGAATCATACAAAAGACATGCAAAGAGATAATCACCTGTACTAAGCGTGAACTGGTTTTGAAGTTTACTATGCTTCTTGAACAGTATAGGCAATATGTAGCTAACATTAAACATCAGTTTCATGTTACAAGCAGTATTAAGAAGTCCTTGGCTGACGATGAAGTTTTTGTACACATCGACTTCTCGGAAAATTATCAATGTAAATATGGCGAAGAGGTTCAATCCGTACACTTTGGAGGTTGTAGGAAGCAGGTCACACTTCATACTGTTGTCATATACTACAAAACTGCAAGAGAAGAATCCGTCCAACACAAGTCAATCTGTACTTTGTCTGAAAGCACACGACATGATCCTGTAGCAATATGTGCACACCTGAAACCTGTATTCTTGGGCAAACTTGTTTTCACTATGGAATTGGACAAGTGAAAATTAATGATCCAAAGTGTATCCTTTTTTATTGCTCTTTATAGAAGATAATTAGTATTAGGTAGTTTGTCCCCCTCTATTCTTAGTAGCCTGCATGCATATAGATTATTAGCTGATTTTAGATGTTTGTTATTTTCTTTTGCCATTTTTCTCATAATTTATTAGCTACTTAATAGCTTCAAGTGATTGATTGGTTTCCTTAAAGAACATTAGATATTGCAAATTTGAAGCACTTAAAGGTGCAGGAAATCTATTCCGATGAGGAAGATGATCAAGAATTATCAGAGACCATTACACGTAACAGCTATGTAGTCGCAGAGTTTAAATCTGACAGGAACCTTGTACAGCATTATGTTGGTGTGGTGGAAAGAGTAGACTCCGACGGAGAGCTAGTTGTCAATTTTATGAGGAAATCGACTGGAACTGACAAATTTATTTTTCCCGAAAATGCAAATGTGGAAACTGTTGACAAAAGTGCTGTGGTTCAAGTTTTGGCGCAACCTCAAATAAATAAACATCAGTATATATTTACAGAGGACCTTACCAAGTTCAAAAATATGTACTGAATTTTTTTTTTTTTTTTTTTTTTTTTTTTTGTTACTACATTTTTGATTCAGTGCCAATAGGCCATGGGTACTTTTCAGGGTGTGATTTGTGATTCTTTAGTAGCTTTTTCATATTTTTTTTCTCGTAGGCCTTTGAAGAATTACATTAGACCATATTTATATGTTACGGGTTTTTGAAAAATAGTTTTCTACATGTAGGCTAGAGTAAGAAATACATTTATACAGTCTAAATACTCTTTTATTGTTTGTGTTATGTCTGTGGCTTATATCGTCACAATTGTAGAACAAAGTATCACATCCGTGGATCAGGTCGTCACGTCTGTGGACATGACCTTTTTAACAGTTTCAAAAACTCATAAAATTTCCAAGTTTGATCTGAACCACTATACCAGTGTTATTACTTAAGCTAAGACCTGCCTTGAAATTAAGTTTCAACAAATTTGAATAAATTTTAATTTTAAAAATTTCTGGAATGAAATTCCTGATTTTTCTGAGAATGACCCATGTACGTTTATACACTATTTTATACAAACCACACATGTCATTGAACAAGAGATAAATCGAATATATAGTATGTGCTGTAAGCCATGAATGATGGCGTTAATTCGAAAATAATAATAAAAAAAAAAAGCAAGAAAATTGCATGCAGGCAGTTAAACAAAATTATTTAATTATATAGACTATTCATTATTTTAGAATGGAAGATCTTTCTTCCTTCTTTCGGGCTTCAAATTTTTTAATGACTTTATTGAAATTCGAAATGCTGCTCGCCAAGTTTTTCTGAATAGAAAGCATCGCTACCGCAATTATTTTCCACTTTATTTTCTTTAGGGTCCAGGACACCTCTCTCCTCCGTCAATATGCATTTTGATAGCATTTCTTTGTATAAATATACGGTACAAAATGTCAATTTTCAGAAACCACCTATTTTTGTCTGCTGTTGTAGTATAAAGCATGAAATCTAAGATATTTTCCTTCGAAAATGAAAAAAAAAAAAAATAGTTTAACATTCCAGCAAATTAGGCTAAAAAAGACCGATGAGTATTGGAACTGAATGATTTGATATTAATAGTTTATGCTCTCCGCCAGAAATCGAACGCGAGATCATGTGCACGAAAGACACAGAGCTAGGAGTTAGACCAGTGGTAAAACATTTTCTTCTTCGAGACTCGATCAGACCCCCCCCCCCCCGAATAGGATTTTTTAAAAAATAAAACTACTTACCTTTGTATTATAAATGTTAAATAAAATCTATTGACTTCGAACGACCGCCCCCCAAACTTTCAGCCTGGATGCGTCCCTGCTACCACCAAACTTATGCGAGTTTGTGTTTTGTAAATAACTTCTTTCTTCCAAGCGTCTGTATCTCCTTCACCCTATCAATTGAGTCAAGCGCTGATAAGCGGAGGAATTCGTAACTATTACAGAAGCTGACCACTTGCGGAATAACGTGGAACTGCAAGCCGCCAATACGGGAAGATAGGAGCGATGCAAGTATAAATCCACTTCCCCATGTTAAGAGATAGGAGCTCATTGCCATATGCTCAATGTTACTGCTTCCAGTGGCAACGCTCGCTGCCACTGGAAATGTAAATCTCTCTTTCTTTCAGTTTTTTAATTGATTTTTTGGTAAAGAAATGCATCAATACTGTTTTGCACTCAAGAGCAAAGGTTTATTTTTTACTGATACACTACTTTATTACTTAAAAATATTTTAGTATTAAAAAAATATTCGGTTGCACAACCATGCAACATATAGTACCAGCCGCCGCTGATATATTATAACGTCGATAAGGAATGCCAGAAGTCCGATCTATAAACTTATTTTAAGTCCGTTCCGGGCCATAAAATGTTTGTTAACAAAATTTAAATTATTACATTGGGCATGATGAAGAAGAATTTGACAAAGATATATTTTATGATATTCATATGGTTGTTCTTTGTACGAAAAAGGATGAAGTATAGAATATAGTTAAACAAAATATAGATTAAGATTGAAATATCGATAATAATCAGAACATAACATAATAATTAACTTCTTATTAAAATCATAAATGTACGAATTGTTCAATTCGTTAATTCATTCAATTATCTTCATAGAATTCAAACAAGGTACGAATAACAAACAAATCATAATGATATTTTAAAGCGAAATAAAACAAAAATCAATTGAGTACGGTTTTCTCGGACGCCGTAACTTTAGCTTAAGTTACACGACCAACGAATTCATTCAAGTTACATTGAAAGTCATAAACAGGAATACAGTATTGCGCGTTATTTACTTCTACAGTTCTTCGTTTCTTACTTTGAGAATTTTTGACATCTATAAGATTTCCACGAAATCCAATTCGAACGAAATTAGATCTAATGCTTACATGTTTCTTAGGTGTACGTAATCGTACTACACTAGAATTAGGTTCAGTTACACGATCACTATTACTGTTACTACTAAGGTTAGGATCGGTTATCTTACCGGTAAAATTAGGTTCAGTTCTCATTCGTTTTTTTGGTGGAGAGATGTCTTATCTGTACCTATTCTTTCTACAATATTCACGGTAATCTGTCCTACCACAATTTCTATTTCTACTGTAATTAGGTTCGGTTACATTACACGTGAATTTAACATCATCTTGTACATTGGGATCACACTTTAATGTCACATGAATGTATCGAATTTGGTTTCGATTAAGGTTAGTTTGATTCAAGTTATTATTGTATTGTACCATTGAAGGATTTTCAAAATTTTGCAACGTCACATTTGGATGATTTAAATCAACGCACTGCATCACGTTCTGTAAAAATATCATCAGATTGTTTACTAACATCATTTTGGACTTTTCGTTGAATGAACATTTCAATAGCTCCAACTCACTCTGCCACTGCCAATCACCACAAACATTGATGTGAACACACGTTCTCCTTTCGAATTTCACGAATACTGGAATCAATTTTCTTTCTGAATTAATGTCGGGTACAGATCATTAAACGGTTCCATTACAATTACTTCATCTCCTGAATTAATGTCATGTTGCATATACTGTGAATACAAGCAACCAATAGCATTCACTAGACGAAAACTATCATAACTACCAAAATCTTCATTACACGCAGCATCCATAAGACAATCAAAACCATTCGAATGAAAAGAAAAGTTAGGATAATCTGATCCAACCAATACGGCAGTATGTTTTGCGAAAAATCAGTGAATTTCACTAATGTAAACTCGAGATCTGCATTTCCCGTTGTTTCTGTGGAAGGTTCAGGTTCACTTATCGCATTCATGTTGACTTGTGATGAAACTTCTTCGTGAACTGACAAATCTTCCTGTAACTCCTTACTTTGGGTATTATGTTCATTAACAACAGTTTCGATGATTTCAACTGAATCCTGTACCACAGTGAACCTCTGTAACATTTGTTCCACTTTACGATCATACTGTTCGAACTGTGCACTAATTTGCCGATTCATCTGGTTTAATTGCTGCTGTACTTGATCCAATTTATTGTTATTTCGCTGTTGTAATTGCTCCAATTTGTTGTCAAGTTGGTGTGACAGTTTGTCGTCAATTTTCTGTTGAAGTTGATCCAGTTTATCATCATTTCGCTGTTGTAATTGGTCTAGCTTATTATCAATTTGCTGAGACAATTATTTTAGAAGATCAATTACATTTTCCGCTGAATTTGTTCCGGTTACTCTAACTCTGTTATTGATTACTTCATCTTCGGTAGCACTCATCATAATATTTCTATTTATTATCGTGCCACTTCTTAAAATGATGTAATTAACGTTAGGATCAATGATGTAATCATTTTACTTAACTTCTAAACGATACACAATTTCCCGGGTTCCGGCACCATTTATAGAACGAATAATAAAACTATTTACTCTTAATCGATGTTCTAGATGCATCTGGTAGCCATTATTCATCTCTTCGAACCAGAGAACTATGAATTTGACACCAATATTTTTCGTATTCTATTACTTTTTTTTTTTTTTTTTTTTTTACTTGTAACCCCTTTTCCTCCCTGGAATGGTTTCAGTGTCTTAGGCCCCACAGTAGACTGTTGAGATGGTAATTTATACGTATAGTAAATTCGTTTGAAATTCCTCCAAGAGTCAATGTTGCACTGTACGTTTGTTTCTGAGTCAAACTTTCTAAATATATATACATACATTACAGTAAGAACTGAATTTTGTATTAACGCCTGACTGTCGTCGTTGTGCAAACATTCATGATGATATTCCGTAGGGAAATGAGTTACATTAAGGTTGTAAGATTTAGTATCAAGTTTGAAACATCGCAAGTTAAAGAAACGCATGTAATAACAAATATCATATTTGAAAATAATTTCGAATTAAAGTAGCTGTGACTACATTACTTCAAAATTGAACTTGTGGAATGCACAGTAGGAGCGTAGCCCAAATAAAATAATCAATAAGAATGGTCTTGATTCGAAGCTCGGACCATACACGTAGGAGTAACTTACATTAACCATTCACCTAACAGACAATGACGCACAGGGTTTGGCACTACTTTATCAGATGGTTCTATCAAATGTAACCTAATTAACACAATAGTAACAAATTTTACTGCCCTAAAAAGTGTTCTGAACAAGGAGACGTTCTCTTATGCACATTGTAACTATGTTACAAGAGGTTTATATCCTATCAGAACGGCGCATCCACCAAATCAATTTTTGGAATATCCCATTAAGTTAGCTTTCAACGTAGCTAAAGGAAACGTATATGAATGAGTACAGAGTTCTCCGTAGCAGAATGGATAAAGCCATGGATCGATAACTATAAGGTTCGCGGTTTGAAACCCATCTCAGAAGCTGCAGATTTTTTAAATTCTTATTTCCTCTGTTCTGAAGATCTTTCTCTCCATTCGTAATCATCTGCAGAGAGTAATCTACACCCCCTAACACCCCTCCAAATTTCTTTACACACACCCCTGGATGGAAAAGGAATACCCCCCAAATCCAATTGTATCAATCAGTATCATATAGGTTATTTATTACATCAAGTTAAAAATGGTTTAGCGTTTAGGAAAGAAGGCAATATTCTTATTTATTTCACTTCAAAATACAAAGCGACCTCGTTCTCATGTACGGCTTCGAGAACCACATGACCTCATTGTTTTGGGCGGTGTTTCGATCAAAAAAAAATTGACAAAACAGACCCGCTTATACATATCCTCCTGGGCTCCGCGGTTGTTTCCCATAAAAGATATTGATGGACAGATGTAGATGACTGAAATTGGCAACGTTTTAAGCGGTCATTCACCAACCTCCTCCTCAACAAGGAAAAATGTGACAATATAATAATAAGCCTATAACAGATTCAGTTGGTCTTGGTAAGAGCTACTCTGCAAGTGGTGTATCAACGGACGGAAGTTAGAAGGGTGTAGTCAAAACGTTTTTAGAAATGAAGAGATCGATCGAAGTAAGAATATATATATATATATATATATATATATATATATATATATTAGACAGAGTCTAGTGTTATGCAGGAACGCTTGTCGCTAGGTTAATTTTTTATTGAGCGGATTATTAAAATTAGGCTATATTTAAGAAAAGACAAAACAGAAAGATACAAAATATTTGTAAATCGAAAAACTGGTTTTCTGGAAAACAAATCAATGAATAATTTTCTTATGAAAGATATTCAGAGCCAATAACGTAGTCAGGAAGGAGCAAGAGCGGAGATTAAGAGATCAAATAATATTACAACAATTAACGTTAACAACAGGGTTAGAACATTAAAATAATGAAATTACAACTATGTACAGTATTAATTACTAAACGAATGTGATTTCAGCATGGGGCGAGGACATTTTTCCCAATTAATATTTGGGGAAAAAATCACCCACTAAAACTTGCTGGGGGTGAATAAATTGAAATAATGGCAGAATTTTGCAAAATGATTACAATAATTCGTATGTAATCAATTCATATGTAATTACTGGGTAAAATAGTGGTGGCACCTTCATAAGAAGACAAACTTTCTTATTCTTTCATGCCATAAATATGTGTGGTGTGCTGTTATGAGAGAGAACCCTTTCTTTTAGAGACACCTATCATTTACGGATAAATAATCGTGTTCCACCGATGTCCGTTTTCAGAGGTTTCACTGTATTACTTAGTTTAATAATAATAAATGCTCAAATGTGTGAACTTCCTTTATTGAACCTACCACTACGAAGAGCTGATATTATTATTATTAGTAGTAGTAGGGGTAGTAGTAGTATTGCAATAGTTGCAGAACAAAATATACTGTTTTCTTTGAGTTTGTTTAAAAATGTATATCACTATTCTCAGAACACCCCCCTTTTATTTTGAACACCCCCCAAGTAAAAATTTCTGGAGTACTTACTGATCATCTGATGCTCTAAAAAGTGTTCTCCACCTTAATTCGACAACTGCCTAATGTGACCTTCGCAGTTCGAAACCTTCCCTTCAGGCATGTAGCCAGGATTTCGTGAAGGGTGGGGGGGTGTCCGTGACATGAAATAACACACATCACACCAGGGGCTCCATCATTTTAAACTGTTTTACTAGAACATATATAGGGGGAGGGGGTGACAAGAAATTCTGAAGGCCCAGAAGTTCGATCAATCTAAACTACTTTACTATCAACATATATTGGTTTGTTAGGACAATTAAATGAGCACATGTTGGTAATTATTTTAATAAACTACGAAGAAATCTCGAGTAAAATAATAATAATAATAATAAAAGTATTGAAAAAGATTATACAATATTTACGTCCTTCTCTGTTTATTCAAATATAACAAATTTCCTTTCATTATGACCTCAAGTATTATAAAAAGTACATATTCACTAGTATAAAAAGTACATACTCAATAATGTCTTGTAAAATATTTTACAATATTTGCGTTCCTTTCTCTGTTCAATCAAATGTTAACAGAACTTTCTTTCCACATAAATTTTTGCTTTTATTATTCCGCCAACTACTGTCTGTTCCAAATGACAGGATCCAAATGTGTGCAGCAGAAAATTGTTTTTGAAATAACATGTTTGATAGGTCTACTACAAGGATGAGATGACGCAAAATTATGATAAAAAATGTCCAAGCTGTTACACAACGAAACTATGCTTTCGGAAGCTTGAAATCTCCCTGACTAGTAGCAGAAATTCTGAGAATTCAGTAACTTTTCTAGAAATTTCAAATTCCCTGATTCTTCCAGGATATCTCGCTCACCTCGCCACCATGCATTGCAAGTAATACAAATCTCCTCATAAGAAAGAGTAACCAAAAGCTTCCTGTAGTTTATTTTGAACGCTGATCCTTCTTTTTCTCATTTCATTTTGTTTCATCCTTCCTTATTTTTTTCATTTCTGTTCTCGAGGGGGGGTCCGGACCCCCTCTTGGCTACGTGCCTGTTCCTTTATTCTGTTTCACAAAATTACAATTTTCGTCATAATACGAATGCTGTCCGATCATTTTTTTCCAGTTCTAAATCTGTGTATATAAATCATTCCTCTCTGTCTCCATATTTCAATCTCTCTCTCTCTCTCTCTTTGTCTCTCTCAATGTCACCCAGGAACTCATATGGCTTGAGATCAAACCTTCGACTCTTGAAACCAAATGTAAGCTCTCTAGCAATGTGCTATCGTAACTCTATAGGTTTGTTGCTAAAAGCAGTGTCATTTTAGATTTTATTCGGGGGGGAGGAGTCCCCGCCGACAAAAAAATTCACTTTTTTATTAGTGTATTACTATACACTTGATCAAACAATATGTATTTATGAAGCTCAAGGGAGGGGAAATTACACCTTCCTGTCCTGCCCAAATGACGCTCTTGGAACATTTGCTTGCAATTACTGAAAAGAAATGAAATGAATCATTGAATAACACTCATTTCTGTCAGTAGACATTCTCGAGCTCTGTGCGTGCATTACAGACTTTAGGAAGCACAAAACTTACTGCCGTTGTTGGCAATTTCCATAGATTTCTTAGGGAGCATCTTACTAGCTTGCAGTCTTTAAAGAAGGGAAAGAATGAAACTAAAGGTATTAATGAAGCTATGGGAAGATTGTGTGACTTTTTTTTAAAATTTAGGCTCTTAAAAGATATTTCAGAACAAACGAATGAAAAAGTCTGTTTTAGAGCTATAACATTGTAAACTTGATTCCTTTTTTTTTTTTTTTTTCGTCTGAATGGAAAGAGTGTACTACGTCACACACACTGCTTTAGACAATGAGAGGTGGAGGAGGGGAGGAGTTGGATCGTACTAGAAGCAACTAATCGATTGAGACATGTATTTCTGGATGCATAAGAAAACGGGGCAAGAGTTTGTTATTAATTTGGACTTAGAATTTTTGTAACAATTTCTATGCTGCGAACTGTACCTGAGGGAACATGATAGGTATATGTTAGGGTTCCTGTTTGCTGTTTGGGTATTGTCGCAGAACGTTGCAGACTTTGCTCGATTGCTGATTTACTGCTTGGATAGCATCTGAAGTCGGACCGTTTTTCTTGGTTCTACATTTGTCAAGTTCAGTGTTGTTCCCGTTGCTCCGAATCTTTCCGCATCACGACGGCGCAGTTGAATATGACGCTGAAATTCACGCCGCGCCGTACAGCTTCACAATTATCATTGTTTTTTGTAATATGCCTCCTTGACTACTGCACCATGGCAACTGAAATGGCATACAGTGGTGGATCCAGGATATGATCAAGGGAGAGGCTAAACCATAGTTTGCTTCTTTATCCAGTGTAAAGTAGGATTGAGGCCCATTTTACCCAGTGTATACCTGAGCGTCAAGGGGGGTCTATAGCGCCTATAGCCCCCTTTAGATCCGCCTCTATATATATATATATATATATATATATATATATATATATATATATATATATATATATATATATATATATAAAGCCAATGCACTGAGCATTTCACCAACTGAAACGTTCGCCCAGTGGCTGGGCACACTTCCATGTGCTCTTTTCAAATCATGTGCTTTAGGTATTTTATTTCAGTGCATAGAGGTAAGCCGAATTGCAGACGAATCAGATAACAAACAAGTTTCATGCTCTTTAGTTTTCTTTATAGTCATACGGTTTAATTTCATTTGATTTTTGGTTGAGCGTCTCTTTTCAACAGCGAGGCTACGAGACGAGTGTTGTTTTTGGGAGGGAAGCTATTGATGGAAATTTAAGAAAGGTCATTTAAAGAAATTGGATGGCAACAATGATTCAAAATATCCCTCAATAACTTCCAAAGATACCATTGCCACATATTGCATATCGTTGGAAAGGTCATTCCATTACCTTTCAAATCCGTTATGTGACACCTCTGTAGAATAGCTACAGGGTGAGCAATACGCAATAAGAAATAAAAATGGTTCACAACCTGTAGCTCTCAAACCGTTGAGATTAGAACCTATGTTTATATAAACTTTTTTGCTTAGAATTACTCATACTACCATTTCCCAAAATATTGCCCCTTCCTCCTGGGACACACTGTATGTAATATTAGAAGTCTCACTTGCGTTATGCTAATAAAGTATAAACTTTGGTTTAAAAAAATGCAGGATCATTCGAAATGTATGCATGGGATATGGATAGTCACCGTTACCAGTTGTTAACGGATGGACTTCATTAATGAACTCGGTCAAGTTAGTTGCTCTAGCTAGCTATTGCAAAACAGAATTAGAAAATAAGCTTATATGTACAAAGGGCACGGAAAGTATTGCTATACGGCCTTATTTCTTATACTTTTTCAAAAAACTTTCCACTATACATTACACATATTTCCATTCTTCGAAATCAGTCATCGAAGAAACTCTGCCATCTTTAGGCAGAGATCTGGGCACACTCATCATCCCAAGCCCTTAATGGGGCATTATCGCTTATAAGACGCCTTCCTTTCAGTCTGGTCTTCACATGGGGGAATAGCGCGAAGTCACAGGAAGTATCTGGATTGTATGGAGAGTGCTCTAACAGTTTTAGTCCAGAGCTGGCCAAATACTCTCAGCAAACTTTTGAACGGTGCGCTGGAACGTTATCATGGTGAAGAAACTATGTGTCCATCCTTGAGTTTGGACGCAACTGTTTGAGAGCTGTAAGAACTTCAGGCAGACATTCCTTGGTATACCACTTCCCTGACTGTCTTCTGTGTTTCTAAGACTACTCGCTACACAGTTCCTCGCATACTAAAAAATACCGCCATCATCATCTTCACTGACGTGGACTTTCGAACAGCCACGGGGGGTCTCCTCATCTTCAAACACCAACACTGTTTTGAGCCTTGGTCGGGACGTCATAGTAATAGAGCCAAGTTTCGTCACCTGTCACAATACTGTTCCCAGGGGCAGGTTTTCCATTTTAATTTTTTTTTTTTTTCAACATTTCACGGCACCCTGAAACACGGTGTGCAATCTGCTCCTCGGTCAAGTCATGTGGTACCCAAAGGGTACAATGCTTTCTAACTCGAATGTGATCGCGGAAAATAGCAGGAGCTTCTGATGCATTAATGGCCAAGCATACCTCTATTTGATGTTATGTAACTTGTCTATCTGTCTCAAGCATTTTCCTTACTGCAGCAATGTTTTGTTCAATCACAGATGAAGATAGCCGATCTAACCTTGAAGCGTCCTCAAGGCTGAAATTTCCTTTTTGAAACTCTTGATACCACCTTAATATCGTTGTACGATGAGAACAATCCTCTCCAAGCACAGGAGTCATTTCCTCTAAACACTGGTCAACACTTAAACCACGTGCAAAATTGCCCCGTATTCAGTTTTTGACCACATCATCTTCACCTTTTTTCACTAACATAGCTGAAAATCAACCGACACTGAGACAATGGTTAGAGCTTCTACAGTGCAGGTTTGGACATGTCTAAACACGTGCTAAGTTGCAAACTCCTATGATGATCCGTTCTGTTCTATTGAAAAACTTTACTAGTGCCCTATGTGTAGGATGTGGATTTTATATGACTCAGTGGTAAAGCGTTCACTTCTGGTGCGTGGGTTTCCTGGTTCAATCCCAGGTCATGCACAGTGGGCTCTGTGGCGTACGAACACCGTGTATGGATGAATTCCTAGGATTCGAAATCCTCTCCTGTTTCCTCCCTTTTCTTCATTCATTTTCATCATCACCGTTGTCTCCTTTAGCCTACACTGTATAAATGTGGGACGTAAAACTTTAAAAAATTACTTTTTTAACTACAACCATGACAAAGTGGGTTTCAAGGTAAGAAGGAAAAGCAAGTGTTTCAATATTTGGTTATACTTTATTAAATTTTTGATTTAAAACAGTTTATTTCGACAAGCCAAATCGTAATGTCTGAGTTTTATGTAAGGTAGGGTAGATACATACAACATATTCGTTACTGAATTCTCGATCTTAATATACATAAAAGTGTGAAAAAAATTACAGCAGATACTACAACAACATTTTTCACTCTAGTGTAGCCCTACTATTTCTTACATGGAAATATGCAGAACATGGTATCCTGCTCAAAACTAAAGTTGAAATTTTGATATGAACTATAACACACATTCAACTGCACGAATTTCTTCCTCATTGACCGATGAAATTTAACACTTATTCTACAGCTTGTTTTCGACCTGCTTTTTTTAATATACATGAATTAATCTACAATGACAGTTTTAATACTGAAACTTCTAAAACATAAAAAAAAACAGATACTAAATGAGAGTTCCTGAACCCAAGACAAAACCTCTGAAAACTGTCTCCTTGTTTATTATCAGAGTTTGAGTGCCGACATCTAAGTACAAATAGTGATTCGCTGTAAAAATGATTTAACACGCTAAGAACATCAAATACTCTTGCAACTTTTCAACAATAATTATTATGTTTTGAAAATAATAATCTACAAGCAAGAACGATCGATAACTCCAATAAGCTATTATTAAGCACGAACATTAAAAGACGATAAATCTATATAGATCACTACATTTTTATATATCGTAACTAATTCGTTAGTTTTTTTTTTTTTTTTTTTCAGTCTCAGAAATATTTTAATATGGGCGGTTTGGTAACGAAACATGGTGAAAAAAGGAAAGAATAAAATAAACTATTTTTAAAAACTAATAAACAGACACACATCGAAACAATAAATGAACAGCTTCAAATAAAAATAATAATAAAAAAAACAACTTATATTTGTCAGAAAGTTCGGAAGTTTTTAAAATGTTGCTAGTTGAATTGTATTAAACTGGTGATCATAATTAGCTATTTTCATCTTTTCACCTTTTAAAAAAATATATTAATTACTTCACATGCTAGATGGATTTCAAAATACTGTTATAAATAACCCGATCCACCTTTCAATACTTCTTATTAAAATATATGGTTTCTTGAACAGATTGTTGCACTTCCTGAAACAAAATATTCTAACAGTATTTGCAGGGTTATAAGTATAAAATTAGCATCATGCTTTCTTATAAACTTAACGTACTTAGCCACCTCAAACACGAAAGCAATCTAAAAATTAAAAATTAACATTATTTACGGAATAACATGAAAAATATTAATGCCTTATTTCGTGTTAAGAGAGGTTACTAACTAACTAACAAACCAACCAACCAAAAAAGGTACAAAAACAAATATATTTTTGAAAATAAGTTCAAACTCCTGCATTTTTTTTTTTTTTTTTTTGGTGGGGATGGGGGGTATTTCTGATTAGGAAGTATAAATACAGAAGATAAGTGATAAAATTATCTATTACGTAAGTTACTCTCTATATTCATGGTATTTTTCGACTTTTTTTTCCGTCAGAAAACTATTTTCTTCGGATTTAGTTGTAGTTTCTAATACCAATAAATTGTGAAAAATCCCTGTAATTGATATTATTATATTAGTATAAAATCAGAGGCGTGAGTAAATGTTTTAGGTGAAACAAAATGCAAGATAATCCATATCAGAACTTTTGCCTCACCCACGGTATTTTGAAAACAAGCGTTTTTGTATATTCAGATATGCAATCTATACTACTGTTAAAAAGGAAAGTTTTAAGAAAATAACTGCCAACATTGATTCTGTAAGAAAGAAGAAAGAATAAAAACTAAAAATAAAAAATAAAAAATGAACTTTCTTCTTAAACTTCAGCAGAGAAAAATGTACTCAATGTTTCACTTGTGGACTCTGAGAAAATGTGTCTGATTCCTTTGCGCATAATGCTCAAGGTGGCAAATGAAAAATTTTGTTACATATATAAATAAACTGGCCAAATCTAAGAAAGATATTTCCCAAAAATGGTCTAACGAAGTTTAGGAAAGTAATAAGCAATTAAGAGCATCTGCAAAGTTTTCTTTGGGGCGATCACGGTCAAAAAATGACCGCGAAGTTGTCAAATCTGTTCATGGAAGTATAATTTTAGAATTAAATTCCGTAACTTTGGCTCACGCCTGGACTTTTTCCTTCCGAATCTAACGACTGTAAATGACGACTATCGAAATGGAAAGGTGTTATCAAGGGAAGTGGAATCCTCCGTGTTAGCTGATTACACCTGAACTCTGAAATGAGGTGTTCTATATGTCAAACTAGTTGCTTACTGAACGCTATAAGTTAAAATTGTGATTTGTCCTATTTTGAAATTAAAGTGGGACAATGTAGTTTTTAATATACATCTAAATCTGCAAATTTCCTGTACACTAGCTCCATCTATTGGCGTCAAGCAGCGCTGCCAGAGCCACCTATTAGCGCGACTGCGAAATATTAGAAGCGTCGCATCCAGACTGAGACGCTTATATTTTATAATCAGGATACATACGGAAATCATACATTCAATATTTCAGAACTACGTTTTACAAAATATTAATTGCTATCTCGTCACAACTGCAGGTGATAAGAATATATACAGTATATCCAAAATCTGCACTACAGAACCTTTTAAAGTTCTCGGGAAAATAATCTGAGATTTGTAATTAAGTTATCGGATTTAATAATCAAAGCTAGCGGATGGTTCTGTTCTTGTCGTTTCGTATCACACTCCATGATAGTTTGTGTAGCGGGCTGGCTGGCATAGGTCAATTAACAGTAACGTTCAAGCGGCTCCGAGGTTGGCTGTTATACAAAGTAAAGAGGCACGCGACATATTTCCGTTTGTTTTATTCTAGCATCAAAAATTACTACGAAGGATAATCCGACGATTATACCTATGCTATAGAACAGTCTTCTGAGTTCACGTGTTTCTTGTGACGACAAATGATATTATTTCGAACAAGCTAGCCTCTCCTGAAGTAAGAAATGCTACATAAAAGTTTTCAAAGGCATTTGATGTACCTCAATATACTGATTTTTCTAGGAAGTGTGATTGTAGTTTTTAAACTGTTTTGTTGTATACCGTATTTTCAGGTACGTCGAATGTCATGAATGTATCGTAACTAACAACATGAAAACAAAAGTGATTAACGTCAAGTTTTATTTCAGTGATCAAAGATGAAACCACGTACGTGTCCAAGAATTCAGTTACCAATAATGATTTTATCTATTATGTTCTATTCTTAGAATTTTGTGACGTATATGGTAATCAATTTGTAACACAAGCATTTGACGAAATAGCTATGATGACGACCGATAAGCATATTTGTTTGCAATCCATTTTTAAAGAAAAACATGAACACGGCACTTTATGCACTGTTATGCTCATAAGCCTACTTTAATTTTAGAACAGATAATTAATTTAACATCCAAAAGAACAAAAGCGCATTTTGGCAACATTTACAATGAGATGGAACTATTGAAATATCATCACTGAACATGTTACATTTCTTTAATCAATTACACACAATATAGAAGAGATCAGTAAAAGAAAGAAGGTAGAAAATCTTGTGCTGCGAGATACTACTAGATTTTGAACTTGAGATATCAGATTTTACTTTTTGTTTTCATTTGTTCTCCCCAAATCCGAACCAATGCTGGTACTGGCAACACGCATCTCTACCTAGAAGCACTAACCATCATCGTTGGTCCTGGAATACAAAATTCTCTATTTGCCCGCACACAAAAACCATCATACCTCAAACCGCTGTATTCTTCCACTGCTCTCTCCTCTCTTTCCTCTGAATAATTACATAGTAGCGCCCTTTAAAAATCCCTAGCACTGTCTATTTCATTATCTGCTTTCTTCCTTTTTTCACTATTTTCATTTTTTACAACTCTTTACCAATTTATTTTCACTTTCGTTGCTACCCCATCTCAGTCTTTTCTCTATTAGTCCACATTACAGTTTAAAGACCGTGTTTTTCTGTATACTTTGTGCCTTTTCTAATTTTCTTCTCACGCCTATCCAGGCCTTTATAGGCCACAAACTCTCCCTCGTCAAACAACCGAGTATTACTTCAAAAATGGACATAACTATCATAACTATATTAGTTTTATATCAAATATGCAAAGTCCGTCAGAATATGTTATATATAATGGATGGTATCTACTTACTATTTTCGAAGTTGAATTACATTTTGGTTACAATATGAGTACGGTGTTTCCTGAACAGATGTCAGTACTCTCATAACTGTAATAAGTAAAGTATGACGTATGATAGCAAAAGACAATGGATGATGCATGATTGAATGCAGTGTAATGTGTTCAAGTTTAAAACTGTTGCTTACGTAGCATCAGCGAAAGTGAGTTCAAAACAGAACCTCCTACACGTTTGACAATTACATGGCTTTGTGACAAGTTTGCGACATATGGTACCATTTCTGACATGCAGAAGAGAACATCGAAGAAACCTCGTACAGTTACAAGTCCTGCTTAGTTCAGCTATGATTTTAAGACGAGTTTCCAACTACTTTGAGCACTTTCAGTAACTATAAGGTAGTGCGTGAAACGTGCTTTACTGTTAATGTGTATTACATCTGTGATGTATTAAGTTTAGCAGTAAACCACAATATCGAGTTTTGTTTCGTTCAAGTGCTATTCAATTTTCTTATGCATTCTGCATATCAAATCGTCAGTGGCTTAAGAATATAAACAAATAGATAAAACTTATTTGAAAAGCACGAGTCAACGATTTGATCTAACAAAGGATGTGATCTTGAACAAAATGAAATGAAATGAAATCTTTGTTTTATGAAATATGGTTCTGTAGTGTAGGCTAATGGAGACTATGATGATGATGATGATGAATGAAATAATAGAAAGTGGCAGGAAACAGGAAAACTCCGAGAAAATCTCAGGCACACGGTGACCACCACAAAGCCCATTTAGCGCGAGCTGGGATTGAATCAGGGGCCTACTGCACCAGAGGTGAATGCTCTACCGCTAAAGTACCGCGGCTCCCTAACTGGAACAACAAAAAATTTACAATGGTTGAGACTGAAAAAGACATCTCAATTATTTTTCTCTTTCCTTTTCAGTAAATATATTCATCACTTGAATTCTGTAATGAACCACTTTTCAAGATTTATCTTTGAGTTATATACTATGAGACTATCAGAAGATTTACCACAAGTGAAAAATTTACATGAAGTAATCCCCTCATTTCAAGCAACTAGTGAGCCGAAAGTGCAAACAGTCATTTTTCAACTCACTAACAACTTCTGAAAAGTTTGTTATTGAAATGTTTCCGGAGTAAAAATTGAAGTCCAGTGCAAGTAGACGCAAGCCACATATTAATGAATATTTAGATCTATGTTATGCCTGTCAATTGTGGAACAATTATTATCCTTATTTGTCCTTAATATTGTTGTACTGCATTTTATTTGGAGAAATAATATATAAACTCCTTTTCTAAATGCAACACATCCCCTGATGAGGGAAGGATTTGGATACGGTAATACATAAAACTTACGCTACTCCCTATTTAAATAAAATAAGAATCACATTGAAAGGTTACTAAAAAAAAGGAATAAAACTTTGCAGATACTAAGTAAATTTGTGCTTGTAAATCCAATATACTGAATAGGAGACATTTGTATTGCAAACTAAAATAATAAACAAAATTACGTTTATATAAATATAAATTTATACATATCTTTGTTGGCCACTGTAGTTCCCCTTGCATTCTTTAAAATTTAGCTGAAATGTAAAGAAATTGCTCATAAATTCTTTAGAGAAACTAGTATTTACTTCCGAACCTTCTATATCAAAATAACCTATCTACTTGAAAAAAATTGCTTGATACGAAAAAAAAAAAAACGGTAATTTGAGAAGAAAGTACTCGGAAGATTTGAAGATTTACAATATTTTTAGGTAATTTATTATTATTTATAAAATATATTACCATCAAAACAATAATTAATTATTCAAGAACATTATAAATATGGCATTCAACCCTAATATGCTAGAAACAAGTACCAAATATATATATATATATTTTATATATCTATAAAGTCCCACCTTAGCCGAATTCGTGTACTACTTTTATCAAAAACATTAGACCTCCAATAACCCATGTATATATTACTCGGAACAAAATACAGTTCAAGGCACCAGACAGTACATTACACTATTTGCGCATCTTTTTGATATTATTAACACAAACAAAAATAGTTACATTCTGAAAATTAAAAGTGGGCCAACGTTTACTCAGGTACAATTCGTTACATTCATCTTCTCTTAATAACAACTGGCCCATTCACAATATAAAGATTTTCTCTAAGGGAACATTGGAAATCCTGAGGAAATTTAATACAGATTTTACCAGCATCTTATCCAATGTATACTTTTTTTTTTTTTTTTTTTTTTTGGTATTACAGGTACTTTTTTTTTAAAAAAAATCATAATAAATCTTTATCAGTTAATTATTAAGCTTACCTTTATATACAGTTTTAATACATAATTTTATTTGTTTAGACTTTAGCGTTCCTTTTATGCAAATAGACACTTTTAGAACGAATAATGTGTCTTAGAGTGATTTTGGGAATATATATATTTTGTCTTACGATGTAAATGCCTGTGCCCCACTTCTTCCAGCGATAGAAGTGTTATCATTATGAGCAAGCAGTTATAGAAAATTGCCCATCAAATTTGTAACTTGCAGGAGAAACTGTACTTTTTTTTTTTTTATCATGGTACTACCATATTCAGATATCAGAAGTACTATCTTCCATAAATTGTCGGTATTGTCTAATAATACTTCGTTTCCATGTATAGTATTCACTGTAAAGAATGTTAAAATGCTAAAACTAAGACAAAAAACTGCAGTTGATATAATTTTAGTGTCTACTTATAAGCATTTCTCACACTTAACACCTAATATCAATTACGCAACTGGCATCTATGCGATGAAAGATTAATTCTTACCAATATTTCAAAACTACCATGCAGATATTTTGGTAGGCAAGTAACTTGCCCCTCCCATCACAGATTACAGTTATTCACGCCTTTCCCGAAACCTAACCGTTGTGCAAATAATATCCATTCAATATGAAATCCTATGATACTTTACTTGTTTATCGTGTATAACTGCCCTTAATACTGTCTTTCTTTCATTAGTAACGATTTACACCATCACCGTTCTTAAAAATATATCACCAAAGCACTGAAATATTTGGATTTAAAAAGCTATAGAAATATTTTCACAGCACTTCCAAATAAAAATAAAACCACATGGTATTCAGAATTATCTCATTTCTACAAACAAAAATTAATTCTGTACAGTGTTTGATAATAAATCAGGCTTCAATATACGAATGTATATTTAAAAAAACAAAAAAAAAAAAAAAAAAATTCTCACATTATTGAAGTGTTCTTTTTCCCTTTGACTCAAAATTATCTTACAATTTTTGATGTATCCAGATTTTTTAACTCGAAAAACAAAAATTGAAAAAAAAAAGATATACTTATTTCTCAAATCAAACCTATGTGTGAAGAAAAGAAAGAAAGGAAGAAAGAAAAAACACCAGCTTTGATGATATGTAGCTTTCAAGCATACTATGTAATGGGTTCTGAAGAATCTTTAGGACCGATGTACATATACGTACATACTTATTCGCACTCACACATACATACATACAATGGCACATCTGAGTTGTTTAAATCTACCAGTACCTTATTAACAACTTCCAAGGCATCAAACAGAAGTTAACTTTTTATTAGACTTATTCATTAAGTTATATTTCTTTTATGATAGTAGCCTGAAAATTTTGTAATAAATTATGATTCTTTGATGATGTGAATAAGAACACATTTACTTACTGATGGTCCCACGTTAAAGTCCAAATTTCTCCTACAATAAAGGAAAGTTAACGTACAACAGAAGAAAAAAACTGCTGGCTTCATAACAAAATATGTATTTTGGGAACCATGCACAAACATATATATATATATATATAAAGATCTAATATACATACTTACAAGATTCAAGGCAAATTATAAAATACACGAAAATGTTACACGGAATGATGGAATGTAAGCACAGCTTCCCTGATAATTAATATATACAGAAGACGTTATAATATTTGGCTAACAAGCATTATGCTTTAATTTGTACTTAATTAGTACCAAGAATAACACAGAACAACACAGCTCTCTAATATTTTGCTATTCTTATATTGTGAATGTTACAATACTGTCATGTATTTTTTCTTCTTTTATTGTCATGAATAAGTAATTACTTTCTACAGAAAATCTTCAACGACAGTTTGGTATCAACTGGAGAATAAACTGCCTACTTAAGAAACAGATTAACACTGATCCTGAAATCACATCTGTTAGATAACACAAATTGAGACTAGATTTTCTTCAGCATTAGCACCAGTGCCACTGTTATAATAGTGAATGAAATTATACGTAAGAACATTTACATGTAAAGCAACGAAAATAAAGCTACAAAGAATTAAGAATCACTCGAGATTCCAGCATCACAGATGAGCTCCATTTTCAAGGTGAAAGAAATCCACTTCTATCTCTCTTGTACTTTCGGCTGTTCCGTACTCTCCTCAGACTGAGCTCCGGGAGAACCTTGTGCAATGGATGGATTATCACCAGATCCATTCGGCTGTCCAGTCTCTACCTTCATTTGTGATTCCTCCAATTGAGCCGGACATTCAAAATGCACACAATGGAAAACCTACGTTTTCAAAAATGAAGGAACAAAATGTTTAATTAAATATTTATGAAGTTAGGTATTATCATTTTTTATAGTATCTTCTTCTAAAATAGTACACCTGTTAGCATAAGTAATGTTAACAGCGTCTATGAAAGAGAGTCATTTCACATCAAATAACACAAGAAATTACAATTTTCAACTTTAGCTTACTTAATGACAATGGAATAGATACTAATCATTCATAAATTAAAATTGATAGTAAATATCTCAAGTTACAAATCGTACAAATTCAAGGCGAAGAAAAGGGTAGTCATAATGTAAAAATCTGAAACAACTTCTTAAATAGCTCTAATGTAATGAGTTTTGTTTCACACTGGAAAACTATGGTTCAATCAATTTTTTAACCAGATGTGATATGTTTATTAGTTCTGGTATCACTAAAAGGAAACGAAGGAAGACGAAACCTATTCCTAGAACACTGAATCTACTTCGAAATATGTTTCTCATTATCTCTTACGTATTTTGTTCTGCGAGAATCTAATACCGAAACCACAAGTGGTAAAAGGTGTAGACAGAACTATTCTTGAGACACTGAACGTACTTTAAAAACAACTGTCACTACCTTTCATTGTTTCTGCCACGTGGAGAGTCAATACTGAAAATAATGGCTAAATCTAACAGCTTCAGTAGACGAGTTCTACACTTGTAAGATTGCATCCACTTTACCCGAAACAAACAAATTACGCTCTTATCGTTTTTGCTCTATGAAGAAGTGGTTAACTGTACCATTTCCAGTTTCAATCTAGTGGTAAGAGCGGAGACTAATCTTAATCTATTCTGCTGAATTAACTTCAAAATCCACTTCTTGTTCGCGGCTATATTTTCAACAGGGCATACACCTCATGAGAAATTCAGGTTGTACAGGCCGCAGAAAAAAAAAAAAAAAAAAAAAAACCTGCAACATGAGCATGTAAGTTTATTGTGAAACGACGAAGTCTTTTGCTCCAAAATAAGTGTGCAGGGAAGGACGCCGAAGTTTCCCCTGGCGTGATTCGTGCCACTTAGATGTTATATTGATTCCCTGCGCTGTTAGGCGTAGTTTCACAATAAACTTACATGCTCATGTTGCAGGTTTTTTGCTGCGGACTGTACATGATACGCAATATCTCATAAATGAAAAGTGATACAGATATGAGACAAACACTAATAGAAATGTAATGAATTAACCTTTAATGCTGTACCAAAAACTTTTTACATCTCAATTTCAACAATGTGGATGCAAATAATTCCATAAACTGATGAATAAAAAGAAATCAAATTGTCACTTTTAAGCCATGAAAAGTATCGGAGGGCATTGAGTCAAGAATATTTCTATATGGACTTTGTATTTATCTCCACATAATGTACAGTCAGAAACAATATGGAGTATAAGTTGGGAGGTATAGGAAATGATAGCTTAACCTATACTTAATATTGTTTCTGCCTCAACTGTACGAAATTTGAATAATGATTTTGTAGGGCATCAAATATGGCCACATACGGAATTTTCCAATATTTGCACTTGAATATCTCTGGTGGAGGAAGTGCGATTAATTCTGAAATGTACGATAAGTAACCATTAGTTCATGTTGTACTTACAGTACAAAATTGGGATTCTGGAATTTCCACGTATACGAACGGAGAAGGAAGGAGCGAGGAGTGAACATTATCTTAAATGTCCATATCTCGGAATCTCTGAATGCTAGACATGAAGTTTGGTATATGGACTTCTCATTTCAAATAATTAGAGGCAAAGATAAAAGGTTGAAAAAGAAGTCTAAAAAGTCTGATTCAAAATATAGGAGTGTCAATACGGTTGATGAATTTGTGAAAATTGCTCGGGAGAATATAGGGAAACAAAACACCAATGAAAATGATTCATACTTACCACTGAAAATCTTAGAAAAGGATATTAGAAACAAAAAGTATAGGTTAGTAATGTAATGAAAGCTGCCACGAGAAGTTAATTCACAGAATAAAACTAAATTCAGAATCGGATTCTGAAACATATGAGGAACTACAATTACCTGGTTCCCAAAATGATACTGTATTTATATATATAATAATGATGTACATGCAGTTGGTTTGAGTAGGAAAGAAATATGTGAAACTGGTGTTAACACGGATAGGTGGTTTGATCATGACTTTGATTTAACTCAGGCAAAATTATTTAAACGATTTCAAAGCTTGAAGGCTAGTTCTATTGCAGATGATAACATTTCTTTGAATAGTCTCCTGATTAGTTTAATACTGAAAATGTATTTAAAAAAGGAGAAAGCTGTAGATGATGTTAATAAACAAATAAATCATCTTCAAAATGATAAAGAGGATAAAAATAGAAATATTAGAAAATCAAACTGAGTTGTTAAAAATTAAGACAGAAACTAAGCAAAGGGAAATTATTCATAAGGATGTGGTGATTGACAAAGAGAAAGCATGAATCAAAAACTAACAAGCAGAATTATGGGGCCCTGAACAAGAAAGAGTGCATATTGACAATAACTATCAAAGAAGAATTACAGAGATAGTCAAAGAGAAAGAAAATGAAATAGAAAAAGTGTACTAAATCGTTGTTGGAATTGGAAGATCAAATCATCTCTTACGGAAAAAAAAGTTAAAGAATTAGGAAATAAAATTAATGATCAAAAAAATAGTTAAAAATGAAGATTACAATAGCGTTCAAACCTATCTGACTAATGTAACCTATCTTTAGAAGAAACTGAAATGATCATTTATGTGAAGGTGTTTGTAATAATAGCCTAATTTTAAAATTTCTTTTCATCTAGAGTTTTTTCTGCAGCGAAAGTAGTACGTCTTTTGACCACGAGATGATGTTTTTTTAAATTATTCTCACTACTAGCGCCTCTGGTGAGAACAAGGAGAATCATTCTAGCCCTCACTTTGAAACTCAGTGAGCGAAATCGAAGGCCTACACGGAAGTACGTATACCTGCAAAAAGGAGGGGTGAGAAAAGGGGAAGTTTCAAGTTTTCTTCTTTCCCTCCCAAATTATGGGTCTTCTTTTGGAATGCTGTCCACAGATGTGCAAAATTCAGAAGGTTGTTTGCATTATATCCGACCTTTTTGACGGATACTCACCCAAAAAGATATCGCGCTTCCCACGGGCCTCCAGGGTGCGTGGGCGGCGATGTTGAAGATGGCGTTTCAACAGTCCAAATGCGCAAAAATCCATTGGACTGGCATTTGGGCTTTTCACGGGGATATCTTCAAACGGAATGACACGAATTCCTAATTCCTCTGTCATTTTTTGATAAAAACGTAGTGTATGTTGTGGTGGTATGACTCAAAGCCTTGTCCATATGGATCATCACCTGGTTCGCGTCCATTTCATACAATTGTGGGATATCTCTCCGATAGAAGGTGCCAGAATGAATTCTTGGAAGTATCTTTCATTCACCTACATATTTTTGTCCACCTGCGTAACAGCAACTACTCTCATATCCGAATCTCGTAACAACCATAAAGCCACGAGGGGAACTTTCCCTGCACTGAAGAAGAAAGCTGCTGCGTCCCTTGCAGTCAATGTTATGGTATGTGATCACACGAATATGACCACCAGCAGTGAGATGGACATACGATTCATCCATTGTGACAACTTTCTTCCATTTGGAACCCGTCAGGTATTTTTCATACAGTTTTCTGTAGTTCGTCTTACGTTCGGCAATGTGACGCTGCAGCAGGTGTAGTACACGGGCCTTCCGCACACACTTCAACCTAAAGCGCTTGCGAATTGCTTCGTTCACAGTTGACAATGCGAGGTGGCATCTGTAGCCCATATCACGTTGCGTCAAAGGATCTTCTTGGCACGCCAATCGACGGATCCCTCTTACCACTACAGGTGTCACTTTGCTTGCAGCGCTTGTCATGGTGGTTTTCGTAGGCGAATGTTTCCCAAGGGGAGCCTGTTGTGTGTAACGGGCCACAATAACTGTCGCACTAGTCACCCCGAGTGTTAACCCATTCTCCTGACACTGATTCACAATGCGTAGGTACGAAAGCATAGAAAAGGATCATTACGTAATCCTCCCGATATCTGGTGATTTTCGGCGCCATTTGATAACCTCACTACCAACACTCACGCACCTACAAGGTCAGAAACAACACTGCTCCTGCCAGCAAACCATAGTTCCTGTATGATACGCCAGGTGGCAGCACCGAATCGAAAATGATCGGATATAAAGCGAACAACCTTCTGTTTCCTCGCAGAACAGGTATCTTCGACTGCGGTATTTTACTACTATTATTATTATTATTATTGAATGACACGTCGAAAACCTACCAACCTGATATGGGCTAAATTTTTGAATTTTTTATGGGAGTTGAATTTTTTATGCTTACGAATCAACGTTAAGTTTATTCGTTTTAAAGGCGGTTATTACATACTGTGCTGTTGTTCGCAGGTTCGAATCCAACTCAGGGAATGGGCGTTATGTATTGTCCAATCATAACTTATTTCACTATTATCATTCAATCCTAATGGTCACTTTTGGCCTAAATGACAGAAACGTAGGTGATACAACTCAAAATACAATAATGGAAACGAATGTTGACTAAATGGGACTGCTCCCTCCTTTTCTCTCTCTCTCGGCATATAGTATTGCAAGGAACAAACGAGTTCAAGCTAAGCAGTGGCAATGACGAGACAAGTCAGTTCACGTCAATTCAACTTTGTGGATGGGCTAGGCTAGTAAGCAATAGTTGTAAAGAGCATGATCCGTTTTCTATTATCACCAGCCTAGATAAAACTAGAAATTTCTCACGCTTTTTCATTTAAACAAGAAAGATATACCCACCCATATAGTCCTATTTAAAAAACTTAGGAAAAAAGAACTGCATATTGTTTTTCTTTACGAGAAATAGTTTCTTCTTTCTCAGCGTGTTCCTTCATTCCTTACAATTTCTACAGTTCAAAGACTGCGTATTTACGTATTTACTACCCAAAAAAAGCTACCTCTTACAAAAGTAGATATGCTTACATTAAAAATTAGCTCTGTGTAGCCTGGTTCAAGTTCAATGTCTTGTGTGACATGATTTATTATTAGTATTATAAGTTAATTAATAAGAAAACCAAATATTTTCTCAAAGCAAGACAAACGAAATATAATTCATGGTATCAAAAATAATCAGATTTACGGAAAATTATCAGAAAGAAATACAGAAGGTCGATCCGCGTATATGTGTCCAATTTTGAAATAGCACTAACTTATGAAAATCCATGGGACCACCATCGGTTGGCCTCAATGTAATGGCTATGTGTTCTGGCAATAGCCCTGCACCGTAACTTCCACTAAGACTACGACGAAGTACAGGAAGTGGAATCTTCTCCCATTCCTCCCGGCAGGCTTTCCACAGGCCCCCGAGAGTAGTGACACGACGAGAAGAAAGTGCCCTTTTCGGTAGACCAAACCCGCAGAAATCCATGGGACTGGCATCTGGTGATTTCACTGGTATATCATGAAATGGAATAGCACGAATACCGGTGTAGGTTATCGAGCGAATTTTGTCACAATCTGATAGATACAGCCATGCTTCATCTAGTGTGGCCACAAACTTCCACTTTTCCCCAGATAGATGGCGTTCATAGAGGCGCCTGCTGTTGGTCTTTCTCTCACGGCGATGGGCCGCACTTAGGTAATGTCCATGACTTTTAAAGACCCTCCGGAGGTAGCGGTTAACAGTTGACTGTGGTATGTGGAGTCGAGCTGCCATCACACGTTGCGGAGGGGGATTTTCTTGTAAGGCCATTCGCCGCAACTTCTGAGCTACTTGTGGAGTCCTGTGGTACACGCTCGCTTCCTCGACCCCTTAGTGGGTGAATGCTTACCTGGTATGTCTTCTTTTTTATACTGCTTGATTATGTTCTTGATAGTCGTCGAACCCAATGCACAACCATTTTCTTTGCACTGCTTTTGAATTTTAGAAACCGAATATTTGGCGTGGAAAAGTCCAATTACGTAGCTCTTCCAAAAACGGTTCACCTTTGGAGCCATGATGCACACGACACAGTTTCGCTTGGCAGACGATAGAATGGACCTCCAGGTATAGCACACGCGTTTAACCACTTGGTTCGGTCGCTTCTGTGGTCAGGGGTACGGGTGTAAAATTGGACACATATACGCGGATCGACCTTCTGTATTTAGAGTAGAAAAAAATCATATTTGAGTCTGGAAAACAGTACTGTCAATAATAATGTGTATTTCAGGAAAATATTTTAGAATTCTGATGGCAAGCAATAATTACAAATCAGTTACAGAATCAAATGATGTTATGGAACTATTTTGAAGATGTTTTTAGCGAAAATGTTAATTTAGAATTCAGATATTATGCAAATAGCCAGGATATGAATTCTCCATCCCTCAGTATTAAGCACGACGTAATAGATACCTATACACAATATCACTAAATCTGATGTGATTCCAGCAATTAAAATGATCAAGGAAAGTCCCACTCCTGGTCCTAACAGTATCTCTTATTATACAGTTACAAGCCTGTAGCACAAATTGCCAATTGTTCTACCAAATATATTTACTGCATCCCTCAGAAATGGCGAGTTTCCTTTAATATGGAAAAAACTACACATTCTACCAAATATATTTACTGTCTCCCTCAGAAATGGCGAGTTTCCTTCAATATGGGAAAAAAATACACATTGTAGTAGTACACAAAACAGGTTATTCAGGGTGTCTACTAAAACTTCAAAATGAAATTTCGTAACCTCCTTCCCAAACCATAAAATTTAGTAAGAAGAGCCAATTTGGATGCGAATTGGGCCAAATTTTCATACATGCGATAGAAGCATGGTTTGTCTGCAATTTGGTAGCATCTAAAGCCGACCAGAGACATTTTTGGTGGTGAATTTTGACGTTTTATAATTTTTCAGTCTATGCTTATATTTGCACAGATAAAAAAAAAAAATCGTGACCCAAAGCTAAATTTTGTGACTTTTTCTTGCTTTCATGGCTGTTTTCTGATTTCATGACATTCGTGACCGATAGATAGCCTGTTATTGTAGAAATATTAAAAAGTTTTGACACAGAAGTATCTTTTATATTTCAGTTCAACAGTCTTTTAGTGGACATTTAGAAAATGCTGAGTGCTTAACGTAATATAGTGAATTTGAATAAGCAACGAACTCTTACTTTTGCCCCTCAAACCTGATGTAGATGGCTTTTCTCTTATGAACTTGGAAACAGTTCGTTTTTGTATATTGATGAAATCAGATTGATACACGAAGTTTACTGCATTTATTTTATTTAGTGGGATTTACAATGAGCTGGTAATTGAGAGTGTTACATTTTATACGATAGGTTGAGTTGACAGTTAGCGTTACGGACCTGGCTTTTATTTTTGAAAAGTTAAGGTATTGGTTTGTTAGTCACGGGTCCCGTGACCACAGACTGAAATGAATGAAACTAGGAAGTTTTTAATTAATATACCGCGGTCGTTTTTCAGCATACATAGCTAGGAAGTTCTTCCAGTTTGTTACAATTTGTTACATACAAAGTTTTATATAACAAAAAATATAATAAAAACAAACAATATCATTTCCGTATATAAACATAACACTGTTATTTCCTGGCTTGTTTAAACAATTTAACACGCGGATAAAAAAAAAAAACTACATAAAATAAACATACAAATTTTAATGAAATTAAAATACTAATTTTCATTTTTATTTTCGTCAAATACTCGCAAAGAATTGGGAATACAATACCCCGGTCCATCAACCATTTATTGATTTTAAAAAGGCTTACGACTCGGTTAGGATAGAAACATTGTATAACATTCTTACGGAATTTGGAATACCGAGAAAGCTAATTAGATTAAGACATGTTTAAATGAATCCCAAAGTAAAGTCCGGGTAGGAAATTTTTTGTCCACGAGCTTTCACGTTGAGAATGGCCTGAAACAAAGAGATGCGTTGTCGCCATTATTACTTAACTTTGTCCTGGAATACGCTATAAGGAAAATCAAAGATACCAACCAGGGCCTAGAGTTGAATGTAATTCACCAGGTTATGGCGTATGCTGATGTAAATTTAATAATGGATGATAGGAGAACAATAGAAAGAAATGCAGAGGTCTTATTAAATGTTTGCAGGGACATAGGTTTAGAAGTAAATGCAGAGAAAACTAAACGCATGGAAGTTCGTCGGGATCGTAATATGGCAAATTATGGACACGTTAAACTATCAAATGATACTTTTGATAAAGTGGATACTTCCAAATATCTAGGATCAATATTAACAGACGAAAATCATATTTACAAAGAAAATAAATGTCGATTAAAAGCAGGGAATTCGTGTTACTATTCGGTTCAAAATCTCTTGTCGTCGCGAATTCTGTCGAGGAATTTGAAGCTTAAAATATATAAAACGATAATCATGCCTGTTGTTCTGTATGGTTGCTAAGCATTGTCGCTTACTCTAAGGGACGAACATAGACAGTGTTTGAGAACAAGATCCTGAGACGAATATTCGGACCTAAGAGGAACGAGAATGGAGAATGGCGGAAACTTCATAACAAGGAACAACATAATTTATACGGTTTACCAAACATTGTTAGGTCATCAAATCTAGGAGGCTTAGGTGGGAAGGTCATGTAGCCAGAATGGGGGCGAGCAGGAACGTTTTCAAAGTATTAACTGGAAATCAAATTGGAAAACGACCATTAGGAATACCTAGGTGCAGATGGGAGGACAATAAATATTAAAGATGAATTCGCAGAAATAGGTATATATAGTAAAAACTGGATCTAGTTGGCTAAGGATAGAAGTCACTGGAGAGTTTTTGTGAACGCGGCATTGGACCTCCGGGTTCATAGGCTATAGAGTGAGTGAGTGAGCGAGTTAACAACACCGACTATAAAACTACAGACATGTAAGTCATTAACAACAGCACGTTATATATAGAAAGGAACCTTTTTGAATGAGGGTAAGAAATTCAGCATTAAATTTATATAAGGGAAATCTTAAAGGCTGAGATGGCATTACTAACAGTTTTGGCTTGAAACTACACAAGATTATTTAAGAAGAAGAAACGAAAAAGATACTTTTATACTTGTATTAACATCTAATAATTCAAAAATTCTTAATCAGATTATCTTTAAAAATTTTACACAGGTTATGGCACAACAGGATGGATTTTCAGCAGATATAGGTTTGTGCAAAGCTTGACACATTACATCGACACTTAGCACCGGTGTGGAAGTTATATAGGTATCGCCAATACAATACGTATAATTTAGTAGTGTGAAGAAATATTGTGGATCGCGTGAAGTAAGAAATCGCAATCTTCAACTTATGTACTTCTTCTTCAAAACTCATTACAGGTTTCTAGAATAAGGAAATCCTGTGATTAGAAAGGCACATCGAAGTTTGATTTCGAAGGAATGCTGAGGAGATTTAAATTAGTGCAGTGTTAACACTGTTCTTCAACCAATTACATTATTAGTGAACTAAAATAAAACAGATGAAACAAATGAGACTGGAAAGTAATGTATAAGTATTATTAATCAGCTACTTAAGATACTGACAGTACTCAATGAGAATGAATATTTAGGCAAAATTGAAATTTCATGAAGGACTATTGGAAGTAATAAAAGTAAGTTCCACAATCAGCATTAGTTTTCAGAAGGGATAGGTACTGAAGAAGGCACTAAGGGTATATTGCCGAAACTCAGTTTTAGATAATTCTGGGTGCTTTTGGAGTTAAGTACTTTTTAACGAATGTTAAATACACTTCCTTTAAAATCAAAAAGCTTTTACTTTATTATTATTATTATTATTATTATTATTATTATTATTATTATTATTATTATTATTATTATTATATTATTATTATTATTATTATATTATTATTATTATTATTATTATTATTATTATTATTATTATTATTATTATTATTTGTGACAAAGACTCATGCAAAATTTTCAGATTTGAAATTTTGTGATTGTATTTTTTTTAAAAAATGTAACCAGCTGCGATTTCCCTACATTAATTCTGGGTATAAAGCTTGGTTGTAATTTATACTACAGAATAGTTTCCTTTATGTGTTAATTTTGGAAAGAGAGAAACACTAGCATTTTGTTCAATTGATTGTTTGGATTCTTGTTTATTAGTATTAGCTTAGTATTGACTATTTTTTCCTTTCAACGTATTGGTATGTATGCATTTCATTTCTCTAACGAAAAAAATAAGGTTTATTTTCAATTTCAGATTACCACCAGATGTAACCAAGATGAGTATCATTTTGATATCCACAAAAAAATACGCTCATTTCAAGATTATGTCTCATGTGGGTTTGGTATTCTTCCTAAGGGTGTACTGCTGAATATCAATTAACTAAGATATAAATAATCAACTAAAGATTATATTTGAATTGGTTAAAAAGAATGGATACCTTAGGAAAACTTTAAAATAAATTAAGAAAAAGGGCTTTCGCCTTAACTAACAAACTTGCACCCAAGTCCAGAATAAGTAGATTTCCTTTGTATATCGACCTAAATTGTCATTAAATCTGAACAAAGTTGCGAAGAAATTTGAGTTTCACGTTAGCTACAAATCACTCAAAAATACTGGAAAGCTCTTTTCGGATTAGGAAAATTATTTTGTGAACATATTGAGGTCTATCATGTTATTTGTCGATGAGATAATTCTTACACTGGAATTACTAGGAATGTATAGGAACTAGAATAAAACAACATACAAGAGACGCAAAAGATGAGGTATTTGCGGTTTCAGGCTTGTCAAAACATCTAAGCATATTCAAATACAACTTAAAGAAGATTAATGTTATTAGGAAAAACGTTACTGTTAGTAAAAAAGAAATGTGTACGAGTCATAATCAGGGCCGGCGCAAGGGGGATCGAGTCGTACTACCGCCCAGGGCGGCACGTCTAGTGGGCGGCAAAATTTGAAAAAGAAAAGAATACTATTAAAATATAAGGCTTCGTAATAGTCCCACATGGAAAAATAAAATTGTGTTCCCTGAGAATGTAATTAAACTTACTTCACTCACATTCAGGAAAATACTCACTCAGGAAATTCAGAGCATTCTCCCTCATTTCCAATTATCAAACTACTAGCCACAGGTATCTCGTTCAAGATTTCCCTTGCAGCGGCGTAGATAAGATTTTCAGCTAGGGCGGATAAGATTGTCAAGTGTGTCTTATATTTTTCTATTCAGCAATATTCTAACGCTCCACTCCAAGTACGCAAAAGGTACACTCCCACTTGAGACAGGCCGTTGCAGCCTACAGCACCTAGAGACATTTAGGTTCTAGCAGCGAGTTTTTAACCAATTTACAAATTGTTCATTATCGTATCTTATCAACAATATATATATAATGGTTTTTATATCTAAGCAATACAAGCTTGACAGCATCATGGCCGAACACATTAAAAGAACCATGGGAGGACAAAATAAATACCACCATTAGTAAGGAAAAATGTCCAAAAAAATTTTATTCCAATTCTTAGTAAGTAAATTGAAAGTAAAATACTGTTTTTGTTGAAAGCTGCAACATATTATACCATAATGCTTGACTGTGCACCAAATATTTCTGGTACAGAGCAAAGGATCGTTCGTTTTATACAAATTACATGTAGTAATGGAGAATGGCTTGTAAAAATTTGCGAACACTTTCTTGGTTTCGTACCAGTAAAAGACATCACTGGTCTAGAAGTGACAGAAGTAATAATTAAACACCTAAAAGAAATGAGCTTCTATCGAAGACATGAAGGGCCAAAGATGTGACAACAGTTCCAATATGAAAAGCAAAAATAAATTCCCAAGCCTTCTATGTTCCTTTACTAAATTTTGTCGTTAACGATGCGGTCACAACATCTCAGTCCACCATTTTTTTTTTTTTTTTTTTTTTTTTTTTTTTTTTTTTTTTTTTTTGTATAGTTAAAAACAAGTTTATGACTTTTTTTCTGCGTCAGTTCAACGTTGGGCCATACTGAAGGAACATATTAGCAGCCTCACTTTAAAACCATCCAGCACCACAAGATGGGAGAGCTGAGTTGATGCTCTGACTCCATTTAGATATCAAATAGAGGTTTATGATACCTTACTTTAAATAAGCAAGGACAATAGAATAGATAGAGTGATCGTCCATGATGCTCTGTGTATAGCAAACCAGCTGCGTGGTTTTACTTATCTTTGCTCACTCGTTATCTGGTATGACTTTTCACTCCACCTAAACATAGTAAACAAAAGTATCCATGTGTTGGATGCAGTCGGGTTTCTTCAAAATATATCTAAGTACTTTGAGAGGAGCAGAAATTATGCAAAATTCAACTTTACTTAGTTGATGCGATGGAGTTGGCATCAGAATTAGGTATGGATGACCCACGGATAGGCAATGCAATGCAAACTCTAAGTCGAAAGAAGAGGAGACGATTTCAGTACGAGCCAGAGAATGAAGCTATTGAAGATCCACATAACAAAATACAAGATCGATTTTTATTACAAACTTCTAGACGTGACTGTGTTAGCTTTAAGAAAAAGGTTTGAGCAACTTAAACATCACTGCGAGTATTTCGATTTTCTTTACGATATAAGTAATCTGAACGATATGCCACCTGAACTTTTGTCTGAAAATTGCCTGCATTTTAATACGCGAAGAATCGAAAGATATTAACCCCAGTGCTTTGAAAGATGAACTGAACCTATTAACCGCTATAATTAAGCCTAAACGTTCACCAAAAGAGACTAAAATTAATTGAGAAATATAACTTTGCTCCCTATGTCAGTGTTGCAGTTATGATTTTGTTTACCTTACCAGTAACCGTGGCAAGTTGAGAAAGAAATTTTTCGAAACTTACTCTACGCTTATTAAAAACTATCTACGTTCTTCCATATCTCAAACACGTTTAAGTGGTCTAGAGATAATATCAATGGAACATTAATTGGCTGAAACATTGGACTACGCGAATGTGATAAAGGAATTTGCTCATACCAAAACAAGAAAAGTTTTTTCAATTAAAGTATGTTAAATTTGTGTATTTCTATTGTGTTTTAGTACATAATAAGTCTTAAGCTAATTACTTACTTTTCTGCCGTAATATTTGATTCACTATATTATCTTTTTGCTCCATACTCTATTGGAAACACCTTTTGATATAAAATAAGCTTAAAATTAAAATTCTTAGTCGGACTAAAGCATAAAAAAATCTGTATGCCCTGCTGTATATCCCGTACAGCGAAATCGAACATACCGAATATTGTGACATGTATGGAGTCGTTTAAATATTACGTAAGCATTCGAGAGAGGCAGTTCAATTTTTTGTTTAATTTTCCTTTTCATATATGTTTTTAAATATGGTATCTTACTTTTCTTAATACCTGAACGTTTTCTATCAAAATAAGGTTTGCGGATTAAAGGGGCGGCATTTGAAAGTACCGCCCCGGGCGACAAAAGTGCTAGCGCCGGCCCTGGTCATAATATAGTAATTTGGATGACGACAAGCTCGAAAAGAATTGGGAAGAATAGTACAGAGTTTGTTTCCGATCTATGGTGACGAAATTACACACTTTGTGCAGCACCACAAAGCGGGAAGAGAAAGAAGCTGCTAGTTGTGTGGGCACCTTGGACCATTGACTATGCCTGACAGGTGTGGTAAGTGCATACCGGAACAAATGCCGCCGAAAATAAGTGCTTATTGGGAGGGCTACATAACCGCCCTTTCCGATGTAAACTACAGATATAGTGCCATTATCAAACTATGCAAGGAGCGTGGATTCACTATGTCCAAAAATGGCATATCAAGGCTGTCGAAAGGGGTAGGTAAGGCGAGGTGTGGGATGATTCCTGTGGGGTAGAAACATACCAAACTCCGGCCTGCCACTGGCCGCACACGAGTTGATTTGTAGTTTTGCGTCCCTTTCAGCAGAGAGGCTATATGAGACGGGACCTAATTATTAACGTAAAATCCGAACCACATGAGCTCCCGCCGGAGACCGCACACGAGCTAGACTTCGGGAAGAATCCACCCACACAGAGGAGTATCGCGAACAGGCTAATAACTTATAAATATCATTAAACACTACTTTTGGAATAGAAGGATCTCAGTACAAATGGATCAAGATGAGTTGTAAATTCGTAATGAAAAAGGCTGCCCACAGGGCTCAATACTAGGGCCCTTAATGTGGAACATTTTGACACAACCCTGACTGCAAAAAAACAAAACTAAATGCTAACAATCGAAAAGACAGAATAACAGCCTTTGTAGATGATATTGCGATAATACTATCAGCCAATTCAAGAAGAGAAATAGAAACGAAAACAAATGCAATCGTTGAAGACCTAAACAACTGGTGTCAAGATAATAAACTAAACTTATCGGTCAATATATACAGATGGTGATCAGAAAAATGGAAACACCTGTAGTTGGCAACATGTCAGATGTATGGGTTGGCAGTGGTGTCGTGGCGCCCGCAGCGCCGGACCGCGGGTGGTGGTGTGTTAGGTCGAACTCCATACTACGTCAGGCGCAGTGGAACAGCAGTATTCAGTGGCTGCAGCAGACGGAGGTAGTGTAAAATGGGAGACCTCTCAGATGTTCAAAGAGGACAAATTGTTGGTGCGCGGTTATGTGGAGTGAGTGCGACGGCAGTGGCTACTGTGTTAGGTGTGTCGCGTGGGACAGTGTCGAAGGTGATGACGGCCTACACAACACACGGGAAAACCACATCGGGGAAGCGGAACAGTGGGTGGAAGAAAATTATGAGTGACAGGTCACGCCGGGTATTAAAGCGCATTGTCACGCAGAACCGTCGTGCCACTGCGGAGCAAGTGACGGAGGAACTCAATCAGCACCTCCCCCACCCTGTTTCGACAATCACAGTCCGCCACGAATTACATGACATGAACTTACGGGGTCGTGTTGCTCGGGCCAAACCGCTCATCAGGGACCATAACGCTTTCGCACGTCGCAAATGGTGCCGCGACCATGCAACTTGGACCGTTGAGGACTGGAAACGTGTGATATGGTCGGATGAGTCATCCTTCACCTTATTCCCAACCACGGGCCGTGTTTATGTGTGGAGAACGCCCAAAGAAGCTTATGATCTGCAGTGTCTCCGCCCAACTGTGAAACATGGCGGCGGCTCGGTGATGCTGTGGGCCGCCATATCATGGTTTTCATTGGGTCCTGTGGTCACACTTAGCGGACGAATCACTGCCAACGATTATGTTGCAATTTTGAGACCACTTGCATCCTATGGTCCGGATGTTGTTCCCGGACAATAACGCCATCTTCCAGGATGATAATGCACCCATTCACACAGCTGGCGTTGTCGCAGCGTGGTTTGAGGAACATCGGGATGAAGTTCAACACCTCCCCTGGCCCGCCCAATCCCCAGATCTCAACATAATTGAACATGTGTGGTCCGTCTTGGAAACACGACTCCGGCGACGATTTCCACCTCCATCCTCTCTCACAGAACTGGCCGATGCCCTGCACGAGGAATGGTGTGAAATTCCACTTGCTACCATTCACGACCTCTATGCCTCCATCCCACGTCGCATCAAGGCTGTTCTGAAGGCGAAAGGTGGCCCGACACCATATTAATCTGGTAAGTTGCAATTTCGTTCAGGTGTTTCCATTTTTCTGATCACCATCTGTATATATGCATACTTTTCGGTTAAAAAAAAAAAAAAATGAAGAGGCCCACAAATAAAACTAGGCAATCATAAAATAGACAGAGTTAAAGAATTTAGATATCTAGGAGTAATAATTGATGAAAACCTGAATATTTGTAAACACATACACGAAACCGTTACGAGAGGAAACAAGGCGACCAACAAATTGATAACCCTAGGTAAAAATAGATATAAACTTCCTAATAAAATATTAAAATTGAAACCCTGCTATGCGCTACAATGACTTACGGATCTAGCACATGGGTGCACAGACTGCTTCAAAATAAGAAAATGAAATCTTTGAGTTTTACGTCCCACAGTTATGCCGGTTAGGCTAAAGGAGACGGTGATGATGAGAGATGAGTGAAATGGTGGAATGAAGAAAGTGGGAGGAAACGGGAGAACCCCGAGAAAACCCACGAGCACGGTGTTTGTCCACCACAAAGTTCACTTGGCGGAGGCTGGGATCGAACCCGGGACCCCAAGCACCAGAGGTGAACGCTCTACCACTGAGCCACCGTGCCCCCCTGCTTCAAAATAAGAGAACAAAAGAAAACTTTATCAGACCACAAAGAAACCTTCTGATGAGATTAAGTGGTGCATAGAGCATCGCCCCCAACAATGTCCTGTGTTTATTACTTGACGTCAAGCCTTTGAACTTAACAGCAGTACAGAGAGCAACAAATTATTGGATGAAGAGGAATAATAAAGAGGAGGTAAGGGAACTGTTGGAAGACGTTCTTGAAAACGCCCAAGAGATTGAAGAAAGAATTAAAAAGATGTGGAATACTGAATGGACACACTCTGATAAGTCACAAAGACTTAGAAATATTATATCAAAGGTAGAAATCAGAGAACAAATGAAGTTTCTTGACCCAGGCCCAGGACTCATTCATTTTCTAACGGGACATGATCCATATGAAAGCTACCTACAAAAAATAAAGGCCAAAGACGATTCAAATTGTGAATGTGGTGAAACAGGGGCACCAGAGCATCATATCCTCTGGTGCCCCTTGCTCGAGGAGTTAAAAATTTAAGAAAAGAGTGGAGATAAGACAGAAAACAATAGCTGATATAATGAGAAGCGAGAAATATTAAAATATCCTAAAGAAAATAACAGATCTTTACTTGGAACTAAAGAAAGAACAATTCTATAGAGAAAAACATATAAGGAAAACAAGAGCAGAATGAATGTGGAAGGATGAATGAAATCCAGTTTCTCCGGACTGGAGACCTCAGGATGTCTCGTGAAAGATACAGGAATTCTGTATCTGCTAGGGAGGACGAGTGTGGTTGTGCTAGTACGTCCCCACGCATAGGTGCCTTGGAGCGGATCTCCGGAAGCACTAGAGTGTGGTTTTGGAAGTGTATCTTTCCTTCGGGTGGCGGGTTCATCTGGTATGACAGTGTGCATGTTGGCTTTGACTGTGTCCCCATAGGAGACAAGTTCGACTTCGTGAATGTCTCAACGGTTGGCACAAGTGGAAGGATACCTCGGACCAGGGTCCATACTAAGTACTCTGAGTGGGCCCTGGACCTCAGACCTGTGTCCTATTCCAAAATGGAAAAGTAAATAAAGGAAAGAAATAAAAGGCAATGATGATAACCCGTGCCGGTTTTAATTTTCAGATACCGGTTCTGCAAGACGGGCCTGAGAATAATAATAATAATAATAATAATAATAATAATAATAATAATAATAATAATAATAATAATAATAATAAACCATCACTAAAGACAGTGCACACCATCTTTCACCGCGATTTGAGGTTGGTAAAGCGACGGAAAGGGCTTGTTCATAAGCTCTTGCCAAAACACATCCAGGAACGTCGCGCCAACTGTAGAAAGCTGTATGCGCGGTACCTGGCCGTGAAAAGTGGAAGTTCGTTGCAACACTGGACAAGGCATATGTTTATCTGGATGACTGTCACAAGCCACGTCACTGAATTCAATGAAAGTTTCGGCACAGGTTTCATATTCATTGCTTGATACTCGGTACAGAACAACCTGACCATACATCGTGTAGTCAAAAATACGAAGGTAAAATAGGAATATTATCAGGCTAACGTCCTGACACCCATTTATCGCGATGACATTCCTCATCTCTATGGGAGAGACAAGAATCGTGTGTGGGTATATCAAGACAAGGTATCAAGTTACACATCTCACTCAACCCACCTCTTTCTTCAACAAATGGCACCAGAAACTGGAATTCGTACCATTCCAGTGAAGTCCCAAAGTCCCCTGATGCGTCACCGATGGACTTTCGCACCTTCTTCCTCCTGAAACGAGCCTTGCCTCACAGAAACCCCTCATCGTTGAAGGGCTATGGAAAGCCTGTCAGGAGAAGTGGTTGCAGATAGACATGACTACACTGCCTACCAGTCTCCTATAGTGGAAATTTCACTGTCAGGCAATTGCCCAGATGCACGGCCACCAAATAGAGCACTCTCAATGGTGGCGACATGGTTTCTCTTAAGATAAAAGCAGTATGAAATTGTCACCATAGATCGGAAACAACTTCTGTAGTTTTAGATTGTGTAGGTAACATTTTTTTTTTTTTTTTTTTTAGTTAGGCTCAAAGTCTACATGTTGAAACAATTTGTCTATGGTTAAAATAAATTTTAAAAATATATTAATAAATAATAAACTGTAGTGAAGAGAGAAGAAGTGAAATATTTCAAACTGTAAATAGTTTCGTATGTAAAAAGAATGTTTTATTATAAATAATTATTAGCGCCAACTTTTGAGATATTATAAGTGATCACCAACAGTTAAAAATGTCACTGTTGATATTAGTATTTTATTTGAAAAGGACAGTTAAATAACGTAATATTCATGAAGCCTACGTTCTCTGTTTAGTGTCTGGCAGTCAACAGCAAAAGGTTGATTAGTGTTTGGTGTCCCTTTAAGCAGCTCTGGGTGGTGCACAAAGATGATGTAATGGAATGGACTTGCGACGTCGAACATCTCTTGCTAAGTTTTCCAGCATCGTATGGTAAACTGATCGAGTATTACCCACACGTTTTAAAAACAGCATGCATGAAAAAAGCATGACTGCTCTTAGAGCAAATCTGAAATGCAGACGAGACTCCAGTATACTCTGATATGCCGTGCAATACAGAAGTTAAGGAGGCAGGCGCCAAAAATGTATTGGTTTGATCTACTGGCCCAGAAATCACGAATCATCGTAAAACTACATCAAAGGAAAAGTTATTCCCTAGTATGTCATATTACATTTCCACGGAAAAGTGAATGAACAGTGAGCTGGTTATAGATTGGCTCCGCACGAACTCGAGCAGGAGACCAGGCGCTCTTCTGAAGAAACGTGGGATGTTGATCCTTGATGCTCTTAAGGGCCATCTAACACCAGCTGTGAAGGACGAAATCCTGTAATCAAACACAGATCTTGTGGTCAATCCCACAGGCGTGACTTTGCAACTACAAGTGTTATATGTGGTGGTGAAAAAGGGATTCCAAAGATCATTCGAAGCAGCTCTACAGAAACTGGTTTGCTTCAAAGTCATCGAAGTCCTTACCCCACCAGGAAAATTGAAGAAGCCCTCGGAATCTCTACTAACGGAATGGATCCAGACTGTTTGGACAGGCATCCAGCGAATCAACTGAGAACGGCTTTAAAAAATGCTGCGTAACAAATGCATTATATCAGACTGAGACGATCTCCTGTGACACGAAAACCAAGGTCACAATGACACTGAAAACTAAGTGGACCTTCCAGTGAGGAAGACTACAGCAGGTCTGTATCTGATTTCATTTTTAGCGCAGTTTTTTGTAACTTCTGAAAATACCCAGTAAGTGCTTTATTTTTTATTACAAAAATTGGTGGCAGCTTGGGATTCACAAATATACGGTACTCCCATCTACTCTACTTCCACTTTTCTTAAAACCTAACCCTTAACACCATGCTGACAGCAGTCAACGTAAATCGATCTTTTGAGTTTATTTATAAAATAGCTCTTCAAGCAGTTTACCTTAACAATAATAGATTATACTTTACCTCGTTTGCGGTATTGTGAGTCCCAACAATGCGAATAAATACTACTGGCCTCTTCTCAAAGCGAAGCGTTTGCCATGACCTGCAACATTCTCTCGTTTTATCAGCTACTAATTCCCAATCCCACATATTGACTGACACTTCCACGTAGTAGCTGTAACTCCGATCATCACAATCCCACAGCAACAATCTGAAAAATTCCACCAAAAGGAGTTATTTTATATATATATATGGGGAAAAATAAATTTAGGAATTTCTTTGGACTCACCCCCCAAAATGGTTCCATATGGAACCAAATTAAGCCAGGAGAAAAATTAGATCCATTGAATAATTTTAAATGGCGCCCCAAACGACCTAAAATTTTCAATGCGTTTACAATACATAGTGTATGGGGAAAACCTGGAATAAACTCTCGTAATTTAGAAACGGCTCAAGGGAATGAAAAGATATCTTGGATAATGGAACTAGAGGAAGAGACGAATCTAATCTTGTATACGTTATCATGGCGGCCGTCTTGAAGTCCGCCATCTTGAATTCAGGTCAAAATTTTTAAATAGAAAGAGGGTCATGTAACATATCTTTTTGAGGTAACATTTCACCAGATGCACAAATCTGGTATTATCTTCAAGTTACCTATATTCATGTAAGAGTTATTACGTGTGAAAAACAAAATGCTTCATGTAACGTTATTTTATTGCAGTTATGGAACACAGATATGTAAGAATTTTGGAAGTCTTTTACATAAACTGAAACAAACTGCTTGTTTCGCTTTGAACTACAAATAAGTTTTTTTTTTTTTTTTTTTTTTTTTTTTTTTAAATATCAAGATGATCCACAGACCATTATGAGGAAAAAGAAAAATTATAACTTGGAAGAAATTGAAATATCCCTTATTTATGTAGTATCTTTTTGGTAAGTCATGAATCTTATTTGCTACACAGTTCACTTTGTCGCATATAGGAAAAGATTGTCTGTGGGCCTTTATATCTGCAAAAGAAACTGTTTGTGCTCCTCATTTTTCGTAAGAACGTTGTTGTAATCTTCTATTAGTTACACTCCTCTTTCTGCACACCGTTTGTTACGTGGATGAATTAAACTATTGTCTTTCCTTGAAGATAGTCATTGTTATTTGGCCATGAAGTCGGATCACACTCAACAAACCCTTTGGGTATTTGAAATCTCTCGAGGAAAATTTGTTTGTTGTAACAAATTTTATGGTATCATCTCTTGCGTCAAGCTGCTTCACGGTTTCCCCTTATAGTTTTAATTCTTTCAATCATTTTTTGCTTTTCCATTATGGTAACTCCATCACCAAAAAACCCCAATGCTACGTGTTCCTCCGTCAAGTACCAGAGTCGGCGTGAAAATTTAGAAAGAGCCACTTCAGATAATTCAGCATCTATTTGTCTTTAACTGTACAAATCTTTAAAAAATTGTAGATCTTGTAATGGTGAATGGGATGTTTGATCACATTTAAGCCAACTGTGAACATATAGTTGGATCAGAAAGTGCATACTCTCCGAAGACCCGTTTCTGTTTGCTTCGTTAATCGAAATTGTTGGCGAAAGAGAAATATTTTAAATAGTAGCTTGCTTTTCCAATCCACCTTACATGGTGAACTGCTCTAGGCAAACGAAAGAAAACTCCTCAAGGAGGTATGCCACCCAAGAATATGATGATCAGTTCTAAAAATTCCCTATAATCTTCTCTGCAGTGTCCTGCTTCTACAAGTTTGATAGCAAAATTCAACACTTCATTTCTTAAATCGGAAATATTGTTTGTTACATCATCATCATCAATTCCTGGAATAAAGTTAGTGCAATCTATTCTAGACCACTCATTCTGAAAACACTTCAATAAGAGAACGTCCGGTCCAGATGAGAACGAAACATAACAGTTATCAAATACACATTTTAAAACTAATTCATAAATGTGGTGTCTCCAAGGAAGGTATAGAAGGTTATTTTGGAGCTACTGCTCTAGCAGAATGCAAGCACCGTTGACAAGATCCATATTGCAAGGAGTAGTGTCACAATAAACTACCTGCACGAACTTTACCAAGTTCCATTCTTCAAGCGAATGTACTATAGTAGAATCAATATGTTCTTCTCTTGATGACGACAAAATGGGAACACCAATTAGCCTCTCATGACCATCTCCTGTAATAATTATTGATAATCTGCCGGCAGTCTCTCTGCCAGCCAAATTCAGCAGTAGTTTTCCGTTTCAATGCACAATTAACGCACTTGATGCACTCTGAAATTGTTTCTTGTAGTTCTGTGCAACTTCACTACAGGTTTTCTCTCAGCATCGGTGAATACAAGACCCATTTATTGCTAATTCCTCTACATTGTGGCCTAATGCCTCTGCCGTCGCTGTCAGAATATGTATTGCTGCTCTATGAGTGATTTTTTATCGATTAAGAGCAACACCAGTCTTTGAGCAATAAAATTAGTTTTTTTCCCCTTTTACATCTCTTGGACGGTCCGGGCACACACGCATTCGTATTTACATTTTCTCTAACATTCTCAACTGGGTTTCCCCCTTCATTACTTGAACTGCTCCATGTTTTTTGGCGTATAAAGTTCAAACAAATCATTTTCAGAAGTGCATTTTCTTTCGTTTTCCTCTTTCGTTTGAAGCCGTGCATATCCCTTTCGTTCTTTTCACGCCAAACTCATGTCTTTACTTTTAGTCGTGTGAGAATTATTAATCTGAAAAAGAGAAATCTTTTCACAGGTAATAATTCTTACATGACTAAAGTTACCTTTAAAACAGTGCCAGATTTGTGCTTCTGGTAAAACGATACCTCAAAACGTCACATGACCTTCTTTCTATTTAAAAATTTTGACCTTAATCCAAGATGGCGGATTTCAAGATGGCCGCAATAGCAGTACTATACAAAATTAGATATGTTTCTTTCTCTATTTCTATTATCCAGGGTTATCTTTGCATTACCTTTAGCCGTTTCTAAATTACATGAGTTTATTCCAGATTTTACCCATATACTATGTACTGTAATCGGATTCAAAATTTTAGGTCGCTTGGGGCACCATTTAATAGTATTCAATGAAGCTAATTTTTCTCCTGGCTTAATTTAGCCCCATATGGAACCATTTTAGGGGGTGAGACCAGCCCGATCTGAAAACTGATATTTATGGACCACCCTAATATATGGTATATATATATATCGGTGCACTACGGAAAAGTAACGAAAACTAGCTCTCAACTAATCTTTTTATTAACCAGAACAGTCTTTTCATAATACTACACAACCGCAGTTTTGAGCCACCTTGAGACTCTACTACATGGCAGAATTAATCAACTCTTTTATCCTGGGCGATACAAATATATCACTTACCAATCTTTCTTTTTGTTTTCTGGGTTTGTTCCCTTCAGTATAAACAGATCCCACTTAGCTCTCAGCAAATATGTTGTCTGCGACAGTAATAGGATATTATTCCACCTTCTATAAAGGTAACCTAGAAAGTTCTGTCGCTTTTTCACCCACCACCTTCGAACATCGGTATGTCACCTAAGACGTATCAGGAAGATCAAAAATAGTTCCCATCAGCATCGACGCCCTTCTGCCAAGTTCTGGAAAGCCATGGATTCCATCGCGGTAGAACTTGGTGGGCACTGAAGCGAAGACAGTATCAAGTGCATTTTCCACCTTCACTAGGGATTTGAACTGGCGTCCTCTAAGGTGATCACCCAAGGAATGGAACACGTGATAATCAGACGGTACAATGTCCGAGGAGTATGGCGGATGCAATAGTTTCCTATCCAAGGCGCAGAACGGTGTCCCGAGTCATCCTAGCCACGTGGGGCATAGCGTTGTCCTGTAACAGGAGGACTCCTTTGCGATTCAGAAGTGCTGGCTCCAGTTTTGAATTCTTCTTGAACACGGCTCAACTACTGACAGTACACATTGCACTGATGCTCTGACCAGCTCGTAGCAGTTTCTGATACATGATACCGCGTGCAGTCCACCAAACACACAGAAGGACCTTCTTCTGGTGCAGTGCTGGTTTCAGCTGTTTTGGAACCGGTTCATGGGATGCTAATTAATGATGACGGCACAGTGGAGCTTCGTACAGGATCCACTTCCCATCACATGTCAAGAATGGCTCCTTCCTTAGTCGAGACAGCAAAGACACACAGGTGTCTGCTCGCGCTGCGCTCGGAGTCAAATCATGTGGGACCCATCGACCCAACTTGTAGTGTTTCCCAAATTGATGGAGGTGTTGCCGAATGGTTTCTCCACTCACACTGAACTGTAATCCCTGTTTCCCAAATGTATGGCCACTGTTCGCCTCAATTGCTGCCTGACGATCTTCATTTTCTACACGTGTTGGTCTTCCGGCACGTGGTGCGTCTTCGAGTGTTTCGTCACAGTCCTTAAACTTGTTAAACCACCGCTGCACTGTCCGCGTAGTCACAACAACCTCACCAAAGGGCTGACATATCTTCCATCCTGCTGCAGCGGCGTTTGATCCCAGTTTCACTCGTACAGCATACACGCCCTTATGACGCTCTGTGGTGGTCCGATGTTCACTCTTCCTTACACAAGTACACGGTGTAACTGAACTGCCACAACAAGAGAGTAGGTTGGATATACTCACACCAAGAACTGACCTTCGCCTTATCTTCATTTGCATTCAACTAACGGTGAGGGCCAATGGAGCACATACCTCCAACAAAAGACAGAACTTTCTTGGTTATCTTTATAGTAACAATGATGGTGTACCTTATCAAGAGGAGAGTTTGAAATCTTTGTGCAAAATAGTAAAGGGGAAAAAAGTGAAAGAAAGATAAAGGAAGAAATGAAGCCTAATCCTGAATGCTCGGAGTTTGGTACTTGAAGCATGTATTCTGGAATAAGGATGAATTACTGTAGACACGGCAATGCAAAATATTTTTTTCCTTTGATTTAAGTATGAGTCATCAGGCCCGTATTTAGGTATTTTAGGCCCCTGAGTCTAAGCAAAATTTGCGTCCATTTCCACTTATTTATTCGATAGAATACAGGCCTAAACAATACAGCCACGACCAATTATATTAAGCCATCAGCAAAGTGGTGGAGTGTACAAAATTAGATGCACGGATTATGCTAGCAGCTAATACGCTCCTTCTAACACCTTTGGTGTCGTAATAAGAAAATTTGGTCGCGCTGTGGTAGCAATATTGTTTAAAGTATAATCTCGAATGCCGGCTTTTTTTTTTTTTTTTTTGCTTCAACCTTGATTTTTTTTAATGTCCCTGAAGATTTGCCACTCTAGGCTCAAGCCCCTGTGTAAATACGGGCCTGTGAATAACCACTGAGCAAATTCGATTAAACAAGGTAAGTTAAAGCATGTTATAATAAATTTTGTGTCGAGACAAGTTTGTTCAGTGGTACTTATAGTAAACGGAACTTATATGAGTTCTTTTTGGAGTATCTGGGAACTGTTTCGGACATCTTGATTGGCTAATCATCTGGTTTAGCGTTCGTCATTGGCCATTCCAATCTCGATTGGAAAATGGGTTGTCATTATTCGTATAATTTCAATTTATTCTGGTGGTAGGGAGCTCATTCTGGTGCGACGGGTCTCTGGTTTGATCTCAGGCCAAGTGACAGTTTCCTCCCACATCTGCATGCTACGAATTCTTTCATAATTATTCACTTTTACTGATCATCCAGTAAAATAAAACAATAATCTAATTTTTAAGTGTTTGAATACTCACAAAACGGCCAGGTTTTTAACAGTACAAATACAATAACCGAAAATACGAGTGATTGAAAATGTCGATGTAGAATTCATTTACCTCATAGAGTCGACCATGTACGGCTGTCCTAGTTGAACTAGTATTGATCCGCTTCCGAGCTGATGACAAGTATATCCGGAGTCCCAATCATAATTCTTAACGTCCCCATTCAACAAAGCATCTCTACTTCGACTCACGCCTTCGATGACAGATGCACTTTGTTCAATTCTTGCCACATTCTGCTTTGGAACTGAAATTATACAAGCAGATTACATCAGACAAATGACAATAATTTAACAGACACAAGCGACGAATATTTCATCATAAAAACATACTATCTACTGATATTTGTATTTTACGAATGACTTAAGAAGAAGAATTCTTCTAACTTTTTGTTACTGGTTAATAATTCTAGACCTCGGTTGCAAAAGATGATAACCCACATATCACAAAGATTTTAGTTCTGTGAATGAACAAGGCGACAAGCCTCTTCTCCGTCTGTTCAAAGCGAAACATTTTTGATTTTCATATACAGACGGCAGGAAAGGGTATTGTGACAACGTGTAGTTTATTCACAGAACCAAACTTTTTTTGATATGTGGGTTATCACCTTCTACACCCGAGGTCTAGAATTTCTGAACCAATTTAAGAAACATATTTTTTTTTCTTAATCATAAACAAATTGTATTGCCTTTTACATAAAACTGAAGTGAAAACTGCACATCCCTTTGTTAAGTTATTAGCAAAGAAACGATTACCAGAGATGACAGATCTTTAAGCATGGTTATTCATATTTTTCTAAACAGTGAATTATGGTTATTCATTTTCTATTTTTCTAAGTAGTGAATTATCATTGTAACACATTTAATTCTAAGGCTTGGTAAGTGAGAATTATTTGAAAGACGTTATCAAATATACACTAAATTACAATTCAAGGCTACGCTTTTCATTTTACTTCAGATGGAATGACTGAATATGTACACGTCACTTTTAATCCAAACGTATAAACAACAGTCAATGGGAATTACATTGAGCGATCTTGGAACCCAGGTGATAAGAACGGTTTGGAAGATGTTCATGAAGATAGTTCATAAATCTGGTTCTTGGATGGGAACTTATCGTGTTGGTAAGTACATACTCATTCGAATAGCCAAGGGAAGTTCTTGACGGTGTTCAACAATGTTTGTTGCAGAAAGTGCATATAATCATCTCGATTCATGCATAGACAATAATAGGACCAAGTAAACCCGCCATCGATCACACCAAATACACATTCATAAAGAAACCAGTTGAAAATTTGTTTCCGCTTAATCATGTCTGTTTCTGAGTAACCAATGATGCATGTTATGCCATTTCTGGTGAAGGTGTCTTCGTCAGCATGTGACGGAAGAACGCTACAATGGGCACTACACCACTGACAAAATTCCAAATGTATGGAACTATAACCAGGCTGTTGATTTTGCACATACTGAAGATGAAATGGAAGCAACTGTTCTTTAGTTAGTGTTCGTCGTGCTCTTGTTTGCAGTACACCACAAAAACAAGCAAAAATATGCGTTACTGAACCGTGTGAATCATTCAAGAATGCTGAATACCACTGGCGATCTGTTGCTGAATACCCTCCTGCACTGGAAGCAAATTGATTGGAACTGACATGTGTAGTGACATATTTTAAATTTGACGGGGAAATGGGATAACAAGTTAACTTGTTAGCCCCACGCAAGCAAAACTGATCGAAACTGAGCCACATCGTTTGATCGGCAACAATTTGCGTTTGATCGTCACGATTAGCGATGTAATATGCACATGTAGCAAGGAAACCTATTCGGCTCCATGGAAGAAAAACTAATTGAAATTGGGCAAGAATATTTGATCGTCGCTTGATCTCTACTGATTGCCGACAACAATCGTTTGACTGCAATGCGTAGTAACGTAATATACATATTTTGTACGAGGAGTTACCAAGTTAACCTTTAGACCCCCAAGGAAGCAAAACTGATCAGAATTGAGTCAGATTGTTTGATCATCGTTACATTGCGTTCAATCGCTGAAAACTGTCGTTTGATTAACACGCATAGTGACATAATAAGAAAAAAAAATTGTAGAACCTTAACAAGTTAAGCTGTAAGCCTCCAACAAATAAAGATTGAACGGAATTGGGCCAGATCGCTTGATCCTAGTTTTATTGTCTGGAACTATCGTTTGATCGTCGCCTGGTAACGTAATACGCATAATTTTATAGGGGGAGTTACCAAATAAATCTTATTATCCCCATGGAGGCAAAACTGGTTGAAACTGAGACAGATCATTTGAGCTTCGTTTGCTAGCGTTTAATCGCCCAACAATTAGCGTTTGATCGCCACGCGTATTAACGTAATACGCGTAATTTGTAGAAAAGTAAAAAGTTAACTTGCTCAGTTCTATGTAAGCAAACTTGACTGAAATCGGGTCAGCCCTCATGGAAGCAAAATTAATCAACATTAGGCCAGATAGTTCGATTGCGTTTGATGACCAATAATTATAGCTTGATCACTACGCATAGTGATGTAATACGCATATTTTGTAGAGGCAGGTAACATTTTCACTCCATGCAAGCAAAAGTGATCAGAATTGGTCTAGATCGTTTGATCGCTAGCAACCAGTGTTTGATTGTGATGTGTAGTGACGTAATACTCATAATTTGGAGAAAGATAACAAGTTAACCTGTTTGGCCCCACGAAAGTAAAATTGATTGAATTAGGCCAGATCGGCGTCGTTTGTTTACGACTAATAACGCCAACCACCATCGTTTCATCGCCACGTATAGTAACGTAATACATAAAATTTGCAGAACATTGACAATCTAACCTATTAGCCCTTCATGTAAGTGTAATTGATACGAATTGAGCCAGATCCTTTAATCAATCAATTTTGCTTCCATGGGGAGTGGAGGTGGGGTTAACAGGTGACCGGTTAAATACCTTGTTCAAAGGTGACACGAGCACTTGGAGCCGTACCACATTCCCTCAAAGAATAGAATAAAACATTTTACAATCTGAAATTCGTCTCTTTTCAGTTCCATAGAACCTATACTTATGGTATACATGTTATTATCATTCTGAGAATTCGAATGAAGATACTGGTGAAGGTCACTGACATTGCCCAGTATTTTTCCGAATAATTAAATACATTCATTCACATAATCTGATCACACATCATCCTTATTACCTATGAAAACATACGAAAAAAAAAAAAAACATAAATTGTATGGCAAAGTTTGCAGATAACGCATTTTTTAACTAAGAAATGGAAAATTGATAACACTCATGTGGAAGACTCTTCCAATAATCTTCTAATAGCATTATTAATTAATTAATGAAAGGTGATTGTCACTTGTTCCTCTACATAGCCTTCTATCTCTTGTTCACCTCCAACGAACTTTCTGGCCAATTGAAACAGGTATTGTAAATTTTTAAGTTAAGCATTTAGAATTCGTTCACATTAGAAAATAACAGAAATACATTGTTTCGCATAAGTATAAGTTCTTGAAATTCTGGCCATTGAGAACATTTTCAAAAATATCACCGACCAATCTTGACAAATTGGATGTTAATAGAGATGTTTTACGTAAATAGTTCGTACGACAATTATATCTTTTCGAAATTTACATACTAGATAAGAATTTGTAAATATTTGATAAGCTTCAGCAGATCACACACAGTTATTGCAAACTGCAGAAATAAAATACTTAACTGCTGAACAAGACTGTACTATTCATAAAAATAATAAATACTTTACATGTTACACTTCGATATTCTAACCAAGATCCTCATCAGACATACACTCTGATTTATGTCTAATGAGACTGATGTATGTCTGATGAGGATCTTGGTTAGAAGATCGAAGCGTAACATGTAAAGTATTTATTATTTTTATGAATAGTGCAGTCTTGTTCAGCAGTTTAGTGTTTTACTTCTGTTCTTATTTGCAAGACGTGCAGCAATGTTGTGTTGTCAGTTTACAAATTGGAATTACACAGAAAATTCGTTGGAGACGAACATTCTATAGAAAATGAAAAGGAATAAGTGAGATATTTCAAATTTTATTATGGTTATTTACCATGGTGGATAATGATAACAGCAAGTTATTGAAATTGACTCCAATGCTATTATTATTAACGAGCGCAATGATAAGTGCCTTTTTTCAATTACTTTTAGATTATAATTATAATTAGTTAGACATGCAACATTACGAAGAAATATCACTATTAAAACTTCATACCGCCCACAACTCGTTAACTCACCAACTAGCCCTTTCTCCAGTTCAAATGGTGTGTTTGTGTACATAGCTTCGAAGGAGACTACATGAAATACTTTATTGACTGTGTTATTCGTACCAACAATTCTTATATAACGCACAACACGAGGTTCGAAGTACAAATATTGCCATGATCTACAGAAGTATCGAGTGTAGTCTATCACTCTCACCCAATCTTTCTGGTCCATAGACACCTCGATGTAGTATGAATAAGATCTAGAATAAAGAAAAAATCAAGAATCGTTAACTACAGAAAGGTAATAAATACACAAAATGTTATACAGCTAATGAATACTAGCTTCAATCTTCTTAGTAAATACGAAACGAATGATTTTTACTTAACAGTAGCTTCGAATAACGTTTCTCAAACTGTGGTCTGCGAACTGGTGGTTCTCTCGAGGTCAGTCCTTGTGGTTCTCTTAGCAGGGTTCACGAAATTACTTTTATCATTTTCCCTGATTTTAGGTGGAAGACCAACCATTTTCCCTGACCCGCGACATTTAATAAGATATTGATGATGAACGCCTGTAAAAGCTAAATAAAGACTTGGGCCAGTGATTCTTAACCTGTGTGCTGCAAAAGATCAGCAACTTTCCGTTTGCAACACTAAACAGTAGACACAAAGCCATACAAAAGGCTAAGTGTAAGCTTTAAAAAAATATTAGAAAGTTTAACATAATGAAAGTTATGGGGAGCGAACATTACAGCTGCCCGTGCCAATTCCTTAACCTCTATTTTCTTGTACCGATTTTTTTTTTTCAGTTAGTGCGATAGATCGTAATTGTTATCACAATAAAACATAAATTTATTATGTTATACATATTATACAACATATTAAAAGGTACAGTGAAACCTATCTATATTGGCCACCATCGGTTCCATCGAAAAGTGGCCAACTTACAGAAAATAAGTGTGATTTGTGTATTTTTAGAATAGGATTTCTAGTATTACTTGATTGTAAAATTTTAATAAGCAGTGGCACGACAGCTAACTAACTAACTAACTAACTAACTCTCTGGCCTATGGAACCCGGAGGTTCAATGCCGCGTTCACAAAAGCTCTCCACTGACTTCTATCCTTAGCTAACTGCATCCAGTTTCTACTTTGGATTCCAATCTCTGCGAGATCCAACTTAATATTGTCCTCCCATCTGCGCCTAGGTCTTCCTAATGGTCGTTTTCCGATTGGTCTTCCAGTCAGGACTTTGAAAGCGTTTCTACTTTCTTCCATTCTAGCTACATGACCTGCCCACCTAAGCCTCCTAGACTTAACGACTCTAACAATGTTGGGTAAACCGTATAAATTATGTAGTTCCTCGTTATGAAGCTTCCGCCATTCCCCATTCTCGTTCCTCTTGGGTCCGAATATTCGTCTCAGGATCTTGTTCTCAAATACTTTCAGTCTATGTTCTTCCCTCAGAGTAAGTGACCATGTTTCGCAGCCATACAAAACAACAGGCATGATTATCGTTTTGTATATTTTAAGCTTCAAATTCCTCGACAGTATTCGCGACAAGAGATTTTGAACCGAATAGTAACACGAATTCCCTGCTTTTAGTCGACATTTAATTTCTTCGTGGATATGATTTTCCTCTGTTAATATTGATCCTAAATATTTGAAAGTATCCACTTTATCAAAAGTATTATTTAATATTTTAACGCCTCCACAATTTGCCGTATTACGGTCCCGACGCACTTCCATGTATTTAGTTTTCTCTGTATTTACTTCTAAACCCATGTCACTGCAAGCGTTTAATAAGATCTCTGCATTTCTCTCTATTGTTCTCCTATCATCCCCAATTAAATTTACATCATCAACATATGCCATAACCTGCTGAATACCGTTCAACTCTAGATCCTGGTTGCTATCTTTGATTTTCCTTATAGCGTATTCCAGAACAAAGTTAAATAATAATGGCGACAACGCATCTCCTTGTTTCAGGCCATTTTCGACGTGAAAGCTCGTGGACAAAAATTTTCCTACCCGGACTTTACTTTGGGATTCATTTAAACATATCTTAATTAATCTAATTAGCTTTCTCGGAATTCCAAGTTCTGTAAGAACGTTGTATAATGTTTCTCTCCTAACCGAGTCGTACGCCTTTCTAAAATCAATAAATAGTTGATGTACCGGGGTATTGTATTCCCACTTTTTTTCGAGTATTTGGCGAATGGTAAATATTTGGTCGATAGTTGATCGATTTCGTCTAAATCCGCACTGATAATCCCCAATAATTTCATCTGCGTATGGGGTCAGTCTTGCTAATAGAATATTTGAAAGGATTTTATAGGATGTTGACAGAAGAGAAATGCCCCGATAATTATTACAGTCAGTTTTGTCGCCTTTCTTGTGAATTGGAACAATGATTGATTCTTTCCACTCTTGTGGCAATTCTTCCTTGTTCCAGATAAGGAGGATGAGTTTGTGTATCTTGTTCCACAATTTTTCGCCTCCAGCTAAAATTAACTCAGCTGGAATTTCATGTACACCCGGAGATTTGTGTTTCTTTAATTTCTTTATAGCGGTTTCTACTTCTATTCGGCTGGGTTCTGGAATATACGGTTCTGCGGTGTGTATCTCCTCTCCACGTACACTAGTTTTTGGTTGCGTGTTAAGCAAGTCGTCAAAGAAATCTTTCCACCTATTTAAGATGCTATCCGTGTCAGTGAGAACTGTACCGTCAGATTTCTTTAATATATAAGCACGAGGTTGATAGCCTTTCTTAAATTCGTTGATTCCCTTATACGTGTCCCGGATGTTTTTATTTTTACTATTATCTTCAAGTTCAATAATTTTAGCTTTCAGAAAATCGCGTTTCTTTGTTCTAAAAGTTTTAGAAGTTTCCCGCCTGATATCTGCGAAATTTTGTGTAGTTATTTCATTCGGATTTTGCAGCCAGCGTAATTTTGCCTGTTTTCTCTTCTCTGCTAGTTTTATGCATTCCTGGTCTGTTCCTACGTGTTTCCGCGTGTCCCAATTTTTCTTTTGCTGAAATTTTAATACTATCTCTAATTTCAATCCAGGTATCCTCAACACTAGTGCATTCCGAATCTTCTAAAGCCGAGAATCTATTCGAAACTTCAATCTGGTATTTCTCTCTCACCTGGCTCTCTTCTCATTTCTTTAAATTGAATCTCTCCGTTTTCGGACAATGAATATTACCTTTATTCAACGATATAACCTCTCTCGTATTATCGCTGCTACCAGGTAGTGGTCAGTGTCACAATCAGCCCCTCTAAACGACCGGACATCAATTATGCTCGATTGCCTTCTTCTATCTACTAAAACGTGATCAATTTGATTATGTGTTTTCCCATCTGGTGATGTCCAAGTGTATTTATGAATGTCGCGATGTGGAAATTTTGTACTCTTCACGACTAGGTTTTTGGATGTTGCAAAGTTCACGAGTCTAACACCGTTGTCATTACTTTCATTATGCAGACTTTCGTTCCCTATAATCGGTTTGAAAATATCCTCTCGTCCTACCTTCGCGTTGAAATCCCCTAATAGAATTTTCATATGGTATCGCGGGAGTTGGTCAAATATCCGGTCCACTTCTTCGTAGAAACTGTCTTTTATATCGTCGTCCTTATCTTCAGTTGGGGCATGTACATTTAAAACAATAATATCACACCACCGTCCCTTAAGAGTAATAAAAGAAAGTCTGTCAGTAACAAATTCAACTCGTTTAATTGCTGGTAATATACGTTTATGAACGAAAAAACCTGTTCCTAACTGGTGATTTTTATTTCCTTCCCCGTAAAAGAACGTAAAATTTCCGGAATTTGCAGATCCATTCCCATCCCACCTAACTAGCACGACAGCTAGTTATAAATAATGTATATAGTGTAATCATAAAAATATACAGTACTAGAAAATATTACTATAGTATATTTAATATATGTGCATACCTTTCTCTTCCTGGAAACTAGTCTGGTACATTGGATTATTCGGATTGAAAACACAATAACACAAACAAGCATGAAATTGAAGCGTATGTACGCAGTTTATTGAAATTGATATTATAGCACACTGAGTTACTTAGATTGAAAACAAGAAAAGCTAAGTTATAAATTGAGAAATTCATATGCAATTTATATGACATCTTTTCAGTTGTTACTGAATGGTGGTTCGTTCTACATGTATTTGTTTTATTCTTTTTGGCAGATATGCACAGTCTAATATTGTAGTTAACTACCTCTTGTTAATGAGCTAAAAGTGTTTCCTTCGGAGCAAAAGATGTTTTGAGAAAATCTTGAAGGAATTGATATCTCAAACACTCCGCTATCTTTTGACAAGCCGACAGGTGTCAATAGTTGACAATTGAGATGGTTAGTTTTAACGCTCCCCACTGATGAGAGGAGTTGATATAGCTAATGGTTTTACCAAAACAGACAGGGTAAACAAATACGTACAACCATTTCCTGAATTCCTGTACGTGCTTTTTCTTATTCACACCTTCTTTCACCACCCTTTTATGAGGGTAGTGTTCTGACCATTGACCTCCAAGAACAAATCGTGCGAATCTATGCTTCTTTGTGTCCAGTCACAAATACAGAACATCTGCCTCTCATATGGGAATAAGAAAGAGTTAAGAAAAATAACAAAACATATTTCGCGTGGCCAAGATACGCAGGTAAATTTATCATTATCATCATAGGATAAACATTGCTTCAGTGTGGCCAACTTCCAAGATAGACAGGTGGCCAACTTATAGAGTAGTAAGTAACGAATGTCTTAAGAGAAAATGCAGGTTCAAGACGAACTAGGCCAAGATAAGCAGGTGGCCAACTTAGAGAGGTGGCCAAGTTGACAGGTTTCACTGAATTTTAGAAATGATCCACAAAATGGATCGAAAGATTGCGATCTTGGCCGGTAATTAGTTTTTGGATCAGAAGCTAGAAAATTTTTGAACGGCCCCTAAATCGAGTTTTCGTTTTTTTTTTTTTTTTTTTTTGAGTAAGCATATCATACTGACAGTGAGTTAAGTGATAGTTTGGTTTGGGTACACTATATGTAGTTCTCCAGATATAAGACCTACAAGAAAATTTTTGCCTGAAATATATTGGATCTTTGATTCAAAAACAACTTATGATATTAAGTAAGTAGGAACACTACTTAAAAGTTTTTAACAATAATAGCTATGATTACTTGTTTCAGTTACTTAGATTGACTGCTTTAAAATTTTGATCTCACTTTCAATTTATTTTGATTCCAATCGCTGTTTTCTCTTAAGTCATCTTTTTTTTTTTTTTTTTTTTTTTTTTCCTAGTTCTTTTAACTTAGCCATTTTCCTCCGTGTAAGTACTGCCTGAGACCTCTATTTTCTCTTTCTTTTCTTCCAAAGCCGAATCGTATCTTGTTCTCCCACCTTTCACAAGAAGTTAAAGAGTTCTGGATCTGAAGCATTGAGACTTCTAATTTCACCTATGTAGGTCAAACAATCTACCAGTTGTCGTTGGGATACTGAAGAAGCTCTTGCAAATTTTCTACCATAAACTTTTGTTAATAGAAATACCAGAGTCTACACTTGCATTTCCGTGTGACATAATCCATGTCATTTTCACAACACTCAAGTATTTGAATTCACTTTTGCCACTTATAACTGATTTATAAAGCTCAACAAGATTTGTTTTGCTTCCATCTGAATTAAAATAAGACGCCTACACACTTCTAGCCGGCTGAAGAAAAGATTCGAACTTTTTCTGAACTAGCTCTGCTTTAACATTATCGAGACGAAACGACTGATGGAGTATTTCCATGCACTTCGTCATTCTTATCCGGACAAAGGAAATTTTTCGAGTATTTTTTCTGTAGTGTCCATCAAAAATTTTTGACAATCACTGAAGAAACTGCACTTATCTACTTCCTTGACATCTTTAAGCTACCCAATGCATTTTTTCTCGAATCCTACATCTACATTCTTTGGGGCTTTCAGACTACTTTTAACTTCTTGAGCTTGCCCTCAGTCTTCTTTATTGGACATCGGCATTTAAATTTTATTATATATTCTCAAAAAAAAGTTACAGTCTATTACGGTGTGAAAAAAGGTTGAGCAGTACTCTCATTTACTTAACAGTACTTCTACACTATTATGTTCCCAACAGAAAGAAATGCCACCATTTATAACGTGAAGTGTAAAAAATCAAAATATCTTCATAAATTACATTCTTAATATTAGAAATAAAGTTGTGTACACTAACTACTTCACTTAACAAGTTTACATACCGTACTATAAACACAACTAAAACTCAACGAAAATCATTTATTGGCAGTGCTTCTTTCAACAAATAATAACTGAATTATTGGCTTATCTTAACAAATACAGAAGATGGACAATAGTTTCATTTCCTGAGAAAAATCCCCAATTTTCCCTGATTTCCAGGTTAAGCACTATTTTCCCTGACATTTGAGCATTGTTTCACTTTCCCTGACTTTTCCGTTTTTCCCAGTTTTCCAGATTTGTAAGAACCCTGTCTTAGACTAAACATTAGTCAAAAAAACACCAAAATAAAATAAAATTCATTTTACTTACGTATCATATATTCTAAAGTTTAAAAAAAAAAAAAAATCATCAGTCCCAGGACCCGCCGAAAGGCAGAATACTTCACACATTATCGATGAGAATCTCAAACATGTATAGATTGTAGCTTAATAACGTAACGATTACACAAATCAAAGCTTATTTACAGTATATGAAGGGTAAGGGGAAAAAACAAGGAATGTCCATGTGTGTGCTTTATCGGGTACTCTGTCCTATCTGTTGATGACTCTTAGTACTATTTGACTGTATATGTAAGCATCCGTAGATGTAAAAATATCCATATATAAAGGGGCAAAAGTTTTGACTAATCCTATTCTTTTTTACGCGGCTTTCAATATTAAAACGCCGTTTTCTCGAAAATACAGTTTTGTGACATTCCTTCTTTTTTTCCCTTACCCTTCATATGTATTATTATAAAATATTTTTGATAATCTTCAATAATTAAAAAGAACTATAATGGGATCCAGTTTTTTAAAATATAACTTTACTGGTATATGCTTAAAACACTTAAAAAATGATAAACTTGCTTTTGAAGAGGATAAGAATAAAGTAGTCCACAGATCATTCTGACTAACAAAAGTGGATCCCATTTGAAAATAACTTCGAGAATGCTAAACAGTAAAGCCATCGCCAGAGTTTCCAGTTACCCAACAGTTATTTTATCCGTTAACAAACATTCGCAAATACCATTTCGTTCAAATCCTACGACGCCCATCTCAGATTTCGAACTCTTAACATATTTATTTATCTAAAATTAGAAAAAGGAATGTTAAATGGGTGCAAAGACAAAGAGATCATCTATGAATGCTGTCATAATTATTTACTCTTAGCCTTCCTCAATGACAACGTTTGAGCTGCGTAAGCTACGTGAGACACTAACTTACAACAATGAGATTTCCGTACTATACATCTGAAACAAATCTCTCCTATAACGTGATATCACTGGCATTAATGCAGTGCAAGTAAACCTTGGTGACACACACATACATAAATAAAAGCTGATTGAACGAGGCGCAAGGATCACTAATCCATATGGAAATGCCTTCTGGTTCCCAGGTGCCTTGAAAAATGCTCACCACCACCATCACGCAGGGGGTCCTACTGTCACGAAATTCTACATAACCTTTTTTTATTTTATTTGTATGTTTTAGGTTAAGCAACGTTTCAGCACTCGACAGACAATTAACGAAAAATTAGCACAACAAATTTGTTCCTTACCATTGGCCACACAAAGGCCTGGAATTGAAAGTGCCCTTTCGTTACACTATTCCAAACGAAATGCTTGTCACTGTAAGGTGTACATTGAATAGTAAACGTTAAGCATCCCATTCGTTGGCAAATCTCGTTTTAAATCCCTTATTTCAATCGTCGTTCAGATTTTCTTCGGTTCTAAAACAGGGAGGCACCAAATGTCAGATTAGTTTTAATACATTAATCGCCACTTGGGTATGCTATTTCATGTCACATTGATTTCTCTGTTCAATTGTCTCGTTTTGCAATTAAAAATAAACGTGAACACGTACTTAATTTTTACTAAGAATAATATATCCGACTGAGCGCAGTATTGTGTGAAAACAGAAAGAATTTAATGATCATAAAAATAAAAGATAATTATGCACTTATCGAGACAGCATGTATTACATATATTTAAAAAATCGAAACAATATTGTATGTTGAAATATGCAATAAATTCTCTCATTTCATACAGCACACTTTAAAACCTGCTATAGCTTTGTTTAAATAAGGAACTTTTCTTTTTATAGCAGAACGATTAATATGTAATCCCTGGTTCAACCCGCGGTGGAGCACACAGATTTAGAAACAAGTTAGTAATACTTCAGGTCACATTGGGATATCGGATTCCCTATTTTATATTTTCAGAGTTGTGTGAACTAGTGATGATTTGAAAGGGTGGCCCGGGGAGGAAATTATATTTCCCCAAAAGCTACGATATTTTCCTCGATGCATATCTCCGATCATCCTCAATGTGTTACCAGTATTTTCTTTCAGTACTATTTTCAATCTCATCCCCATATGATGTGGTGGTGTAATCTCTGAGTTCGTACTACTGCTGACAAAGATGTGTCTGTGCAATCGCGCAAAAGTAGTGCGCTCGTCACTAGTTCGGCGAGCTGTGTAGCAATTTTCCAAGAACTATTCACTACTATACCCGGTTAATACAGAGTAGAATCACCGTAAGCCTAGGAAACACCTCTCATTTGTCGTGGATTGATTGATTGAAAGAGTTTAGTTGGGCGCGTCGACAGCGAGGTCTTTTGCACCCTTGTGACAGTATAAGATGAAAATACCCTATAAAAAAGTATATTTCTTCATAAAATATAGATTAAAAGCGAAGTCTATAACAGATAAAAGATGTCAGTTTACTTACAAATTAAAATGTCATAGCATTTAAGAAATGTACAAACTCAACACACAAACACAAGGACTGCTTAATACACAAAGACATGTTAATCTTCTCTGCCGGAGTAGCTCAGGGACAATAGGTGAACACACGTTGGGCAGCTCATAATTAGTACTGAATATGACTGTGCAGAAAAGAAGATAAATGGAAGGAAATGTTATGACAAGCATAAAACCGCCACGAAAAAGAAACATTAGATAAAATGAGAGATAAATTAATTAAAAGAAACGTGAGAAATGCACTCACAAAGCAATCAGTACTTGCGCATACTGTAAGTAGGAGAAAACTTCCTGGATCATCTTGACATCGTCTCCAAGCAATGTAGACATATCAGCTGATAAGCCCAGGCGGGCTCGATCTGGAGCAAGAGAAAGACATTTCACAAGAAGATGGCGGATGGTCAGAAATGCACCACAAGGGGTGCACGAAGGTGGGTAGCCATGGGTCAGATGGTTATGCCCGATATGCAGGCGTGCCAATCGTCGTTCTTTCAGTCGTGAAGGACGAGAACTTGTGGCCCAAACACCAAGTAGAGGCTTGACAGCGTGCAATTTATTCTGAAGTTGCTCATCCCAGTTTGCCAGCAAGTGCTGAAGACGACGACAGTCGATTACAGGACGAAGATCTGAGCTGGGGAGTGATGACATAGTCAGGTCCTGTAAGGGCAGCTTCTTTGGCAACACAGTCAGCACGCTCGTTCCCTGGAATACCAGCATGCTCAAGCACCGAATAAAATTGTACATCGTAGCCTGCCAGACGTACGGAGGGGCAAGAAATTAGAATTTGCTGAACTATAGGGTGCACAATTGACACATCAGTAAGGCTACATAAAACACTGCTGGAATCAGAGCAGAGGAAAACATTTCGAAGATGGCTTTGACGAATATAATGCAAAGTCTCCAAAATACAACCAATTCAGCAGTGAAGACTGGAAGTAGGATGGAGCTTGAAGCTAGCGCTAAGTTCATCCGTGACGAAGGCACAGCCAACAGAAACCTCATGCTTTGAACCATCTGTGTAGAAGACAGTGTAGGGGTAGTACTGATCCAGAAAAGAGGAGAACTCCTGACAAAATTCTTGATTGCTGGTGAGTCGTCTTAAATTACGCTAGATGAAAGCTGACGACTGGTGGAAGAACAGTCCACGGAAAAATGGGCAGGAAGCCCAATGGACAAATTGCATGGACGTCTAGTCCAAGAAAAGCCACAAGGTCTGTTGCACGAATGCTAAAAGCCCGAGTAGCAGTAGGTCGTGCTTGATATCTGTCATAGCTAGCACCAGCCACAAGGGCACGGATATGAATGTAATAGCGCAAGAGCAGGCAGTCCCAACGGTGTGAAAGAGATGGTTCATGAGCCTCGACATAGAGACTAGGAATAGGGTTGGTTTTGGAAAGCTTCAAGCGCCAAACGAAGGCCCAGATGATGAACAGTATCCGGATGACGTAAAATGGAAGGTCGAGCAGAACAATATGCAACAGAACTATAATCCAGTTATGAACGGATGAGGCTGCGATATAGACGCAGTATCACCACATGGTCAGCACCTCACGAAAGATGAGACACCAAACGTAGTAAGTTCATGGAGCGGAGACAGCGGTATTTCAGGTCTCGAATATGAACAGCCCAGGTAAGTCTTCTGTCAGATCCCAAGCCCAGAAAACGAATTTGGGGACATAGGACAGTCGAGAGCTGACAAGGAATAGCTTAGGATCACAGGCACAGTGACGAAGGCGATAAAAATGTACGCAGTGTGTTTTGGTATTGTGTGGCAGCGTGGAAGACCATCGGTGAAGGCGGTTGAGCGCTAACTGCAACTGTCGAGTAATAGTACGGAAATCACGTGAGCGACAGTAGATCGTAAAGTCATCCACATAAAGCAGTCCACGAACAGAAGGGGAGAGCTGCGACATCACGCTGTTCACTGCTACAGCAAAGTGACACTCAACACACTGCCCTGCGGAACTCCATTCTCCTGTGGAAACTGAGCAAAAGAGTAGCTCCAAGCTTGACTCTAAAATAACGTTGCTGGAGAAAGTTCTGGATGAAGAGAGCCCTGGATGAAGAGAGCCAAGTGGCCACGTAAGTCCAAGATATGCAGTGGCCGTAAAATGCCATAACGCCTAGCCGTGTCTTAGACTTTATCGAGGTCAAAGAAAATTCCTATCACAAGTTTCTGATAGCGGAAGGCATCCTGGATAGCACTTTCAAGATGGATAAGATGATCAGTAGTTGAATGAAAACGTCGAAAATCACGCTGGAGATTAGAAATGAGGCCATGGTGTTCAAGAAACCAGACTAGGCATGTATTGATCATCTTCTCCAAAAGTTTACACAGAGAGCTGGTCAAGGCGATCAGGCGGTAGCTTTCACTGGACGTGGCAGGTTTGGCAGACTTCAAAATAGGAATAATGTATGCTTTACGCCAGGCAGCATGGAAGGAGTCTTCAAGCCAGTACAGGTCAAGATGATGTTGCTTGCCAACGAGAGAGGAACTGAAAGGGTGTACGTTCAGTGCGTTGTTTCTGAGTGAGGAACTCTGCTGAGTAGTGAGTAAAACTGGAGACATCCGCAAAATGACGTCCTAATTCAGCAACAATTCTATCCTGATAAGTGACCAATACACCATCGATGACAAGGGCAGGAACAGAGGAAACATGCCCCTGGAGACGACGAAGCTGCGACCAGACCGCTGTCATTGAACTGCCAGCAGTAAGAGATGAAACATAAGTGCGCCAGCTATGTTTAGTTTGAATAATCAGATAGCGAGCATGAAGACGAAATTAAGCCAAATTATAATCTGTAGGAGCACGATGAAAAGTACGAGTGCTCGACGTCGGGCCAGAATAGCGTCGTGAATCTCCTCAGACCACCACGGAACGGTTCTTTTACACCGGGAACCAGCACAGATGGACATAGAGTCGTGTACAGCTGCCAGTATACTCTGCTGAAAGGCCTCACAATGATCATCAACAGAAAAACGGGGTTCTAAAGTGAACTGAAAAGTTGCAGAAAAACGAGCCCAATCAACTTTACGTAGTTTATAGGCAGTGAAGGAACGGAAAAGACAAGCGAAAGTCCATTGACAATAATAGGAATGTGGTCACTGCCACAGAGATCGTCATGCACGCGCCAAGTGAGGTGGGCACCAAGTTAAGGACTACAAATGGAGAGGTCCAAATGAAAGTAGGTACAAGTAGCAGTAGTAAAATATGTAGACTGCCATCATTTAGGAGCAAAAGTTAGAGTTGTCAAGGAAAGAGGCAATCTCTTGACCTCGAGGCTCATTCCGAGGAGAGCCCCATAGTGCATGGTAGGAGTTAAAATCACCCACAAACAGAAATGGGGATGGAAGCTGTCGGGCAATCGGTCAAGATCGGCAGCAGTAAAGATGACAAGGCGAGTAAGGTAGATAGAACAAAAAGTAACAGGCTGTCTCAAAAAGACACGAACAGCTATAAGCTGGAAATCACTGTTCACATGTACGAGAGCAGAGTGGTAGGCATCAGAGACACCGATTGCCACACCACCTGCTGCACGAGCAGCAGTGAGCTGATCATGACGATATTAAGTGTAACCAGAGAGAACTAAATTACTAGTAGAGGTAAAATGAGTTTCCTGAAGACAGAAGATGGTAGGAAGAAACAACGTCAATAATTGCTTAAATTCCTCGTAGTGTGTGGAATAACCATTTAGATTCCACTGAAGGAGATATTCAACAAGCGTCGAGAACAAGAAGCGAGGTACTGCGCTTGCCTTTTTGACGACCTTCCACAACAGTAAAATTATCAAACTCCTCCTCCACCATATCATCCATAAGAGACTCGTCATCACTAGCGGGACAGCGTGATGTATGCTTCTGTTTCTTTGCTCCAGGTGGATTAGAAGATTGGGTGCGTGGAGATTTCTTCGACTGTTTGGCAGAAGAAGTAGCTGTGGAAGAGATGGAGGCAGCCTTGGAAGCCTGAGACTGGAGCTGTTTTTGGTTCCTTCTTGGTGAGTGGTTTAGTAGGAGGCAGGCTGTGGAACAGCTTCAAAAGCTGGGATTTAGGGGCAATCGAGGTGGAGCCAGCAGCCGGAGCGGCAGGTGGCTGAGATGCAGAAGGTTGCTTAACGATCCGAGGAGACGAAGGATCATTCGGTGTAAGCGTAGGCTGCGAAGCGGAAGATGACCTGTGCTTCGAGCGGGAGATTCCTGATTTTACCAGTTGCAAGGGACTCCTTGGAGGAGACGGGCACACTGGGAACATCAAGTTCAGTCTAGGGGATGTATCGACTGTTTGAGTACTTTGAGATCTGGTGTTCTTCAAAAGTGAAGAGACACTAGTGCCAATGGAAACCTTGGATTATAGCCTGCGTTTAGCCTCAGCTGCTGATATTTTCTCTAAGACCATGAGTTCACGAATCATCTTCTCACCCACAAAATTAGGACAGTCATGTCACCAAGCTGGATGGCCACCTTTACAGTTAGGACACGTAGTTGGGGTCGCACATGGGGCCTGGCCATGAGCTGCTGAATTACAGTTACCACAAATGGCAGAGGTATTACAGGATGGGGCTGAGTGGCCAAAATGTTGACAGTTAAAGCACTGTACGGGTAATAGCATATACGGACAGACCTTCAAGCAGTGGTAAGCGATGTTCAACTGCGTCGGAAGGTTAGGTAAATCAAAGGTGATCATGTAAGAATCTGTTGGCTGCACTGTACCATTCTTCTTTGTGGCGATGCGATGCGCATCAGTAACACAGCTGTCCTTCAATTCTTCACAGATTTCAGATTTCGGTAATTCGAGGTCAAAACAGGTAATGACTCCCTTGCTGGTATTTAATTGACCATGAGGTTCAACAAGAATACGAACAGGTTCTAACTGGGTACAAGCTAAGAGCAGTCTGGATTGTTTATCGGAGATCGTTTGTACAAGTAATGTCCCATTTCTCAACTTGCGGATATGTCCGGGAGGAAAGGTTCGTGTGGCACTATGTTGTAATTGGCGATGTCTAACAAATGGAGATAATTTATTAAGAGCTCCGGATGTGTCACTTGACTTGTCTTTGATTATTAAGTACCTTGGTGCAAGACCAAGCTTTTCCCCTTTATTACGGATCGTGCCAGTATCCGTTTTGTGGGGCTGATGCATATCCATAATTGAAAAAAGCCCAAAAGTCATTCATCGTGGAATGGAGGCATGTAAGTCATGAATCGTTTAGAGAGGAATACTGTATTCCTCATACACTGCAGCATTGTTTCGCCAGCAGCGATGGAGGAGGATATCTGCTCCAGGATATGAGCTCCAGGACTGACTACAGGCGCTTGATAACATCGAGTTCTGAGGATTGGACGACCAAGGGGAGGGGAGGTGTTCATGAAACAAAACGCTGATATTCATGAAACAAAACCTGATCCTGAAACAAAACCGTAGTTCATCCTGATGTTCATGGAACGAAACCCCAATAACTCTAGTGGTATGAACTAACTCGCTGCATCTTGGAAATTGCACATCTCTGGTCGGCAATTCCTGCTGGCCCGCATCAACTTATGTGGCACCTACAATCAGCAATGTAAATTTTCCGGAAACTACATGTCGCTAGCGTGTCCCTATCCAACATGGCGGCCATCCGTAAAGTACGTTCCACGCATAACACTAAGGCCGATTTCCTGAAGAAACCAATCCAGATAGAAACATGAAATATTTGGAATCTTCAAAGGACATAAAATGCAACATTATACTGATATGGAGAACCACCCACGAGGTGCGCTCAAGGGGGTTACGGGAAGTAACTATAAAATTTTAAATAGCAACCCTCATCGTGTGGTAACTCGTTTGAAACCTAATGACATGCAGAGACTAGTTCTGGAAACTGATTGTCGCTATCGTGCGTCTGTCCATCATGGCGGCCATCCGCAAGTATGGTCGAAGTACTTGTAGTTACCCCTCGTAACCCCTTTAGGTCCCCCTCATAGGGAATTTACTTTATCAGCATAATGTTGTCTTTTATTTCCCTTCAAGGTTACAAAAGGTTTCCTGCTTCCATGTGTCTTGGTTTCTTCAGGGGATGGGCCTTAGTGCTATGCGTGGAACGTACTTCGACCGTACTTACGAACTGGCGCCATGTTGGATAGAGGCATGCTACCAACATGTAGTTTCCAAAACTGGTCTCTAAATGTGATTACCTTTCAAACAAGGTACCACATGGTGGGGGTTGTTATTTAAAATTTTGTCGTTAACCTCCGTAACTCCCTTAGGCCCTTCTTTTGGGGGATTCTCCTTATCAGCATAATGTCTTTTATGTCCCTTGACGGTTACAAAAGGTTTCATGCTTCTATTTGCCTTGGTTTCTTCAGAAGACGGGCCTTAGTGTTATTCGTGGAATGCACTATATATATATGGTGTTAATGAACTATGTCGACAAACTTTAAGAGGTGATTCCTCATATCAAAATAAGACAAACAGTTCATATGGACCTATGGCGAAAAACTCATAGTTTCAGAGCTAGGGCTGTCCAAAATCGCGAAAAAGCCAAACTTTAAGAGGACTTATTTCGAATTCGCGAGAATGTGGATGGTGGTCCTTATCAGCGCAAAGGAAGTCACGCATACGCAATCCAAAAATGCATATTTCATTTTTGTTCAATGGGTGTTCAGATTATTCCCTGCAGGATGAAAGTCCCAGACATGATATCAACCGAATTTTGAGATACACTTTGACTTTATGATTGGTCCAAAGTAGGCAAACGATAAGCCTTGATAGCAGTGAAAACAAATCCCTTGGCGCGATGTCGGAAGTGTTAAGGATCGTCAGCAGCACAGTCTCTCGTACTCGGGAAAACTCATGGTGCGATGGTTTCTTTCATGCTTTAAGTGAAGAAAACGTGAAATATACAGTGACGAAATACGTATCATCACACGTTATTCCGAACACAAAGAAACATGGAGCTGCCTGTTCCTAACACTTCTACCTTCCCTCCGAAGCATTGGATATCGATTGTTATCAAGGCTTACCTCCTGCCTACTTTGGACGCTCCTTGAAATCAGGGTATATCTGAAAACTCTATTGAGAGAATATCTGAGAATTATACCCTGTAAGGAATACTCTCTACACCTATTGACAATTGATGAAATATGCACTTTTGGATTGTGTATGCGTGGCTTCCTTTACGCTGATAAGAACCATCATCCATAGTTTCTGGAATTCGAAATAGGGCCTATTGAAATTTAGCTTTCTTCGTGAATTTGGACAGTCGTAGCTCTGAAACTATGCACTTTTCGCCATAGGTTCATATGAACTTTGAGGAATCACCTCTTACAGTTTGTTGGTATAGTTCGTTAACACCTTGTATATATATATATATATATATATATATATATATATATATAAAGTGACTAGGTTTGTGACTTAACTCTTGAATCACCCGAGCGATCTCAAATTTTCAACATAGATGAGCTTTGATACTAGAGTTTTTTTTTATTTCATCTTGACGGTAGAACCTAGGAGAGAGGGAGGGGAGGGGGAGGAGTACAAGAAAATAAATAAAACATAATGAATCTTGAACCATACAACTGATCTCGATCAAATTTTGAACACATGAGATTTGCACCTGGGGTGGGTAGAACTTAGGGGAGGGGGAGGAGAGGGATATATATAAGTTCAGGACTGGAATTTTTTTAATATTTTCCTTTTGACGGTAGAATCTAGAGGCGGGGGTGGGGACGGGAAGAAAGATATATATATATGAACCACCCTACCAATCTCGATCAAATTTTCAACATAGATGAGGTTCGGTCCGGCGATGGTTTTTATTATTTTACTTTGACGGTGCAACTTAGGGTAGGGGGAGTAAGGGGACCTATGGCGAAAAGTGCATAGTTTCAGAGCTAAGGCTGTCCAAAATCGCGAAAAAGTCAAATTTCAAGAGGCTCTATTTCCAGACACTGTGAATGGTGGTCCTTATCAGTGTAAAGGAGGTCACGCATATGCAATTAAAAAATACATATTTCATTAATGTTCAATGGGTGTGTATTCCGTGTAGGGTGAAATTCCCAGACATGCCATCAACCGAATTTTGAGTTATGCTCTAACTTCATGATTGGTCCAAAGTAGGCAAACGATAAGCCTTGATAGCAGAGAACACGGAATCCTTTGGCGCGATGTCGGAAGTGTTAAGGATCGTCAGCAGCACGGTCTCTTGTACTTGGGAAAACGCATTCTACGATGTTTTCTTTCACGCTTATAAGTGAAGAAAACGTGGAATATACCGTGACGAAATACATATCATTACATGTTATTCAGAAAACACACACACACACACGCGCGCGCGCAGAGAGTGGAGCTGAAGGTTTCTAATACGTCTGACTTCCCTCCGAAGCATTGGATGCCCTTTGTTGTCAAGGCTTACCTCCTGCCTACTTTGGATTCTCCTTGAAATCAGGATATATCTGAAAACTCTCTTGACAACATATCTGAGAATTACAACCTGTAGGGAATACCCTCTACACCTGTTGACATTTGATGAAATATGCACTTTTGGATTGCGTACACGTGGCTTCCTTTACGCTGATAAGAACCACCATCCAAAGTTTCTGGAATTCGAAATGGGGCCTATTGAAATTTAGCTTTCTCTCGATTTTTGACAGCCCAAGCTCTGAAACTATGCACTTTTCGCCATAGGTCCGTATGAACTTTTTGTCTTATTTTAATGTAAGGAATCACCTCTTAAGAGTTTGTCGGTATAGTTCATTAATACCCTGTATATACTAAAAATGAAAGTAACTGCCTTTTTGACTTCATCACTCTTCAACCACCCGACCGATCTCGATGAAATTTTCATCATAGATGAGGTTCAGACCTGAGATGGTTTTGTCATATTACTTTGACGGTGCAACGTAGGGGAGCAATATTTATGAATGATCGAAAACGACCGATATTAGTGTCGAATCTATAGTTTTCGGGGTCACTTGAAATGCACGACACTTCTGATGCTGATTAAATCCAAGTTCAGCACCGCAACTTGGAGAGGGGGAGGAAGAAGATATATAAAAATGATCTAAAATGACCAGTATCAGTGTCGAATACATAGTTTTCGACGTCCTAAGATGACCGGTGACACTTCCGATGCCGTGCCACGCAACATGAAGGAGGCGGCGGAGATATATATATATATATATATATATATATATACAATGATCGAAAATGGCTGATATTAGAGTCTGATACATAGTTTCTGGGGTCGCTGAGATGAACAGTGACACTTCCGATCCCATTTAAAACTAAATTCAGCCCCGCAACTTGGAACTGGGAAGATACATAAAAATGATCTAAAATGACCAATATTAGTGTCGAATCCATAGTTTTCGGGGTCGCTGAGATGAACAGTGATCTTTCCGATGCCGTTTAAATCGATGCCACTCAAAACGAAAACAGCATATTTCACGGCTACCGAACACATGAGACGTGCATTTAAATTTTCATTTTAACCAAGCGAAGCGGGTAATCGATGCTAGTAAATTATATACTACACATTCCGTATTGTTAGAGAACTCTCTTTCTGAATTTGAATTTTCCAAGAGAGAAAATAAAGACCATTTTAACATAATCTCTAAGATTATCGTACTCGGAAGTATCCAAATTCTTTAGTTAAAAGTATTCAAATGTTGACCAGTTCTAGAATATTTACTCATAACTGTTTTACAATTTGAATTCGAACAAAAATCTTTGGAGTGCCTATAGAGATGCAAAAATGCTGTCTTTGCGGTGGTGGGTTTTTCTTTCCATAAAAAGCAGGCTTTTTATTCAAAAAATGGACATTTCCGCTTCTTATGACTGTGTGTGAAGTACCATCTTTGATTTCTTGAAGTATATTCCACAATTAAAATTGTGCACTCACAACATTCACTACAGAGAGTACTATTTTCAGACTGGGACTGGCTATCTTGATTGATTTTCAAACTGACATTTCATCGGTTTCTAGCAACTGTAAGTTGTGCAACCGAACATAACACTAGTGTCAATTTGTTTGCCTCACCATCTTATCAATTGCTTGAAAGCTATACATTTTGTTAGGTGTTTTCCACGGGTTACCTACAGTCAAACTGGTACTGGTAAGAAAGAAAGAAACAAACAAAAAAAGTAACATAATCCATTTTTAGTTCAACATCCCACGGTTATGTACCACCGCTAAAGGAGACAGTGATGATGAGATGGATGATAATAGTGGAATAATGAAAGTAGGAGGAACTTCGAGAAAACCCATGCACACGATTATTGTCCACCACAAAGAACACTTGGCGGGAGCTGGGATCGTACCACGTTTTCACGTGCCACAGGTAAGTATAATGAAACTGAGCCACCGTGGACCCCTATCATAAACAAAGAAACAGATACAAAAGTCATATTCTCCGTTGGGTAACACTATTAAGAGCTTCAGAAACTTAAGGTACTTACGTCTATTTTATAAAATTAAAGCTATTAACGGTAGTTTTGAGCATTATGTTACTTTAATGGTAATAAAACATCATTATACACAGAATTATTTTCTTTCTTATCCTGTCAATATGTTTGATACGTAACTTGGGTATTGTGTTCTTAACTGGTCTCCCTCAAATTTTAACCATCTCAATAAATGCTACGTATATAAATATGTTCCGTATAATCTCCTACATACGTGTCTTAAGCTCCTAAACTATTACTAACTTTTAAGTTTCAGCTTATGCAAAACTGTAAATGACAATGTTGTTCCACGAAATTGCTACTTTTCCACAACAGTCACTGCTAACACTGTTCTACAAACAATTCGTTGGAACTAGAAAGCCCACTGCGTCCATTGATTTTCCTTTTCTCTTTCTTATTAAGTGATATTTTTGCATTAATTCTACAGAATGCAGGAATGCTTTTTCGTGTTTTAATGGAAAAAGAAATGTAGAACGTACTGTTATTTCTTCATTAAAGTCGAAATATTAAGAATAAAAATCCCAGGGCAAAAAAGCTGGAGAAATTTTTTTTTTTTTTTTTTTTTTTTTTTTTTTTTTAAGACAAGTCGTCTTTTCCCACCTCTTGCGTCTCTCTTTAACACCTCTCGTCTCTCTCTTGGTTCACAACTATGTCCTATTACCACCTAACCAATTATTTCAATTAGTTCAGCTTAAAGACTTGATACGACTCACTTTCAACGTCAAATCCCCAAGAAACATCAGGATCCAAACACGAAAGAATTCCAATCAATTTACACTTCATAAATATAACTTCTCCAGAAGTTTAAGAACAAATTTCTATAGACATTTTCTGTACTTTCGGAGAAAATTCAAAATATACAAGTCTGTTATTCGTTGGTATTTCTTATGCCACTGCATATAGCACCAACGTTAACATTTTTCACTTTTTTTTTTTTTTTTTTTTAATTTTTTAATTTTCAAATGAATTCGAATAAATGAACCAGAAGAACTAAAAGCTTCTGGTTTTACAAACTTTTGTATCACATTTATCACAGCCAATAAAGTCTTGGAAAGAAATGGACTGAGAGAAGCGTCAATCGGTGCTACTTCTAAAGCCAGTGAATTTAAAAAACCTAAGTTTAGGAATGAGAATTTTATATTCCAATATGCCTGACACGATCTGACAGTTCAAAGAACTGGAAACTTTCTTATAATTCCTGACACATTGAATATAAAACGGATAAATGTTAATGGCTCACTAGGTAACACTACTATTTTCAAGCCAACACAGAACAAAACTTGATTGGAAAATTTTCTGAGCCTCTACAGGAGGGTACTCGGCAGATAGTACTGGAATATCCTTTAAGTTGCGCAGAGCTCTTAGAAATTCAATGATTCTCCAGTTAGCCTTAAATGTTCCATGCATAACATGTACCGGTTGGCTTCCTTTATCAAGTATTACAGGATCATTTGGCGATATCTGACTTGAAGATACGCACAATTTACAATAGGCAAGAACAAAAAAAGTGTAGCCAAATGGTAACAAAAACTCGTTAAGCTTTAAAAAGAGCCATCAATTGAAATTTAAATAATCGTTTCTTTTAGTTCGAGGGAGAGACTCTCTCTGAAAGCGATTAAAAGATCAGAAGCTGTAGAATGGACCAAAAATACCGGTGTCAAATAACGCGTGCTAATTTGTCCTTTCAGAGTACTCCAGAACCGCACATTTATATCAATCTCCTTCTTTTGAGACACTTCATTACGAGATTCATCAAAACTCACAACATAAAAGTACACTTTAGATATCTACAGATTTACTTTATACTTAAAGATCCAGGGTCCGACGAAATTAGACCGGCTATCCATCCAGTTTCGACCGAATGCATACGCTGATGTGCAACTTCATCAGCAGTTTTCGTAAATTCATAGGCACTTCAGAAATAAACCCCTTCACGAATTAAAATACATTACAATGAAAACAGGTAAGTTTAAACACGAGAAACCACTCTTCAAAATCCCTTCATTTGTGTGGGAAGCTCCAATAAAATCGAAACTAGTGGGAACGAAAAAGAAAGAAAAAGAAGATTGGAATTATGTGTGCGTCAAAAATGAATTTACTATTGCATCTTCATCCAACTGCATTCCGTAGGTGAATCACCGATTATATTCCACTGATCACGCCAAAAACTAAAGATAATATGCAGAGCTGCAGAACAATACTGCTACATAAGAATGGCGGAAAATACAGCTAAGTTTCTCAGTTTAAAGTTGCAAAATATCATTCTTAGCAAATCAAAATTCCCCGACTCTCAGCAAAATTCCCTGACATTTCCCTGTTTTCGAGATTTATAGCCAATTTGTTGTTCTGTCCGTTTGGCCGCCACAAACGACCTTTCACTTCATATGCATCGCTGCGTTGCAGGGAACTGATCCTGCGTATGTTATGGAAAGCTTCAGACTCCCACCGCAAATACTACCAATGGACCACGACCCACTCGAGTGGCTATTCTGGAGAACTGCCACTGAGTCTCTCGCAGCCACAATGCACTCACCATGCTCAAAGTTACTACAATGGACAATAAGCGTTCAGTGGCATCGTCCTGACATTGCAGAGACTACAAAATCCACACATGACAGATTTACATACACAACTACACTGTTCGTGTTGTCCGACAACGTTTAAACTACTAGCAGCACCTCCTTTCAGTCACTACTAGCAACCTTCCGTCTACGATAGCCGGTGTGCTAGGAACTTCAAACTAAAATCAGCATGCCGTCTACAGACACACTCTGTAGTAGGAATCTTATTAGAACAAAATTATACATACAGGGTGTTCTTAAATAAATTTCAACGAGTATATAAATTCTTAAGTTCTTATCTTTTACCTTTTCTCTTCTCTGTATAGATAAATAAATAACAATATTAACAACGTAAACATACAATTTTTATACACGTTAATGGAACAACTCCATTATAATTAACGAATTCTAATGCCTGAATACTCTGAATTTCACAATCTCTACTTCATACATTTGGTAGAAGAAAATACTATTTCCGAGACCCATATACTTCAGAAAATGTACATATTTACCTTATATCTTTATCCCAGAGCAGCATTTTAACATGGTTGATAATGCACTGCATGCCCAGCTTTATCAAAATACCCTGTTCTGAATTGTCGCTGATAGCGTGTCGAGTAAAGCCTCGTTCCATATCGTAATTGTGGCAATCACCATCTAAAAGCGCTGACCGCATTTCTCCCTGTAGAACTTGGGTGCCATGCTTTGGGTGAGCAACGTTCTCTTCTGCCACTGAAATAATAAACAACAGGAAAACGTTATGTCTACTATTTATTACTAACGTTAAATACAGAACATATTCAGATATTGTGCTCTTAATTTACAATGCAGTTAAGTATAAAATTTTATTTACATATTAATATTTATCATAATTAAATAGCGGTGACGATATGGATATTTTAGAATGGCCTGATTCTGATACAAAGTCAAGTAACAAAGTACCATTTATTTATTTATATTATGCCCAAAAACTTCAAATAAATAACTGGCAAAAAATAAGTGACTGACTGGAGACCTTCGACAGCTTAATAAAGCGGATATTTCTGATATAAAGAATACCTGCTTCGACACAGGTTACTACTTCAATTCGTGGTAGGTGACATTGTGGCCAAGGGTGTTTTCCCCATTCACTACTTCATTCCTAAATCTTCATTTACTTGCGTTGTGGGGTATAGCTATAAACCGTAAACCTAACATTTGCAAGAAACAAAATGTAAAATCTTTATTAAAGAAATTAAATGTAAATCTTAAGTTTTTTGTTCTACTGTGTTGTCAGCTCGTGGGGCACGAGGGTGTCTTCAGACAAAACCCCACTTAATGAAGATGACTACACACGGGCCGCTTTGGGATTTCATCTGTGTTGCCAACTAAGTGTACTTCTACGTGGACTGGTCATTACGCAAACTGTCTCTACACGTTCAAGATTTGTCTTGAACGCTCATGTCGTCTGACGTAACTGCGTAAACTACTTTCGGTTTGTCCGAATATTCAGTTCCCTTCCCTTTCACAGCACGGATTTCCTTTGCAGCTTTCGCAATTTTCACCCACACACCCTTTTTTTCAGTAACGACTTAATAGTATGTGAATAAGCCACTTTATCGACCTCTACGTGTGACCGGCTCAGTTTGACTGTGGTGCGAAAACAGGTGCTGCCTATCTAATGACTGACAAACACTACACATCACACTAACTGGTTATACTCGACACTTACAGAAACAATATGAAACATTCGGATAAGTTTAAAAACACACAAACTTATGCCTCACCCAGTAAAACTATTTTTGTGCTTAATATTCCGAGAAACACTTTTTGGTGAACCACCTTTTTTTATGCAACGTAATGACTACAAACTCACCACTTCACCTAGTAACTATTGTCACTACTGAAAGTAGTGTGGTTCTCGAAATTAACAGTTCGACATAACTGATACTCGAAATACTTCACGGTAAGTATTATTATATTTACAATTTAATCATGTACTATGCTATACTGTGATTACTGATTAAATAATTTATTTCTAAAACATTTCATTACCTCATCCGAAAATAAACCATCCTTTTTAAACTTCTCCCACAGATGGAAATTATGCCACTCTCGATGATTGTAAAAGGTTTGTTCATGAAATATGTATTCAATTATTAAATCAATTTGCAAGAAAGAAACTATTTTCTAGTTTCACCTACAGTATATAGTTATTTTTAAATGTCAAGGTAAAATATGAAAATATACGGAATATACCAGAAAAATTATAAATTTAAAATTTTGTCTCAATAAAAAGAATTTTCCTTGTCGAAGTTTTGTAAACTATGCTATTACTTTCTTTCATTTTCTTATATTTGGTCTAGGAATTAATTCGTGCGGTTTTACAAAAGATGGCGTAACTATTTTATTGTCCCATAGTTTCGTTAATCCAAACATGCGTTGAAAACTACTGTCATTGAGCATCTTGTTTAGTATATGTCAGTTGCTTGAAGCGGAAACAACAACATTTTTTCTTCAACTGAAAATGGCGCATTTTGTGCCTGATAAAGTGTTTTTGCGGGGAGTTATTCTTCATTGCTTTAACATGAAGAAAAGTGCTACCGCAAGTCATCATATTTTAGTGGAAGTGTTTGGTGACCATGCTCTAGCTGAGCGAACGTGTCAGAAGTGGTTTGCACGGTTTAAAGGTGGTGATTTCAGCTTGGAAGACCAAAAGCAATTTGGACAGCCAAAAGAATTTGAAGATGAAGAATTGAGAGCATTGCTTGATCAGGATTCGTGTCAAACGCAGGACGAACTTGCAGAAGCATTTGGAGTTGAGCAAACAACAGTTTCCAAACGTCTCAAAGCCACAGGAATGATTCAAAAGATGTCTTATTGGGTTTTACATGAATTGAAAAGAAAGACGTTGAAAGAAGAAAAACCGTTTGCGAATTGCTGCTTCAAAGACAGAAAAGGAAGGGATTTTTGCATCGAATTGTAACTGGTGATGAGAAGTGGATTCATTACGAGAATCCTAAACGAAAAAAGGCCTGGGTGAAGCAAGGTGAACCAGGTCCTTCACAACCGAAACGAGATATTCATTGTGCAAAGGTTATGCTGTATATATGGTGGGATTTGAAACGTGTGGTGTACTATAAAATTCTGAAACTTGGTGAAACTATTAATGGACACCGCTATCGACAACAATTAATGCGTTTGAAGCAAGCTCTGGCCTGAAAACGACCAGAATGGAATAACAGGCATAATAAACTTATTTATCAAGATGATAACGCTCGACCACATGTCGCAAAACCGGTCAAAACCTATTTGGAAAATGTCGGATGGAAAGTGTTACTCCACCCGCGATATTCACCAGACACTGCTCCGTCTGGCTACTACTTGATCGATTGCATGAATAACGATTTGATTGGACAGCGGTTCACTTCTTCAAAAAATATCGAAAAATGGATCTTTGATTAGATTGCGTCAAAAGATGAGGAATTCTTTCGACACGGAATCCGTAAATTGCCTGAAAGATGGGAGAAAGTAGTGGCTAGCGATGGACAATATTTTTGTTAACGTATTCATTTACTTTGTTTTTGAAATAAAGCTTCAATTTTTATTAAAAACCGCACGAATTAATTCCTAGACCAAATACGTACAAATGGATTACATAGCTGTACAGTTTTATAAAGATCATTCTCACCACAACACCACTATCTAAACGAACGTTAAATTAACAATAAACCACCAAATCCACTCACTTTTGTGCCCCCAAATTCTTATTTATCAATTAAAAAATTACATTAAACGTCGAATTTTCGCTAATAGCTGTCAGCATTGTCAAGAGTTAGTAATTTGATAGGGTTAGAGTATACGAAAATTTATGGAAACTGAATTTCCATACGGTCTATCCCTACCAAATTCCGTTTCTTACTTAAATCTTTACAATGCTGAAAGCTATCAACAGAAATTCGAAGTTTAATATATATATATATGTATGTATGTATATATATTTAAAAAAAAAAAAAAAAAAAAAAAAACGTAAGAATGTGGAGAAGCTTTGGAGTACTTCAGAGATTGGTTGATAACATTGCTCTTCAAGCAGTTTACAGTACAATGAACGTAAGTTACTTCACAAATTAACGCAGCTATTGTTCCCACTCACGACGTTTTATCAACACGAGTTACAAATGGAAACTTTATTATACTTACTTAGGTATCCTCGATATTTAAGTTCTGTGTCACGACATTCTGTGCGAGCCTGTATCGCATCTAATATACAATCTGGACTGACAATTCCAGCCGGGCGAACGACTGTCAGTAGTTCTGTTAAGGACATTAAAGGTAGCCTTACTGCAGACAAAATGCTACGAGAATCTTCATCTGGATTATGTTGAGCCCACTCACAAACAGCTCGAAATATTTCCACTTCCGGGGCACAAAAGGAATCTCTCATTATGATTTCTTTCAACGCACTCTGTGGATGAACAACAAATATTTCTTAAATGATAGTAATAAACTAGCAAAATCTTATAGTAGCTGTCAAAGCATATATTAATTTATAAAACATATCCCTAAATCAGAGTTTACACTAAAATTCTAGTATTGATTTTCTTGAATTTCCATAAATAAGTAAATTTTCCCTGACTCGCAACTCTATCATTTGTGGTTAGATTTAGAAATCTTTTCAATCGGCCTCTATCATCCATCCCTATAGCCTTGAAACGCTCTCATTTTTTTTTCTGCTACAGTATAAGCGTACTTTCTTATTATAAATAATTATTATACGTCAAACTTTTTGTATTTGGAATCCAATACAACACTAGTGTCAAAATAATATGTTTCAATATCTTAACATTGTAAATATACTCACAAACATAAACAAATAAGTATGTATAACACACAAAGAGTGAAAAGTGATTGACTGGGCCGGAAGTCGAACCCTGATCTGCGGCATATCGTGTTGAGGTGTTAACCACAACGCTACCCACTCCGCTTCCCAGAACTAGCCAAACACCCTCCTGAGAGCACCGACTACAGGAGAGGATGTTTGACTAGTTCTGGGAAGTGGAATAGGTGGCGTTGTGGTTAACACATCGGCACGGTACGTCGGATATCCGGTTTCGAGTCCCGGTCCAGTCAATTACTTTTTACTCTTTGTATGTTATTGAATTAGCACCTACAGAGAATTTGGTGTCTCCTGTCTTATTAATATATAATTTGACACACCTTTTTATCTACAATCAACAAACTTACGTCATTTTTTTCCTTCTGTAGCATTTGAATTTTTTATTTCATTTGTTGTTCTTTTAAAGATTGAAGTTTAACACCTTTCGGACCTCTTAAGTTAGTTTATTCCTGAAGGTAATTTTATTTTTTTCCTTATTGTTTTCTTGAAATCTGTCTTGATTCTTTGAGGTGGTGGGGAACTTGAAACAATCTACTCTCCTGTAAAATTTAGCTATTTCCTTACTCTCGACATATTTTGAAGCCTTTCTCTGGTTCTTTTTAATTTCCCTGATTTCTTCCAAGGTCAGTGTGAACTCTACAGATATAGTTACCGGCACGTAGCATGGCTGTTCAAGGTCACAATGTGCTGGCCGAGGCGTGCTTCCACTTTATTCTCTTGCAGGGTTGGCAGAGTAGTTAGCTACATTGCACTGCAGAAAGTACGTTGCAGTGTCTCAGAGTTATAAGGTATGTGTATGTGTATAAAACACAATCACAATATTCTAGTAAATATGCGAAAATATTGCCGCTCACGTACTGGAATTATGTTCATGTTACGCAGTATAGATTAATGTAGGGACGTCAAATTTTCGTTATTTTCTGCCCAAAATAGTTGTTATTTTCGACAAATTGGTGCTATTGTTTGTGTAATTTTCCGGATAGTTGTAATAAAATTGAAATATATTACACATTTTCTCGGATTAAAATAAAAATGGGTTATACAATATAAATGTCATCATTTCGAATGAATTGATGCACTTCGATCTCAAAATAAATTTTAAGACAGAAATACATGCACACATGTCATTATTAATTTATTTTTATTATTTCTACTATAAAGATTTTTTTTATCTGTTATTAATCCCTCTGTGACAGTTTATTTGATGTTATTGGATGCTGGAATAATTGTGTAGAGCTGGCAGCACTGCCGGTTATTGGAAAGCGGATTGACGGTAGGATCGCTGTTCGGAATTCGTCTGCTTTTGCAGTGACCTTGAGCTGCCACGCTACGTGCCGGTTACTATACACAGTAGCTTTCTGTTCACTCATTTCCGCAGAAAGATTTTACGTTCTCAAAAATATTCAGTATCTACGGATGTTCTCGTTAATCGAGTGCAAGGGTGAAAAGAAAAAAAGCTTTCTTTCTAAAAGAGCTCTGTTCCAACAGTTTGTTCCTCAACTACTACCTCAAAGTCATCTCCTCAGCAGTCAGAGATATCTGCCAACCGAGGATATCACCTTCTAATCTTATCAGCAAACCACCACCCAACACTATTCCAGTCTACGAGTACATTTCCTACAGAAACTAACGATTCTTGCTTACTCCACACTCACAACCTCACCTGAAACTGAAACAGTTTTCCCATTTCCCTGATATCCTTGTCATACCCTCATTATGAGGATTGGTCTCTTGAAAGATCCCCGCATCTCCACTGAATCAATGTTAGAAACCTGCTCGATATTCGACACCAGTTTGACGTTTCAACCCCTTATCACCACGATAACATACACTTTCTGTCATTCTGGTAGTTATGATTCTTCCAACCTAATTTACATCCTTATATGCATCCCCTGTCAAGCCTTCTACACTAGCGTTAACTCTTAACTATCTTTCGATTAGCATCAACAATCAAACATATTTCCAGCGCTCTCCCCATCTTCTTTATGCCAGAACACAAAAACCATCACAACAGTACACCACATTACTTCCGCACGTAAATATACCCAAAACTCTTCCCTAAGATCTTCCATGGCGCTCAGAAAGAGATGAAAAGACGTCAATTACAATTCTGTCCGCGAACCGCGCTCATGGTGTTAATCATCTGTAATATTCTGGCTCCCTACGCTCAGTCCGTTTCCAGAATATTTCTGTCTTTGCTAATTTCTTTTATTACATTTACATTTAGGTGGTGAGCACGAATTCCCAGACTTTTCCAGGTTTTCTAGATCACGATTTATAAATTTCCAGCTCTATATACAATGTAAAAAAAGCAACTAGATTTTTCTCCACCCATGGTTCCTCATATACAATGCATGTATAAGTATATAGTAAGTGTGTAAATAGAGAAATTTTGCAAAACAAATATATTTTGTAAAATATTCTCTACCAGCCGGGAAAGGCAAAAAGGAAAATGGATTCTGAGATGTCAAAATTCGTATTTAACCCTTTCACTGCGTAAGTCGACTTTTGTCCACGGAAAGAAAACTTCTCTAACTAGTAAATGTCGACTATAGTCTATGTTCAAAAATTTTTTGTCTGTATCTTGGAATTGTCGAGAGAAGTTGTCAAACGTGTTCGATGCGATTTTTTGCATCCTATTGTTTATCGAAAACAACAGAATGCAAAAAATCGTACGTAACACCTTTAGCGACTACTCTCGATAAGCCAAAGATATAGACCAAAAAAAAAAAAAAATTTTTGAACAATGACTATAGTCGACATTCGCTGGTTAGGGAAATTTTCTTTCTGCCGACAAAAATCGACTTACGCAGTGAAAGGGTTAATATTCCCTGAATTTTCCAGGTTTTCCAGGTCAGTGGGAACCGTGACATTATTGCTCCTACATATCTTCAGTCTTCTCTCTGATTTCTAAGGAGTTTGGTTACCAACCAGAACCCTCTTATATATTTACTCGCGCTGTTTTAATGAGATTGTAATATAGACATTTAGTTAACGATGTACACACTACATTTTCGGCAGAAGAAACTACTCTTAAGTGCAATGAAATCAGACTAGAAGCATACTTACAGCAGAAAGATTTAAAAAACTCTCATTGTTGATGATTTCCAAAGCGTGACGATCCATGAACGAACAGCAAAATCTAGTCAAAAACTGCAACTGGTACAAACGCGCAGCATCATATATTATGCACACATTACCTATATTCAAGATTTTCCGTAAGTAGTCCGATATAGCAGCTTCAAGATCAACAAATCCGTATAAGTGGGCCAAACCAAGAATATCCAAAATAACCTCCTCCTAGAAGATAAAACGCCATTTGAAGGTATTATAAGGATTTGGTACTGAGAAGAATGACGGAAACAAAACCCTAAAATTATGTATAAGATGGAATTCTATTATCAAACTTAAAACAATTATTACTAAATTCTAAACACTACAACTATTGCTAAATTTTAATAAATTATTCAAAGTATGAAAAAGCAAAACGTAACAAGAATCCAGGGAAGTCTCTCCGAAGCGCCATTCCACAAACTATTAATGGCGCTGGTCCGTTTACTTTAATTGTAAAGAATTTCAGTATATTTTAAACAACAAACAAACACACAGAAAGCAGTTGGTAGGTTCTTTCCCTGGACCCATCAACTTAGTCAATGGCGGATAAACATGTTACGTAGATGTGCTGAACATCTATAAAAATAAAACTTAATATAGTTGATGCTGACAAACATAAAATTTGTTTTATTTTTCGCAGATATGCGAGATACGCTTGGCACCTTCAGGAAAAGCAGGTACTACGGAAAACTAACCACAGGGACTTTATACCGGTAGATGGAATAAATCCGTAAAGAAATACTAATAAACTTTACATATACACAAATATACATGGGTACAAACTGTCACTTTTTGAAGTAAAAATGAAATTAAATCTTTCATAAATACTAATAAAAGAAGAAAACAACCGATTTATTATTCTACACACCAAATCCTCTATAGGTGCGAATTCTAACGCAAAGAGTGAAAAAGTTCCTGACTGGACCGCAGTTCGAACCCGGGACCTCCGACATACTGTACCGATGCGTTGACCACTACGCCACCTAGTCCGCTTTACTTTTTTATTGTTTTTGTTCAGTTTAACGTCGCATGATTATGCCCCTTAGGCTAAGGGAAACGTCGATTAAGACCACTGAACGATGGACGAACTGATGGAATGAGAAAGTGGGAGGAAACAGAAGTACCCCGAGAAAACCCACGAACACGACGCTGTCCATCAGAAACTTTCTTGGCCAGGGATCAAACTAGCGACCTAAACTTTTTTAAACATAGAAACACTAATGGTTATTCAGGTGTCTATGATGTAGTTTTAAAACTAATGCCTTGTTGACATTAATTCATGATATTCATGCGTTTTGTTTTTCTTTCTTTCTTCATAAATCTGCTTCGTTTAACCAATTTTCCCACGCCTCAATTGTATGAGATGCGTTCGTGATACGCCTGAAAAACGTCAACATTAAATTCAGGCCTGGAAACTTTGGATAATGTACAGAGATATGCACAAAAATTTCCCAGTTAAAGGAGAGAGACATACATATGAAGGTGTAATGAGGAATAGGTCTGAAATATTTCGTTAAAATATAACAATTTTTCAGGCCATGTTTTCAATTTTAACTGTTGTTCTTCCTCTCCTCATTAGTCATACTTCTAAAAGATAACAGTAAATGTTAATGAATTTACATTTATATCCGTTCTCTTCTAACGATAAACTAATTCGAAAATCACTTTCATTAAAAATATACTGGCTAACTATATTAGTTCTTGAAAATCTCACAGAAACACGATTTTATTTTTAAATATTATTATTTTAGTGTGACTGAACATAAAGAAAATACTGAAATTATTTCAAGTTAGGGTTCCCACTCAAATATACGGCTTTTTCACGGTTGAAAAGTTGATAAAAACCTCACTGACTACAAAACCACAATAATAAACAAAAAAAAACTGCCCCGTACGGCTTCTGACGAGCTTTTTTTCTACTGAAAATTTCCAAGGTTTGATAACAAAATTAACGGCTCATTCACTGTTTCATGGTTGAATAGGCACCATGCAAATACACATTACGGAGGTATATCACGGGGTAGTAACTGTTTCATGAATAAGAACAGATAATTACAACAAAGTATTGTTTAAAAACACCAGCACCACAAATAAATATCTATTAGTGTTTCGTATGTTTAAAAATAAAGTTGTATATAAAAAGATTATTTGTATTTTCTTATTGTACTCCATTTACCCTTCTTGGGAAGTTCAATAATGTGATATCCTTCCTGAATATGTCAAGTAAATCTCTCATTTTTTTGTTTTAAATTTAAAATCATTAGATATAAAATACGTTTTGCACATTACTATACTTTTCTTCCGTACGTCTTTGAATAAGGATTTGTAAAACTAACAATTTATTTTGCAACAAAGAACAGTATATTTTAAATAATCTGTATGAAATATTTACTACTGCGTCTAAATTGCATGATACTACTTCAACAAACATTGTCGCATTCATCGGTATCTCAGGGAAACTCACATGTAACTCTTGTTTCCTCTCAGAATGTCATCTTGCACTTAATTACGTGTGTCCAATTGAACAGTGATTAGATTAAAACTTTTTTCTAACGTTTTGTTCTCGAACAACATGTTATGAACGATCTAAATTGCTTCCTTGCTACTGTAAACACTGCACTAGATCAGGTATAACCATAAACTTAATGTAGCAACTTGTTAACCACTGAAAAGCATGTAAGATTGGTGCTATAATCATTAACATATAATCTGAGATGGGACAGGAGCTGCTCGTGAGATTCCCTGAGCTATTGATGATTACGGCGAGTGTGTTTGACGAAACAATATAGTACAATCACAGCACTATTCAGACTTTGTTTTAACGAATTACATAAATACTTAAGATTATATATTCAAATAAACATTTATTAGATAGTTTTTAAGTAACGTAACTATAACGAAACTGAAAACCATCAATCAACGGACATGTCTAATTCTATCTATTGGATAATTAATATAAAGTTCTTAATTAAATACTTTTAGACTCGTCACTGATATATACAGGGGTTTGACCAAAAAAAAAAAATCTAAAACGTTTGCAAAAGTGTGAAAATCATACCTAGTATGGTGTGGGGCCTCCTTTTGCGTCCAAAACAGCTTGGATCCGACGTGGAATGGACATATACAGCTCCTGAATCGTGGTGTATGAAATTTTGTACCATTACATGCTACAAAACATGCTACGGTTCCTTAAGAGATGCTGGTGGAGGGTATGAGACCGAACACCATAATGGCTCAATGATGTTCAGATCTGGTGATTGTGGGACCCAGAGGAGGTCTGATAGCTCCTGGTCATGCTCCTCAAACCATGATTTCACCATTTTTGCAGCGTGACAGGGTGCCAAATCATCTTGGTAGATGTCATCACCATCAGGGCCATGGGGAGAACCTGGTCCCCCAAAATGGGCTCATACGCCTTAACATTTATCATTCCATGCAAGGCTATGATGGGACCTGCAGAAAACCACGATATCACTGCCCATACTGTAACAGAACCACCCCTATGCTTTACAGTTGGGAGCAGTCAGTCTGCATCATAGGCCTGCGACGGCGTTCTCCATACGTAAACACGACCGGTTGTTGGAAACAAGGTGAAGGTCGATTCATCGGACCACATTACGTGTTTCCACTGCTCATGAGTCCACGCCTTGTGGTCCTTGCACCAATGGATACTTCGCATTTACTGCTATGACCAGGGGTTTGGCGATAGTGGCCCTACCATGAATTTTCATTTTATGAAGTTCCCGTCGCACTGTTTTCGATGAAACCGAGTTCTGTAGGCCGGAATTGAGTTCAGACGTAATTTTCATTGCAGTGGTCTTCTTTTTAGCTGCTACAATCCGTTTTAATGCCCTCCAGTCCCTATCTGACAGGATTGTCTTTCGACCACTGTTGTGCTTTGCAGATGTCGTTTGCCCATGAATTGTGTATGCCCTCGTGACATTGGACACAGTGCCTTTCGATACCCCCACAATGTTCGCCACTGTTGCAACTGAAGCTCCAACCAGACGGGCACCAACGATCATGCCTCTTTGGAAGTCTGTCAGGTCGCCCATTTTACTGCACCACGTTCACACCACGACACTCAAAGGTGAACAGGTTACTGCTGACGGAAGAGGAAGGTCCACATAACACATTGAAAACAAACAACGATCGGCAACCGCAGCACGTGTTGTACAGTGGAGGGCCAAACTTACGTGTCCTGTATGAGTGTTTTTAACTTTTTTTTTTTTTTTTTTTTGTCTATCCCTGTATATTATCTTTGTATGTATTCTTATATTAATTATGTAAACAGTTAGTTATAAATTTCATCATAAATTTTCCATAAGCGCAATATGCCGTATTTTTGTTTTTTGTAATGTGAGAAAGTAAACGCGTCACCATCTTTTGTCTGGTGTGAAAAAATGGAATACTAGTGTCGGTATCTCTTATGGAGTATTTTAACAGTGAATTATGTGTTGGGCTTAGTGTCGTGTCTACAAAAGAAGAATATTTCACTGCATTCTACAGATCCAGATAGTTCTGCAGAGACAGATAAATCATTCTTTAATATTATTTTATATTTTAAGTTCGTTTTCTCCGAAAGATAACAGGTCTTTTACTTTGTATTGCTTTTGTAGACGGAAAGTTCAAGTAATAAATACTTCGTACACAATACTTTTCTTTATACATTCAATCAATAAAGAATATCTATTATAGATTTACGTTTAAAATATTTTACCTAGGTAAATTATTATATTAACACATCCTCCACCACTATTAACAGATGATTTCCCTTGTGGATAAACGGTTAGTGTAAATGCCTTTGGTGTGAGTCCCGGGTTCGATTCCCGCCGGAAGCTCATGTGATTCGGATTCCACGTTCAGCTGCAGGTCCAAGTCTCATATAGCCACGCTGCTGAAAGGGACGCTAAACTCATCAAATCAAATTAAACTATTAACAGATCAACTAGACTGCACGAATTTTTAGTTTGATGTTGTACTTACGATTTTTTTAATTTCTTTTTTTCCTTGCATTCTTTAAAGATTACCACCAAAAAAAAATTATGTTGGTCAAATCACAATATTTTTTTATATGAAAAGTTGCATATGTTTACATAGAATCATAAAACAGAAACTTGTCGTAACTAAATTGTACAAAAAATTCGTAAGCTTGACCGCTGTACTTAGTGTTCGATGCAAAGGGCGTTTTTTGTTTTACTACTTAACTCATTATTCAAGATGTGATGAAATCATTTCTCGTTAGTGTTGACAAGTACTACGTACGTAAAGAGTATGTACGTCACCATTAGGCAAAAAGAAGCAACCATCTGCTAGTTAACCGTGTATAATGCACTACTTAAAATGAATTTTTTAAAAAATGTCAATAATTATCGGCAACAAAACACATACATTTTAACACCACCAAATTATTTATTTCTAAATTTTCTCGAAAACCCAGGGATAAAACTGTATCCTTTTTGGAGTCTACAACAGGCTGAAGAAGGAAGCTGCATCTTCCGAAAGCGCTACCTGTTGCATGTAGAAGAAAATTCGGTTACATATTTTTTTGCAGTGAGCCCGAACTTTGACTTTCTGCGATGAGGTTTAGTAAGTCAAAACGTTTCTGCAGAAATTCCAAAATAAATGAAGATGATACTATAGCCTGTCTATCTCAGGTGTGCCCTCGGAAGATATGCCAACTATAATTTGGCCCCACTCCCACCACCCTCTGTCGGATGAAACGCTCCCTTTGCTTAGGGAAAAGAAGTGAATGACCTCAACTGTGTTGCCAATTTGTCATTCAGTCGTTTGGTCTTGACCAGTGAAGATCATAGGCTACTTAGAGTGGCTAACAAGACAGAGTACAGTGAAGCCCGTGAAATAATTCATTGTGGCCAAGGTTACTTGCAATGTGGCAACGCTTCTGCATCAAACAATTGAAAGATCTCGACCGCAGCAACTTATCCCTCCTTTTTCGAGGAAGATACAGGAAAACACACATCAATAGTAGCGCCAGAAGGGACACAGATGAAATAGAAAGGCTTTATCATATTTTTGTTATAGCGTTACATGGCAATTATTCTGCGCATGTTCTGCTATGGGGGCGGTGAGTAGTAACCTTTCTGCTTTTTCTCATTGAATATAATCACCGCTCGCAATATTGTAATAAAAGCAACTTTGTTTCGCAAAAATGCGTCAGCTTGTTTGCACCAACCCAAATCAAGCACAATCACTTCCCATCATCTCAGCATCACTGGCGTCTGATTCTTTACCCTCGCTAGACGATCTAGCATGCAGCTCAGATTCACTCTCACAAAGAAGGTAATCTTCAGTCTCATCAAGATTATTGGAAACTCTAGTTTTTCTGAAACTTTTCGTAAGTTCTTTCGATATTGACCGAACAGCCACAATTAACGGTACACTTCTGACCCAGATGCACGTTGTGAACTGCTTCCTGGACTTCAAGTTGCTTTGTACATGATGTAATTTCTATAGAATTGTCTTACACTAACTTTGAATGGATGACTGATACACACTTCCAAAGCTGCAACACACAATTTTCTCGTAAATTTAGTAGTGCCGCCTATATTTGCGCAAATTCGGTATTATTGGCTTAGGCTTATCTGCAACACTGAATAAGAACATTTCTGAGTCGATAAGTATACTAGAGGATAATCCGAAATATAATAAATCAGTTAATCAGTTAATATATTATAATAAATCAGAAGCTTGTGATTCTGTTCAGAAAAGAAAAAAAAGAAATCCACTTCATGCAAACTACCTATATTTTTGAACACGAAATTGCGCCAAAAAAAACCTCGTCTTGAACTTAAATATACTGTAATTATATTGAGAACTATTTGTCAGAATTTATTATGTTCGTCATTGATTAAACTCGAACTTTATCCTCTTCCGTATCTACCACTTTAGCCTTGAACGTTCGCAGATTCAGTGGATCTTCCCAGAGTAACATTAAGGGAGATCCGTATCTCATGTAACTTTTAGTGTAGTTTTATAGTAAGTTCTCAAAATAAACTCAGTATGTGGTGCAGATGCCTCTTTCGTAATCCTCTGATAACACACGAATATGAGTGTTCGTCTTGCATCAGGGTTTGAAAAAAACCGGGTATTTTTGAAAAAACCAACCCACCTGGGCCCATATGGGTTTTTTCGGGTTTAATTGTTTTTTTTTTTTCGTAATATTTCAATGTCTTTAAGGTAAAATTGTTAAAATATGATTTACATTTCAAGACTGTCATTGTCACAAATTGCAACAACTTTCTATTAACTGCTGTTTTGAAAAATGGCTGCCATTTTGAAATTTTACATTGGATCGCCGCCAAAATAAATACAGCTAATTTAGAGTCTCTTGTGGTTCTACTCTGAAGTTTTCAACGTAAAAACCGAAAATTGCACTTTAGCGTGGATACTTTTTTTTTTTTCCCCACCATTTTGAAATTCTACGTTGGTAGGCCGCCAAAATCTATACAGGATGTCTCGTGCTTGTAACCTGAAAGTTTCAACTTAAAAGACCGAAAGTTGTACCCTGTAGTGTGTATGGTACTGGCGGACAAACGAACAAATGTAGATCGAGTCATCCCAGGAGCCTCAGTGACGTTTGCCAAATATGAATACAAAATATATTAATTTAAAACAGACATAATTCATATTTTATAAAATAAAGGTTTCAAAATGTCTTATATGAAATAAATATTTTTCAACGTAAAATAAATGGTTTTATTGCTGAAGATCACTTCCGATACTGTGTTCAATTGCGGGAATTTTTCGAGCACTTGTTGCAAAATGTTTTTTTCTCCGAAAATTAATTTAAAACAATTAACAAAGATATAATTTATATTTTATAAAGTAAACTAGCCTTTGGCTAGCTAGGAGCTCGGCCCCTAGTTCCCTGCATTTGCTCGGCCTACGGCCCTCGCATCCTTATGTAAGTGATTTTCGTGTATTTGCTCTTTATATTTCCTGAATTTGAGCTGCTGGGGGCTTTGCCCCCACACCCTTGCACCTCTTAAATCCACAATTCTACGAAATTCCAAGTTTCTTTTTGTATTTCAACTATTTAAAAGATAAGATTTTGTATCCCAAGAAAACGCCCATTTAAATAACATGAGAATTCCTTCATCCCTCTTTAGGTCCCTTAAAAATATTCACTTTTGGCAATTTTTCTGTCGGTTAGTCCTGGAAGGCTACAACGATGCAAAATTTCATCATTCTAATCTTGCCAGAAGTGCCTAAACATTTTGGGGTGCAGAAAATGTTCCATAGAACATGGGAAAGATTTTCCAGTTCTCCATAAAACCACACTAAAGTTGGATTTTTTTATTGTTAATTTAACTTTATTTTATTTATCTATTTGTGATTTACTTAGATAACTCTAACGAAAACGTACAAGTATGCCGAATTTCAAGTTTGTATTCCAATTCCAAGTACCTAAAATATGAGATTATAAGTCCAAAAAAGCGCATTTAAAGAGCATGGGAGAATTTCTTCATCTCTCCTTTAGACCTCCTAAAAATTAAAAATATTCACTTTTGACAATTTTTCTGTCGGGTAGTCCCGGAAAGCTACAATCATGCCAAATTTCAGCTTTCTGTGTCAACCGGAAGTACCCGTTTAATTTATGTCAGTTCATGTAGTTTTATATATAGTTAGGGTGTTTCAAAATGTCAAATGAAATTAAATGTCTTCCAGAGTAAAATAAATAGTTTTATTGTTGAAGTGTTCACTTCCAGTGCTTTGTACTTTCAATTGCGGGAATTTCATGAGCACTTATTTCACGACGAATTTTTCCGAAAAATGCAGCTTCCTTTACTATAGATAGAAACTTCACTAGTACGAAGTTTGAATTCAGCACTTGAAATAGCAAGCATTACGTAGTCTTCGGAACTCCGAGCATTAAGCTTCTTAAATTTGACAAGAATTTTTACGCTATTGTTGGTGTTGACTCTACAGCAAACTTATTTGAAGAGTAGCAACAAATGACGGAAATAAACTGTTGTTGGAAAACCAAATTTTACTGAAACGATTAAAGTTAGAAATAATACTAATAGTTTTACTAGTGTATTTACATATTGATTGGTAATACTGGCGCCTACGGCCTTAAACCCATCAACGTATGAGGGATAACGTCTCTCGGCTGGCGAGCACACCTTTCACGGAAAGTATTTTTTAAAATACAAAATCGCACATTTTACTTCAAAAGCATAATCCATACATTAATTTGTTCTTTAAGCTAAGATTTTTTTTTTAATCTATTCAGTGCATTCAGAACTTTATAACGGTCTTATATTGAATGTTGCATATCTTAACACGAAAGCATCTAATTCGCCTAAGGAAAGCCAAAAATCTGACAAAATTAACTTTTAGTGTGATCACCATAGCTGTACCGATAATATACTAACAAAAAGCTCAAAAACTCAGGTGGGTTTTTTCAAGTGGGTCCAACCCGAAAAAACCTGGTGTTTTTTTTCGGGCTGAGCCCACTTGGGCAAACCCTGTCTTGCATTCGAAGTCGTCTTGAATTCAGAAATATACGACAGGCACGAAAATTTCCGTTGGAATCAACTTAAGTAATAGCAACTGTCAATAAATAGCAACATTAACCGTGGGTATTACTTGTGTTAAAAAAAAAAAAAAAGCTTTAAAAGTAATATAAAGTATAATGCTCAGGTTACAAGAAACACAAATAACATCTATAGCCTCATTACCAACACTCTCTCCCTTTCCATAAATTGAGACAAACTTGATTACAACAAAAATACTACTATCATAACGAACAACAGAGCCTAATTAAGATTATAACGAAAAATGTGTAGATAACAAATATAATCTAGTTCCCTTCTAATACATTATTCATAATCATAATTAATTAATACCATTACATTTTTATCTAAGAATCCGTTTCCCCCAAAACGTTTACAAAATTCCTTTCTTCTTCTTCCTATAAAGCATCATTAATTGATTCATTAAATATTTAATCTGATTCTGCATCCTAACCTGATTCTTAATTATCAACCAAAGTTAATCCTCCATTTTCATTCCAGATTCATTTCCACTTCTTCTCTCTTCCACTTCCTGCCCTCTGTTATCCAGATTCTCGTCTTCTGATTGTTTAAGAAATTCTGCTTTCCATCTCTTATCACCCAGATAAGATTTAGTTAACGATAATCTTGCCTTGGTGAAGTTTACTTCTTAGGATGTAGAAGGTGTTCTTGGAAATGAATCTGTATCCTTAGAGCTTGCAATATTTAGTTGCGCAAAAACTCCGAAAATTATGCTAGGTGCACTATTTTTAATTTAGTCTTCGCTCGTATTTTCCACACTTGCCTCATCCAAAGATATCGTATCCAATCTTATTATATTAGCCACGTATTTCACTCTTCCAGCTGTTATTTATCCGTATTATAACCCTCCCTAATCGCCTCCATAATTGATACCGATTAGTTAATCTTAGAATATGGAACAATGCCAGATTGACAGACTTGAGCGAAACTGTTTTTACGATTGCAATTTATACATTGTTTTCCCCAAGCTGGACAATTTCCTTTTTCTATGTAGTCCTCCACAAAACTTATAATGAAGTATCATAATAGGTAATGCTTCGGTAGATGAGGGACTGCAACTTGTCTTTGGTTCGTCCTTCCACGAAATATCCTGCCCTTTTCCTCATGTATAGCACTGCAATATGAATTTGAAGATGATTTAAACATTAGTAATTCTTTCTCCGTGCTGTCCATTATTTGCGTTATCTCTATTCCTTTTGAAAGGTGTTTCTCAGTATTCAATAATTTCTGTCTAATTGTTTCATTACCTATACCGAAAACAAACTGATCTCTTAAATTGTCCTCTATGCAGCATTTATAGTCACAGTACGCTGATTGTCTTTTTAAGTTCCAGAACAAAGGATTGGTACTGCTTCTGTTTAATGGAATGAAATTTATACCTCTCAGAAATAATATTAACTTTTGCAGCATAATGGTCTTTCATAGCTTTTACAATATCTTGATAATATTTATTGGAGGGTGATTCATGCCAACAAATATTAAATAATTCCTCGTATGCTTCATTTCCTATGACTGTAAATAAAATAGATATTTTCCTATCGTCAGGAATTTGTGCCACAATGCGTGTGGTCGAATCTTTCGATATACGATTGAAGTCTATCGTTTTGGATATTCAGAGGAGGAAAACTAGGAATGGCCGACATTTTCACAGCTTTAAGCGTAAATTCTTTGATTCGACTGCGCCAATGTAAGAAAATAATATATTTTTTTAATATATTGAGTGTCCAAATTTGATCTGTGCCAACTATCTTTTAATGTTCCAAATCAGATAAATCTTATCCTACTTGTTAGGCCTAAGTGCTCTTGTTACATACAAACATTAATGCACTGATTATCATTTACATATTTATTCCACTGTGTTCCATATCCACATAAAAGTATACAATATAAATCCTGATCCCATTAAATCTCCCATGTATCTATTTACCTAATCACAGGTTACACCTAGAGAAATAACATACAAAAGATTCCTAAAATCCAATATCCATTTAACTCTGATTGAAATCCGTCTTGGTCTAAAAATTTGTTTTCACAGTGTATTCTCTAACAACTAACATTCTATATCTAGGCATGTGCTAACTTCTATAACATTTGGTATCTGTAATATACAGTGGTCGGAAGAAAACCCTCAGTTATAATTCCCGCTAAGGATTCAAGCGAATTGTCACTCAGATACGCCGTGCGACTGCGGTGAAAGTGACAGAGGAACTCAAGCAGCACCTCCCAGACACAGTATCGACGATCACAGTCCGCTACGAGTTACATATAACACGGACATGGGTCGGGTTGCACAGGCGAAATCTCTGATAAGAGACCATTACGCTTTAACACGATGCCAAATGATGCCACAAACACGCAACATGGAGAGCTGATGAAGGGAAACGTGTGATACAGTCGGATCAGTCATAGGTCATCTTGTCTTCGTGTGTGGCAGGCGCCCAAAGAAGCGTATGGTCCGAAGTCTGTGCCCAATAGTGAACCATGGTAGGGCTGCAATATCCTATTTTCTGTGGGTACTGTGAAAACATTTACCATAGCGTTACTTTTAGTGTATCCTATAGTCCAGACAATGACGTATATTGCAGAATAATAATGCCCCCACTCACACAGCTGGAAATGCTGCAGCGTGACCTGACGGATATCAAGAAGAAGTTGAACACTTCCCCCTGCCTGGCCAATCCCCAAAACCAGAACATGATTGTCAGTTTTGAAGACACGAAGCCAGCGTACATTTCCGCCTTCATCTCCACTCACACAACTAAGTAATGCGCTGCACGCCCGATGGTGTAGTACCGTTCACGATATCTATGACTCCATTCTACATCGCATCAGAGCTGTTCTAAGAGCGAAAAATAGTCACACGAATTATCTGCACTTTATTCAGGTCTTTTCATTAAATTGATTAGGCTTTGTGTACATATACGTCAATTCAAAACTGAATATTAAGTAAGTATCTACGTACAGGATTAATTAAGCCTTACTTCTTAATTAAGTATAACAACAATATTCCAATATGTTTTTATTAAGTTTATCATAGAAATATATATTCTCTTTAAGAACTTGTAACAGGGTGTCTACTGAACTTCAATTTCAAAATTCCAGTATATTCAGTATAACTATCAGCAAAATTCCAGTACCTAATACAATGATCTCTTAAAATTCTTTAGGAATAATCACACTCTTCATGATGTCAGTTTTGTAATTGTTTTACCATCAAATGAATATTTTATTTTTAATAAATTTAGTTAGTCTTGATTTCTTTGAAATACAAATGATTAGGTATACGTAGCTGCTCACGAAAGCGCTGAAATCTGTACACAAGCAGTGTGCCACATCCATACCAAGCATTAAAACTGGCCCTTAGTTTCCCACCATTGGACATACTTTTACTGACTAGTCTGCAGCCTGTATACTGTGCTTGAAGCATTACATATAATATAATACATCTATATTGTATGTGATATTGAAAAAAAAAAAAAAAAAAAAAAAAAAGAGAGAGAAAAGAAAAGAAAAAAGCGGAAACTGAAAACAGTATTAATAGAAAGGGGGAAGTTATTCACTATCTGCACTCCAAGAGAGATGGCGGCACCTTATAACGCTGGATCACTAGGGAAAATCACAATTATTCAGTAACTGTACTGTATTACATAGGTATTGTTGTTCTATAAAATCACTTTTTCTATGATCTGAAGCTCATTTCACTATTTTCTTTTGACCGACAACCTCAATTCATGACAAGTCATGAAACCCGTTGACACCCTACTCGGAGGCCTGGTAGTGAGCCAAGAGCATTATTTTTATTTTATAACTGTATTATTAAGTTATAACATGTATAAATAATTGTGTATTATTCTGTTCTAGTTATAATGCAAGATTGGCATTACCCCGGACTATGGAGTACAAAATACAGAGTACATTATACAGAATGATAATATTTGTATATTTCATAATTTTTCCAGTGTGTGGATCAAAATTCCAGTATATTTTCAGTATTTCCAGTATCAAAATTAAAGTGCAATATTTCCAGTATCAGTAGACACCCAGTGTAACTAAGAGATTCCTTGTGGCTATATGGTTCGTATGCTTCTTTACTTCGGCGTTTGATTCCCATGAGAGCCCATGTGGTTCGTATCCCACGTCTCATATAGCCTTGGTGCTAAAAGGGACACTAAATTTTAAATCAACCAAGCAAAACCTTAGAACTGATACAGTTCGCGAATTACTTTTCAATCGAACCTATACTCAATTACATGCTTCAACATGAAAACTTCTGACAGTCTATTTCACAGTTGGACCACTTTAAATTTGTGTATGTGACCCATTCTGTAACCCATCTAACCCACATCATAAATACTATCATCTTATTTCTCCAACGGTACTGTACATCTAGTTCCAGATTTTTCAAGCCCATCTATTACTTCATAAGATATGTAATAAATTAAAATACATTTCATTAGGACAAGTTGTCAGATATGTGTTTGGTCTACTGAAAAGTAAAAGTTACCTTGTTATTGGCCAAGCTCATATGCCCTGTATATATGTATTTTAGTAATCCTTTGAAAGCACCAACAGACGTTCCTTTTAATTCAATTTCTGTCTGTTGTGACTCACGCAATCCACCAAACAAAAGTGCTCTGAAATAATAATACAAGCACGAACTGCATTATAACAATAGATATTCAATTAACAGTGCAAGCATAACAAAACTCTCTTGTTTAAGTCCATACATAAAAAAGTATTGTTGATCTTTATAATTAGAAACATGCAAAACAGTGAACGCGATTTCAACTAACTATAAATAAATTGCATGTGTAAAGAAAAAAATCAAATTAAAACTATTTAGGAAGCTATTCTGTAAATATTTAACGTTATAATGAATACCTCTACACAGTAATCGATGATTGATATATATATATATATATATATGCTAATTAAAATGTCCAAATAATTGAAATATATTCTTTAACTACTATGTAATTTTTATTTATTTTATTTGTCAAAGTGAATTCTAACTAATTATAATACTAACAATTTTGAAATTAATCACAACACAAGTTTGACTAGCATACAATACGAACATTTACAAAAAGAAACGGGAAAGTTGGTTAGTAGTTTAGACAATTAGCATATTTTTATTTTTATTTTGATGACGCTACCTGAAATCTTCACACTTTCTTTTGAAATGAGAACGAAATTAAAGCTTCATTTTAATGTTCTACGAATATGCGCTTTAGGCTAAGAAACGGATGGTAAACACAATTTAATAACTATGGAAAAGATCGTGAAATGTGAATAAGCGGGGACATCTCACACCAAAGCTTTCATTTTCCCTTCAAACTCTGTTTTAAATATTTACAAATGAATGTAAGATTTTTCTGACAAAGAGTGCTCAAGTTATCATGTTGCTAACTTTATTTTGGATACTCAGAAAGTGCACAATTCCGCTCTACGCAATTTGTTTGCAATACTGACACTTGTCCACACTCAGTTATAAATATTTAAATGATCTGGATCGTCAATGGTAATCAACGTAGAATTACCCTTTAATGGGGAATGTCTGTGTGTTTAGAAGACTGTGTCTTTACACACCCTCCTCGATTTAGCATCCTCTTGTATCGCGTCTAAAGATGCGCTTCCCATTAATAAAGGGCTTAATGACTTAATAATAATAATAATAATAATAATAATAATAATAATAATAATAATAATAATAATAATAATAATAATAATAATAAATGAACAAATTCGTTATATCGAGCTAAAATGAGACTCATCGCTAGAGAATTACTAGGGTGATCACCTACGTGAACAATAAATAAATGCAACTATATCAAAGAAAGTCTTGAAATGTAAGTAAGGTATATACTATAACACGCAAAACTTTATTTCTGTTTAGTGTTCCGTGATTATTCTCAGCAGACAAAAACGAGATGGATAATTATATTACAAAAACTGACGGAATGGAAAGAAAAACCTACGACGTAATGTTGACCTGGAAGCGAACTCAAGGCCCCTGCATTAAAGTAAATTCTCTCTACTACCGAACCATTGTGCCTTGTATATTTCAACGAAAATTAGGATTTAACATTGGTAAAAGAGCAAGCAAATATCAAACACAAAAATAAACCAACGCTATATATATGTACACATATCATTCCAGTGTTTTCTCCTACGTGCCTCAAGATATATATACTCCTTTACTTTTTGGGTAAGATTTCTGGAAAGCTGTTTTAATTTCCTTTTGAGTAGACAACATTGTATCCATCGATATCTCGGGTTTCTCTCACTACCTTTATTCTACGGATTCTTCCATAAAGCATTAAGCTTTAAAAAAAAATCGGAGCATCATAGTGGAATATTAAAAAGAAGATTCCATTTATTTCAATTTCGGTTGACAGACAAAAATCTATTAATTAGTTAAGTCATTTACTCACTCTCTAGCTTATGGATTCCGGAGGTTCAATGCCGCGTTCACAAAAGCTCTCCATTGATTTCTGTCCTTAGCTAACTACATCCAGTTTCTAAGTTACTTTGTATTCTTTCTTATTTCTGCGAGATCCATCTTAATATTGCCCTTTCATCAGCGCCTAATCTTCCTAATGGTCGTTTTCCGATTGGAGTTAAAATTTTGAAAAAATTCCTACTTTCTTTCACTCTGGCTAAATGATCTGCCCACCTGAGCCTCCTATACTTGATGATCGGAACAATGTTTGATAAACGGTGTAAATTATGCAGTTTTTCATTATGAAGTTTTCACCATTCCCTATTCCCAATGTTCTTGGTTCCGAACATTTGCCTCAGTATTTTACTCTCAAATACTTTCGGTCTGCGTTCTACCCTCAGTGTAAACGACCATGTTTTGCAACCATACATCACAACAAACATGAATATCGTTTTATATTTTTTAAGTTTCAAATTACTCAAGAGAACTCGCGAAGACAAAAAAAAAATTATGAACCAAACAACACGAATATCCTGCTTTCAGTCGATATTTAATTTCTTCGTGGATATGATTTTGGTCTGTTAATATTGATCTTAGATATTAGAAAGTATCCACTTTGTCGAAAGTTGTTTGATATTTTGACGTATTCTTATTGCTTACCATTACTTTGCAGTATTACGATCCCGGCGAATTGCCATGTGTATAGTTTTCTCTGTATTTCTTTCTATTGTTCTGCTATCACCATCTATCAGATTTACATTATCAGTATCAGCATAACCTGGTGAATACCATTGAGGTCTAGGCCCTGGTTACTATCTTTGATTGGAAAATCTATTGCTAAGGAATGTTATTCCTAGATGAAAGCAAGAAAAAAAAATCTACTGACTTCATGTGTGATGAGATAGTAATCGAGCAACATTGATAGGCATAGCGAACATTTATTTAAATTAATTAAATGATGCTTTAAATTATTTAGCATCATTTTAGCATAAACTCTTAACTCAGGTAGGTAATGTTAACGAAAATGTACGAATTAAACCCGAACAAATATTGGTTGTGTATACTGAATTCTTTTGTTTAGACTTTTAAATGCATGACTAAAATTGTATTCAAGTACAGTAAAACATCAAATCACGACGCTTCTTATAAAAATAAGAAAATAGTTCAATTTAACTATAAATATTTAAAAGAAAGTTTGAATGGGGCACAAACGATCTGATATGAGAGGTCCCTCATTGTTCACATTTCACCATGGATCGAGAAACACGTTCTGTAGCTGTAATCTGCCAAAAATGCTAGAGTATAAATTTTGAAGCGTCCTAACTAGGAAACTATAGAAACTAACTAAAACGGTCAGAGATATTTCAAATTGTGTGTATTTCAAAATCGCGCGGGCACCTGCACTGAATATCATATGTTAATTCGTGATGGGGGAACGTCTTCTAGCAGTGATATAATTTACTGTTGCGAAATTCTCGCGCTACGGCACTTCAAAATCTATTTTTCTTGCATTTTCACTAGCTTACTATGAAACGATAAGTTTTTAGTTGGTTTATGTTTCAGTACGGTACTACCCATTCCTTCATTTTGTACATTTTAAATAGGCCGTATACAGTAAATTGTCATCTGCTATATTATGAGTGTATGATCGGAATTTAAAGTGCATGAGACTGAGTGTAAATATTACCTCGAATCGAAATCTATGAGGAACTCCTTCGTGGCTAAGCGGTTAGTGTACGCGCCTTTAGCGTGGGAGACCCAGGTTCGATTCCCGGCAGAGCTCATGTGATCCGGATTCCACGTTAATCAGTAGGTCTACGTCTCATATAGCCTCGATGATGAATGGGACGTTAAACTCAAAAATCAATCAATCGAAATCTATGGGAGATATAAATTACTCGTTACACATACTATTCCTACACTCGAATAACGTGTTATGATTAGTCATTTAGCAAAATTTAAGGAAAAATGTATCCATAAATTATTTAAGAAAGCGCAAACCACCCCGTAAATACGTACAATCAGATCAAAAGTCATGAATCTATACCGAAGGATGTGATACTTACCGAAAATATTCACTTCTAGCTGCCAGAATGACTTTATGGGCATGTATTCTCTCGCCATCTACAATTAAGATCACATCACTATATTCGTCGTTTAAGTACAGGGCACCGATGTGTTCCGAGAGAAAATTAGTGTGTTCTATCTCTCCGCTCGGAGCATTCATCCCTAGGTGGTGATGACTACTCATGATGTTACGATGAAAGACTAGAAAGAGCCCAAAAGAAATTGCAAACGTATTGCAATCATTTTCTTTCTAACTTTTTTCAGTGTACGTTATGAATTTATAATATCAAGAATTAAGATTATCACGTTAAGAGCTGACAATGATAAATAATACTTACACATATAAATTTAAATTCGACCCATTATCATTTAACAGGACAGAAAAGTGTCTGGTTTTCGATAAACTGACGTCATTTTCAAGTTTAAAACAATCAGAAAAATACCTGAACACATATCTACGGCAATTATCAGTTAAAATGGAGAATACAGCTATATTCAAAATACTTAAGAGGCATTTGTTGGGAAGGACCTGTACTCACATTATTCTCACTGTTTACTGCAGATGAAGAAAATGTTTATATAATATAATTCAAAAATATTAGAGATGTATCACCACCTATAATGTATAATATCTAAGTTGATGAAAATTCCAATATTGTACAATCTGCTATAGTGGATGAACTACATTGCTATCCACATGACAAGTTCTGCTCACTATTACGTCCAACTTCTAGCCTGGTTAATTTGATATAACATTTTCCCAATTCTTCTGAAATTGTCTCTTTGAGGAATGCACTATTTCAAAGAAAGAAATAAAAGTTTTCTCTCTTTTTATATACACACTACAAACACTGGTTACGCAGAACGTTACAAGAAACATCACTGAAATGGAATACTTCATTTCGCTCATAACTAAAATACAAAATACGTGTAACTACGAATGTCGCAGCTTCAACATCTATATTACACTCTTGGCACATTAATAGATAAAAAATAAACAAACAAATAAATAAAATAACTTCGTAATTTTGCTGTAATTCCCCACTCCAGCATCCTCAGTGACAAAATATGTGCTAATTCAAGGTCAAAGGAAGTCAAGGATAAAATTTGCTTACATCATTATCACATTCTTCAACAATACCTAATTGTATGCTAATCAATACGAGTACTCTCTCTCTGTGACATACGATTATTCTAATTATGTAATTAGTTCGTTAAATAAGAAGAAACAAGTATTCTCCCAAACTATTGCTATGATTTTTAGCTAAAATCCAGAGGAAGATGAGTTAAATCTTCCATATAGAAAAAACAAGATTTAAACAGCACTAACAATAGTTTCAGTTTCTACTATGTATGAATTTTTTTTTTTTTTTTTTTTTTTTTTTGTGTGTGTGTGTGTGTGTGTGTATGTATTCGAAATTCTGAAAACAAATATTACAATAAATATACGTTGACCACTGGAAAGTCTTCTTACGAGTTCATTACATTCTCTGATATACTGCAGTAATAAAATTCAAGTAAAAGTGTCCCAGATCTGGTTCCACTAAAATTCAAGTATCTTATCATTATCCATTGTACATATAAAAACAATAAAATTTATTAATTAAGTAAAATATTCCTATATATGGAAAAATTAATTGATGATGAACCTGTAAGTGAATTGTATAAGAATGTAATCCTATATAAACAACACAAGCATTTGAACATTAAGTTTAAAGCATATTTTCAAAACCTGCAAAAGAAGTCACAAAAATAAAAAAATAATAAATAAATAAATAAATAAAATTATCTACATTACTAACTTGCATTATTTGTGCATAATTGAAGCAGACTATCCTGATGCGATATTTCCACTAATAACGGTGAACTCACCTGTTACAATATCCTTGGCACGTCTAGCAGACCTGTATGATAGGTTGTCGCACTTCCTTGGTTTGTAACTCCTTCCCATAGCCTTGTCTTTCCCCTCGAACAGAAAAACATACTTTCACTGAACTCGCTCGTATTGGCATTGCATTCGAAATACATAACTACACAATACATGTACCGAAACGATTAAAGAAAAAGGGATGTCTAAAGCATTTTCCACTCGTGCTATGGGAGTATGCTGCTAGTGTCGTTCTAGTTACTAGAACTAACGCCGAAAAAAAAAAGGGGGGGGGGCATTTATTCCATGCAAAATAAAGGGATCACAAGGAAATTAAGCAAGCACACATCAAGACAAAACAGATTTTATCCCTCACCTTTACTTAGTCGCAACAGTATAGTCTTTTGAATCCCCGTTTGACTGTTTGTCGTTGAAGTCAGGACGTGAAAATTTCTATTTCTCAGCATACATGGCTGTTTCCACCATTGTGGCACATATCTTTTTATAATACTTATATTTATACAAATAATACAATCTAACACTATTTTCTGATTACATAATATGACTAAAAGATTGACGTTGTCAGATTCTGGAGAATGAATTAGAAAAATATTACCAATTAACATACCATTCAATTTCTACCTGTTGAACAGAAAGAAAACGTGACAATCTAACACAAATAATCAGCACTGCAATTAATTTCTGTTTACATCTAATCTTACATGTAATGCATTAATTTCAAGGTTCAACTGAAACTGCTTAAATAGGTCAGTAATTTAATTTCCAAAAATCTGAATTCTATATTTCTTTAAAGGAAATGATTCAGAAATAAATCACAAAAGTTTCATGAAAGTGAAACTCATCCCACGAAATTTAAATTATGTCTGAGAAGAAATTTTGTACTCTAAATTAGCATTGGTTGCATGTTTCTTCCTGTTTGATTTGGCGATAAATTCTTATTGTGACGAATCACGTAACAGACTTTTTTCTTCGTAACGGCACAGCTTCTTACAAATCATTTGTATTATCTGGCTACAACGGAAAACAGTTGTATCTTTGGAGTATATCAGTCTCATCGAACTGCTCGCGGAGTCAAGGCTGTGCTACAAGTTAATTACCAATGGTACCATAGGCCCCTTGTGTTTTCTGGCGTAACTATAGTAGTTTAAATTAGTGTTCACAAAATCTGCACTACTATAACGCCATGATTTATTACTGAGAAGTATTTCGCAGTTGGTGAATATTCCATCATTTTACAGCTAGTTTACTTTTCCCTGAACAGATTTAATCCCATACAAAACATATTATTCCGAGCTTCTACTTTTCGATTCTACTAAATCCACTAGAAGTACTTTTAACTCACTTTTATAGAGTCAAATTCCCCCCTCCCCCTCAAGATTTACCTGAGAAGTCTAAAAACCGTATCAAATTTAGAAATTTATACCACTTCCCTAGTTTCAATTTTATACTATATCTATACCTCGCTCCTATGAGTCATCTTTTAGATATTTTAACTGTACTACACACATTCGGTCTGGGTGAGACGGCATTGTCGATTAAACAAAAATCAATTTTATATATAAATGCATCCAATGGATTACTAACGCGTTTCTTACATATCCTACACATCCCTACAGAACTCTAAGCACGTTCATTTTGTTTTTTATTTCTCACAATCGCCTCTGATATACATTTATTAGTATCTCATTTTCAACTATCAAGCATTACACCAAATCTTTAATTACCGGTATTATTTTGGGCTATCTAATTGCTCATTTTGTTCAACGCCTCACTTCCTTGCCTTACAACCTAACAAACAATCTGTGAAGGAAAATGAGCAGTATTATCAAAATATTAAGACTTGAATAGTCAGTGGTTTCGGGACATCGCCTATAACTAAGAAGTGTATTTTGTCATCAAAATGCTGCATTTAGATGACAAATTCTTCAACAATGAAATTCACCTCAAACCATTTTCCCGTTTTGATCCATCCAATCTTCAAGTACAAATTAGGAGGTTAACACTGTAGTGATTATACATATATACATATTTGCATTTTAACTTTCCTGATGTAGCAATCAGACTGGGCATCTTAGTTCGCATTTCACCGCGTAATTTTTAAATGAACTAAGAGTCACCATAAATTTTTGAATTTATATAAGCCAGCACACGGAAAATAACTAAGAACTACACTTCTTCGAATCATTCACCATTACACTCCGTGTACTTTTCTGCATCCACACAAACCTTTTTGCGGGGTCACGGTGGCTTACTGCTAGAGCGCTTACCTCTGGCACATGAATTCTGGTTCGATCCTAGCTTCTGCCAAGTGAAGTGAAAGGTGTACATAAGTTTTCTCGGGTTCTCCTGTTTCCTCCCACCCTCATCGATCCACAATTATCATCCATCTCATTATCACCGTTTCCCTTAGCCTCATTGAATAGAACTCAAGCCATTCTATTTTTTCAAAGGGCGACAGATCATTCAAGTAGGCAGTTATAGCGTCTTCAGGACTCGAAGTTCGCTGCAAAAATATGATTTTTTTCGGCGTCGGAAACAGGAAATAATTGCATAGGCCAGATCAGGACTGTGGGTTGGATTGGTCGAATTGAAATTCTGTAGATTCCAGAAACTGGATGAGGATTCCACTCAATCTTGTATTCGGCAGTCGCTCTTGAACTTTTCGAAAGACACGTGCTCCACACACTGCAGTCACTATCCTTTGATCCTCCAGAGGAAGAGCTACTACGTGATCAATTTGGTGTAGTCATATTTTTTGGTCAACACTTCAAAAACTCCATATCTTCGTAGTGGATGGTAATTGTTGTTTAGTCTCGGGGTAGAATTAGTATACCCAGGTTGTCACGATGTCCGAAATCCGTCGGGAGCTAATTCCGCCGAACCACTTCTTTGTTCCATTCCACATGATTTCATTTTGCTCTTATGCCAAACTGCGAGGAACTTATCAGGATGATGCCTTCCTGATGCAACGATAGTCATACACGTATTCTTTTCTTTAACAATGCCGCCGATTCAATCTGTAATTATGCCTCAATGTCCTTATCTCACCTAATTGTTGTTTCGAAAACTGTCTGGTTTCATCTACCATTTCAGTCGCTAGACGGCCATTCCCCTCCATGTCTTACCCGCTTTTAAACAGAGTTGGCTGGTTTAAACCAGCTGTTTAAAAAGGTTTAAACCAAAAGACGAAAAATGTTCGTAAAATCTTGGTGAACACACATTCGTGGGTTATCACGTTTCACTCCCGTATATTATTCGTATTATATCCACTTCTAAATTCCCCATCATTACTCAAAGAGATTATACTACAAGAGCAACTTTTGTTTTTTTTGTATAAGTTTATGAATGTTCCTTTTGTGATTATTTTATAATTTATTATTATTGTTATGCAATTACAGTCAAGAAAAAATCTAAATATTGTTTCGTTTTAATAATGTTTACTATTTATAGAATACATCGAAATGCCGTACTTCTTTTTTTTTTTGGGGGGGGGGGTCTATTTAAATCCTATGAGAGGTATTTATTGAAATCAGAAGTATCTTTGGTACCGTACGAAACTCAACAGCATTAAACTTCTGCGCAAGGAAGTGGATATAACAAGGACCTTGTAAAAAATTTTCCATTAACTCCTACAATTATAAACTATAAATACCGGGAAGACTTTCCGGACTTTTTCAAAATCAACTTTTTAAGACTTTTTTTAAACAAATATTTATCTCATAAGAAGACATTGCTTAAAGTCACATTTCTCTGAATCTCTTCAGCATACTCCAGGAAATGTGCAAAAAATATGTCTTACTTGATATACGCATTTCCTTAGTATTAGTATTAGCATATTTCACAAAATTTCAGTCCACTGACCATATTCACTCCGGTGACCGTTTTCACCCCAGTTCACGGTATTTATTTATGTATAAATGGTTCAGAGCCAAAGTGGACTCAAATAATTCGTATCTTTATTCACTTTTCTTACTGATATTCAAATTAAGTAGTCGTATTTCTTTTACTTACGTTAATAAAAGTAGTAAACTAACTTGGACTAAATTAGATCTTCTGTACTCTGCAGTACTTTGAAATTGTCCATATTTAATACTGTATAATGGTTTCACTTGTGCAATTGTTTATTTTTTTGTCCTTCTGAAATGACTCTTGACAATTATATAAACAAGTATGTAAAGATCACTCTAACGTATTTTTATCAGGAATACTTCGTGAGTGAGTCGGTAGACGTTTCGCATTTGTTGCCAATTAGTCCCGGTTTAGAGTTCAAATGGAGGACAATTTCTCTCGGATGGAAGCCGAGAAGCGGTTTGGATTCCTCTTTAAGCTTATGTGACCCCTTCCAGCGTAACCCGGTTGTTGCATAATAACACCAAGGTAAAACAAACTTATTTCTATCCATATGTGATACAAATACATAGAGTGGGAGACCCGGGTTCGATTCCCGGCGGGAGCTCATATGGTTCGGATTCCACGCTAATCAGTAGGTGCACGTCTCATATAGCCTCGCTGCTGAACGGGACGTTGCTATCACCTCACAAATACATACAGCAAATTATTTAAACCAAAAAAACCTGGTCTAAACAAAAAAAAACTTTTTTTTTATTTTTTTCAATAAAAATCACAGTGTTTGCCAACCCTACTTTTAAATCATATAAACGGTCACACGATATTCTCTGGCCGAACTTCAACTTTCATCTATCTCCTAACTTCAGTAAGAATCATATACTAGTATTCTACTACTATTCCTTATTTAACATTAAGATGATAAAATCCAGAAAAATGTGGTAAATCAAACAGCAAGATCTTAGTCTAATATGCTCCCAAAATTAAAACTGCCACACAAAAAACAGCAAATCAAGCACAATAATATTAAACCTACGCAGACTTATCCTCTGAAAATATACGAGTAGCTTTTATTACAGAGAAAACTTCGCAGTATAAATAAATGAACTGTACAACGGTAGTGTCTATTTCTGTATGTACTTACTAAGTATTGTTTATATTTACGGGCAAAAGTGCTATTTTAAAGGCACAAGCAATTAAGAAGAAGAAAAATATAAAGAAGTAATTTAAGTGTTTGTATCATATCGTTATATTTCTTAATTTCGTTGCTAAGACAACTTGTTTATCTGTTTGATGTCGTTGTTATGGTAACTAAAAAAAGATAATTAGAACGAAGAGCTATCTTACATAGACTGAATGTACAATATTGTATTGTGACAAACACGATATACGTTGGAAGTGAATATATATATTCAAAAGTGCGTAACTGTATTGTTTAATTCATGATAATCTTGTAAGCTGTATAAATTTCGAATCAGGGAATGTAACGTAACGAATGTAAATAACGTTACAACCGTTTTAATGTCGCTTCGTTTAAATCATCTTCGGAACGACAAATTAGCTTGCTTCTTAAACTATTTACGATTACATGTCTTACGGTAGAGGACAGTTTTCGTCGCTTCTCATAAATCTTGAAAATTCCTATCTTTTCTATTAATCCAGACCTGACTTTTTCAAAATGAACATATTTGCAGCAAAGCCGTTTAATCAACTTACGTAGGAAAAAGTATTTACTTCATGATAAGTTTCCAATACTGAAAGGCATAAAAACCAGGCTTGTAGCCAGGGAGGAGCTATAGTAGGTAGTGCCCCCCTAAATTAGTTTTTGACCCCTCTGAAATCAAAACGATGGAGATAATTTTTAAATTGACCTCTAAAACCAGGTATGAAATTTTTGAAATTTTATTCACCCAACTAAGTTCAATTTTGCGTATTTTACTCACTTCTGCATAAAATTATACCAAATATCTCCCACTGGCCTTTTTTCATTTCAAGAATTTCAAACCCAAATAATCCCTACCTTATTATTGCACCATTGCAAGCATCCAAAGCGTGCAGGCAGATATAATTCCAACGAATAGGTCTATAACATTAACAGCGAACATAAATAAACTGTAGGAACTAATTCATTTTGAGCTAAGTGATAAGTTGAGTGCAAGTGGTGACTAAAATGTAGACTTTGTGTATTCATATCACCTAAAGATTAATAAGAAACAAAATTCATCGCAAAGCAACTTCTATTAATTATAAAATAATTAAACAAAATACAACTTTTGGTTTTTCGATTATATATATATATATATGGCATTATTTTCTTGTAAAGCTTTCTTTCCTATTAATAAACATAAGCGCACTCAGTATTTTGACTTCTTACTATCATTTCTGGTCGCAATGTAATGTAATGTAATCTTTAAGTTTTACGTCCCACGATTATGCCGGTTAGGCTAAAGGAGACGGTGATGTTGAGAAATGAATGAAATGGTGGAATGAAGAAAATGGAAGGAAACGGGAGAACCCCAAGAAAACCCACGAGCGCGGCGTTTGTCCACCACATTTCTGGTCGTGACGTTCGTTAATGAAATGAAACCAACGTAAAATGAGACACAATGATCAAACATTCACGAAGCTAGTGTTTAGTTTCTCAGTGTAATATATCCTTTGTCAAAGGAGCTACAGCTCTGTTATACATTGCACAAATGAATAGACAGACAGTTCTGAGGTGTCTTTGTCATTGCCCCCTCCGTATTCATTTCTACACCTTCTTAGAAATCGGACTGGCTATGGGCCTGATATAAAAATATTAATATTATTAAATCTGTAAATATAATAAAGAGGACTCTCGTTAATTCTAACTTGAATAATTTGAATAAAAGTTTATTCTCTTTTAAAACTGTATTGGAAACAACCATTTCCTTTATAAAAAAAAAAAAAAAAAAAAAAAAAAAAAAGTACTGGGTAAACTGAATCTTTGAACCCCCTGTTGGGTTAATTCTAAGCAATATGGCACAAGAATTTCTAGTATTGGACAGATTGCAAACAGCAGTTTCAACTGGTTTTCAGCTATCCCGAGGTAACCGTAGGGACGAGCGACATAAAAACACATCCATCTGACGACGATAAAGATTAAGACAAACTATCCAATGAAATAAAGAAACGGCATGTGGCAAACTCATCTGAAGTTCCAGAAGTGGTTGAAAATTTACGAATATTTTTTTGAATATCTACCAAATGATATTAATGACGTATTTCACACAATAAACGAAACTGAAGATATTGTTGACCGTGTAGGAAAAATCAAGTCACAGCAAACGATGGTCATGAATTCCTAAAGTTAAGGACAGATAATTAAGGTTGTTACTCGTCTAAGTTGTTGTGTTGTTAACTAGAGTATGTGGTACTCTACTTAAATGTGTTTCCATGAAACGCGTGGTTTAATTTATATGCGAGTAACTGTTATTCGCATCGTATTGGATCATGCAAATAATACGCTGCCTTAAAGTACACTGCATATTAGTTAATTATTATTTCTCATATGTATAATAGTTTTGATTGCTTAATTTTAGATATATTTAAAAATAGAATAGTTTTGGATATTTTGAACATTTTATGTGTCCCCTTGGACATTGAATTAGGAAGAGTCTGCTGTAATTCTACGTGCAGAGAAGTTCACCAAACTGTAATCAACAAGCATTGTCAAGCAATTATTAAAGGTGCGCAGAAGGGCAATGTGTTTTTATGCAGATTACTTAATGCGGCTAGCTATAAACCAGGTCAATAGTGTCTTCCAGCAAGAGGTAGCGCACTATATTCCTCTAAGATAGGCGTTAGGACCTTCCTTTTAACTTACGTTGGTTTACCTTTCTTCAGTGCAGCTCATCTTCCGTAAGCATAGCTTTGGTCGATATACCTTCCTTGGAAGTCAAAGGATGTCCACAGGTTACCAATTTTTGTCAGTGAACACCCTGTGTAAAGCCACATGTTCACTTATGTTCGCAAAATTGCATTTCGAATTGGATTTTTTTTTTTTTTTTTTTTTTTTTTTTTTTTTTTTTTTTGAGATTATCACAGATACATTCCTTGGACGTCCAGTAAAAGGATACCAGAACGTTGATGAAGTGTCTGTTTCTGTAGTGGACATCTTGTAGAAATTCATGTTCTAGAAACGCGAGTTCAAGTGGTATTCATGTCCAACATTTCTGGTTTTTGGAGAATAATCACAGACATCTTTTGGACTCCCAAGGAATGTCCAATCAAGAAACACATGTCTATGGGACGTCAGTTTTCCCCAATGGATACTCTACGGAAATCAATACGTCGCGATGGGACATTTCCAGGGTCTTTACAAACTAATCATAGGAGCTATTGGACACCCAAATATTGTCCTGTGAGAGGCACATACCAATGTATATATAAAGTAAATCTGAACTATAACTGGCTTACATAAAACTTTCAGTTCATGCGCTTCCACTCCGCATTTATGTATTTCTCTCCCCTATTGCTGCATATATTTCCTACTTTGGCGGGAGCTCATGCGGTTCGGAGTCCACGTTAATCAGTATGTCCCCCCTCATATAGCCTCGCTGCTGAAAGGGAGTTAAACTCAAAATCAACTCAACTCAATACTTTCTACTTAGTAAACCAGTAAGTCTGAAACATTGACACATCGTGCTTTATTGCTTGTTTTGCCTTACTACGCGCCTTCACATAGTCCAATATCAAAGCTTCTTTCCTCTCTAATTAATCATCCTAGTGATAAGCTAGATTACCTTCTGTATTGGTCTCATTTCTAAATTTCCTCTAATCCTGTTACTTCCCCATAAACTTTGTATATCTTTCCTTTCATCAGAGGAACTTAACAAGAAAGTAGTATTATTTAATGTTCAAAAGTTCATTCTAGCATAATTCAAAATATTACAAGTTTCGGATCTACTTCCGTAATTTCCACGCAACTTAAATATAAAGTTCACAAAATAGGTAGAATACTAACGTTATTGTCATTTAATATATAGGGTGAATCAAAAGCCCCTTACCAACCCTTATAAAAAGAAAGCGAGATAAGACAGTGGAATTGGTATCGTAGGGACACGTTTGGCCGGGTGGTGCGTGTCAGGTGAACGGCAGCCATTTTTAATCTTGCTCAAAAATTTAAATGGGAAGTGTCATGCAAAATACGAAACAGGGTAGAATCTCAATGGTGTAATCACATTTAACGTCACTGTAACAACTTTGAAGTTATAATCACATACTCAAATTTATTTATTTCTTATTTCCAGCTGCCGAATCATGCCATTAGCCAAAGCAGACCGTATGGACATCGTCATGATGTGGGGTGATAGAAGTGTCCGTTCTAGAGCTCGTGAGTTTAATAAAAAGCATGCTCCACTTTCGCACATTGCAGCGTAACAGCTACTGACTAAGTTGGAAGAGACAGGTACACTCGAAGGCAGGTCCAGAAATGTCACTGGTGAAGGCACAGTTACGGCAGTGTTCACATCGTTTATTAAGTCTCCACAGCGCAGCACACGTCAATTGTTACTGGAGTGCCACGTCAGTCCAACCCCCATTGCAAAGCGTTACAGATACGTAAGTGGTATCCTTACAAGTTGTAGCTGCAGTAACATCATTCTGAGGATAACCCAAATCGGAGAGTGTGATTTTGTGAGTGGGCAATGGAACAATTACGGCAGGACCCCAATTTTGAAATGCAAATTTCACACACCGATGAAACAAACTTTTGTATTACAGAGAAGGTAAACAAAACAAATCTACGCCACTGGTCTCCAGATAACCCCAAGCGGACAGACCCGGCAAAATCGTTGGTGCAGAGATCTCAGGGACGCATATCATTGGCCAATTTGTTATCCCTGGCACTTTAACTGCAGAGCATTACTTGAACATGTTAGAATAGGATAACTCATTCTTTTCTAAGTGTCGGCCCCGGAAAGCAGCTTTTCCTTATTTTACCAACATGATGGGGCATCACTTCATTATGGAGTGCAGGTTCGTCAGTATCTTGACGAACAATTTCCTGGTCGATGGATTGATCGACTTGGACCACAGAAATGATCTGGCAGATCACCTGATTTATAAGCACTGGAATTTACCTGTGGGATCACCAAAAGCAATTGTATATGACGAAAAGACAGGGATCTGAATCATTTGGAGCAAGTGATGCAGGATACATGTCCAGAAATCACACCTGAGACATTGATAAGTGTTCATACAGCTAGGAAGACAGGTCTGCAAACATGTATAGCGCAACACGGCCAGCGCGTTGAACACACTTTGTAAGAGGTAATCTGAGTTTCATGTGATTATAACTTCATACTTATTACAGGTTTTGTCAAATCTAATTACACCATTGAATTTCTAGAGAGCTTAAAATTCTAACCGTTTCATATATCACATGACTCCCCTCCCATTTAAATTTTTCAGCGAGATTTAAAATGACGGAGCACGACGGCACCAGTTTACTTGACACGCACCATAAAAATTCCCCCTCGGCCTAATGTGCCCCTTCAATTGCTAATTCCGCCTATTTACACGCCCCTACTTTTGGAAGTGGGAGAGGGGGTTAACTGTCTAAACTAATTTGTAATTTGAACTTTAACTTAATCTTACCTTCAGTTTAGTAGCTTATCTTCCATGAAATTTTTCGTTGCTCGTGTTACAAGAAATTTAATTAACAGTTAGTTTCTGTATATATAATGCTGAACATTTAAGCAGTCGGAAGTTATGATGGTTCCTTGTGTTATTCTTTTCGATTGCCATTTCAAATAGTGTTCGTTTATTGTGTTGCCTCATTGATTCTAGAAGAAAGTTATTCTTGATAATAATTTGAATGCTCCAAAACGTAATGGACTAACTTTATTCAATTGCTTTGTACTACTCCCCCCCCCCCCCTACTGAAAATGTTTTGATTCCAAGGTAGTGTGTATTTCAAGACAGATTTTAAAAAATAAAAACAACTGACAATGAGTTCGTGTATTTTCCTCGCTTCTGTAATGGTTCATGTTTATGGGTTGCAATTGGTGTCTGATGCAATGTTGATGTACAAAGTATGCATCTGTGTGATGGCGTTAGTATGAGGCATTCGTTTATATGTCACTTGCCATCAGTTATGCTACGGACCTTGTTTCATGGTTTTCCACATCCATTTATGATTGTGAATATTTTGATTAAGTATCGATTCTTCTATTTTTAACGTGTACTTTAAAAAAATGGATTATTTGAATAGTGGTGTTTAAGTATTTCTTGGAATAAGGTTGAATATTCAAATTACATTAGGAACATCTATATCATTACAGTTTTACAACCCTGTATGTGCATTGAGTTGTTTACTCCGCGACTTAGAATAATTCATTGTTTTTATATTTCACTTTCCCTTGTTACTTTTGGATTTTTTTTAAGTACTGAAATATATAATTACTTCATCACGTCACTGTATGTATAACTGTTTTTAAGTTTTGATTAATTTAGGGACTATGCCAACTAGGGAAGTTTACCCGAAGCTTCTTGTTGACAGCACTGAGGCTAACAAATTATCGTTCTTCATTTTTTTCAAAAATATGTAATTTATACTCTGTTCACTATCCTCCTATACAGTTTCAGAAACTCAAAGGCATGGTCCCTTTCCCCCAAAAACCGCAAAACAGCGCATCAGCGAAAGGGAGCAGACGGATTAACAAGGATAGTGGAAGAACACAACTTACCGGTACACATACAATACTTTCACTATCACTCAAAATCCATTTCAATATGTCGTACACTGACAGTAGTTACTTATATTCACACTCTCATTCCTTCTCGAAAAAAAAGCTTTACATTGTATTTTACCTATAAATTTTCAATTTGGTAGAACCTGCTCGAGTGAAACCTTTTATTTATGCCAAGTGAAATATTTTCATGTTGCCCAGCACAAATTATTTACGAGAGAAGGAAATCAGTGAAAGAATTGTAATTTTTTAACAGTTATTTCGAGGGGTGTGCCAAAAGTAAACCTGCACGCTGTAAACCACTAATCGTAATTCATTCTGCGCTTGCTGTTTGCAACTGGTATTCATATTTCCTATTGACGCATGGCCTTATTAATTCAATAAAAGCAATAAAGCTAACATTAAAAATCCTGTTTTATAAAACAATCAACTGCACTGTTGAAAACTCCTCAGTCAGCTTCTTTGTTTTTGTTTATTGTTTAAAATTGAGTTCGCCTTATGATAGAGTAATCTCAGAAATTTTGAATAACGTAATTTAAAGATAAAAATGTGAAATCCGATTTTTTTTTTTTTTCCTCGAACCAGACTTCCATTTTGAAAAGACCAAATCGAATTAGCCTACGTAGAATTTCGTAGAAGTATCAAAAACAGAATCGTAATGTATCTTCCCTACTCTAAATTATAGTAAAGTGTATACGTTGTGTTCGCATGTACACAAATTTTGTAATTTTACTTACGCCTATGCTAACGTCGAAGTACACGAAACCCACTATGTCCGAATGTTTAGTATACTTCCACCAACCTGCAATTCACTAAACCAAACTTTTTCATATTCCGGTTCACTTATCTAATAATTGTAACTAAAATTACCCTAATTATTTATATGACACATTGTTAAAATATCTCCTTTTACCATGTAGCGGACTAAAGCAATCTCCTTAGTGTTGCCTTAGGATGGCAAAAGGATGTTAATTATTACTACGCACTAATTGACTTGGAGAAATTACATAACCTGTCATAGATATAATAAAAGATGTGTATTGTCTACATGGACTGATGTGCTTAATGTCCTAATATACCTTCCAATAAACTAATCATTTTAATACATTATGAAATTGCTGGACCGTAAACATCTGTTTTCAAGATAACTTTAAGCCAACTGAATTGAGGTTTTGTCAAAATCAGACGGAAAGCAATAAAATACAGACACTTATATAAACTATAAACATATTGACAAGTAATTTAATTATTGTTTTGAATCATTTTTTTTTTTTTAATGCTGGAACTACTTACAAACTGTTCGTTTTACACTAAATTTTCTATTCTAATTTCTTCTTCCATCTTCAAAACAGATAGATCACCATAGAAGTTTCGACGATTACCCTGCCATCTATTGAATGAACCAAGGAATTACATCTAAAAAAAAAAAAAATCTTGTCTTGTCTTGAGACCATTATCGGTTAAATAAGTCGGTGCACTAGCATTAAAGATACGTATGCTACAAATGCAAAATTGCTTATGTATAACTAACACGGAGGATTTGTGATTCAGGAACAAAATTGAATAAAATGCAGGACACAAGTGGGAAGAAAGGACACAATCGGGATAAAGGTCAAAGTCAGGAAAAGGTCAAAATCGAAAAAGAAATTCAGACAGTGAAAGAGGGCTGAAAGCCAAGTTGAACAAGGCAAAAAGTTAGAGAAAAGTGGGAAGTGTAAAATGAAAAAGAAAGAGTATAAAAAAGAAGGGGATGTATGTACGTGTAAATATAAAAGAAAGTGTAAGTGTAGTGTAGGTGTATAGGAAATCCCACTCAACTCTTCCTCACAGAGGGGGCGCGGTGTCTCAGTGGTAAAGCGTTAACCTCCGGTGCTTGGGGTCCCTGGGACGATCCCAGCTCGCGCCGTGTGGACTTTGTGGTGGACAAACACCGTGCTCGTGGGTTTTCTCGGGGTTCTGCCGTTTCCTCCCACTTTCTTCGTTCCACCATTTCACTCATCTTTCATCATCACCGTCTCCTTTAGCCTAACCGGCATAACCGTGGGACGTAAAACAAAGATTCCATTTCATTTTTTCTTCCTCACAGAGCATCACCACATACGAGGCACTCGCCGTAACAACCACTGTCCAACTCTTCTGTATATTCTTGCCTATAATGCGAATAAATACTTTGATATCTTCTTCTTATTATTCTTATTCTTCAAAACCTCTAACGGTTATAAAAATAAGTGCCTCAGATATAATTCGTATAGGCTACAAATAAAAAATTGTATACATTACAAGTTGTTTTGAAGTGAAAAATAAATTGTCCACATGTGAGGAGTTTCTAGGTCCGGTCGCAATGAGCGTGAACACAAAATCCAAGTAAATGTCACAGTCAAGAAAATGAATCGTCAAGATCAGGAAAAAGACAAGATCGGGAGAGAGAAGTTTAGAAAGTGAAAAGAAGTTAAGTACCCATTTGGACAGGGCGATGAAGGTGGTGGAAAGTGAGATATGTATAACGAAAAATGTAACGGTGACGGTAACGGTGGAGGGTATTAATGGTTAAAATATGAAACAAATCTTTAATAACCTCCCGTTATCCGGAATCTCGGTAGCAGGAGCGCACGCTCCGAAAACAGTGTATCAAGAAATAGTGAACTCAAATAATACCAATATTAATACTACAACACACTTGGGTCGTAATCGACAACTTACCATTCGAGCCTTCAATATAAATCTCCACACTGATGTTATTCACGAAGTCGTAAGACGTAGCGTGGACGTAGAGAGATGATGCAATCTAGACTCAGAATTCTCAGAATACAGTTGCGTAAACTTGTTATTATAAACCATACGTATTTATTTACTATATTTGTTTTTATAATACCACATTTTATCACAAAATAGTATTCATATACACAACAGATAATGCTCACCATAAATGAACAATCTTTTAACGTAAATAGTAGCTTCAATAATGACTTGGTAACGTCACTCACTTTAATTATTGATACCGTTCAACATAAAACTACGATTAACAAGTAATTAAAAGAAACTTGATATTTAGAACAAGGAAACACACAAAATACTATATACAACAAAATAATAATAATACATGCAATAAGGTTTCTCTACTATATTTCTAAGTCTTTTCAGAATAAATGAAAGTCCAGACGACATTTGCAAATTATGTTATTTCATAAGTAGAAAGAATTGTTTTAGAGAAGCTTGATCTCTTATTTATTTTTATATTTATTATTTATTTATTATTTTTAATTATTTCCTTTTTACGGATGCACTAAACTATTATATTATACTTGCCGCTTGGTATAATTAATTCTATTTTCAGTTCTGTCTTTGCCTGAACAGATGATTCACTAGTGAAATATTAATTTGAATGCAAAGTGACTAACTAATTGACACTTGATAGTCGCGACTGGCGAACTTTTATTTAAATTGAATTCAACTTATTACTGATATTTCAAACATTCTTCACAGATAAATATGTTAGCTAGCACAGTTTTCAGAAATAATGCAGTTATGTAACGATGTTATATCACTACTGTGGTTGTTAGATATTTTTATGGCTATAATTTGAAGTAATATTCCGCTATTATATAGGCCTATATCAAATATAGATTGATTTTCTTTCAAGCACTTTTTATGGATGTTTCAAGCTTGAGCTTAAGGTTAAAAGAATTCAATACAAAGTAATGCGTTCGTATTGTGCGCTCATTATATACATGACGTTCTATATTTATTGACTCTCTAGAGTGTATATAAGTGACTGACTTCTACGAACACTGACTGGCGCAAGAAACTTAATTATTTACTTTCTGTAGCACTGATATGCAGTATCCAATAAAATAGATTAGGTTATGAGTGAGGTATTTGAAATGAATATTATAATATTGGCTTATATAAATAATATATCACTATTTTAGATTTACTTTTTATATGTGCATATGTTTTACGGTAATATCAACAGAATTCTATAAGGTTACGAGTGCAAAGCATGCTTTAATGTGTCGTACACCGTATACACATATCACTTATTTTAATTCTTTTCGTTGACATTTGTACGTGACATGCGATGTTTACTTGCAGGGTCTTGTTTCTTCACGAATATGGCTTACTTGTTATTTTTCGAGCACATTCGTTTTTCTTACCTTCACCGGCAGGTTGAAGCAGTATTTACATTTCATCGTACCTCTTATGCTTCTCACTTTACTATTACACCACTTAAAATGATTTTTCAGCTGCATTTCTCTTCTATTCTTCTCCAGCTTCCTGCCACCTGCTCCTCTTCTCACACTGCTGTCGATTCAACCTGCTGCTCCCCCGATCATATGTTGTCACTGTTGCCAGTCAAGTCTAGACAACATTGGTGGTGTTCAAAAGGTTACTGAGCGGAACGCTCAGTCACACCGCTCGAAGTGAGCGAAACGCAAAACTCGCGAAAACAACGGGTGCACAAATGCTGATGGGGCAGCGTGTCCTGTCACAAAAAGTAAGAAATGAATATGTGAACGAGTAAGTGTACAAAATAGATAGATGTAAATATAATATATATGAAGAAAATCCCACTAGAACCCTTTGCTCTACACAGCAGCCTACCACAGGAACACAGTGTGCACTCCTCCAAGCTTTTACTTCATTTCACTGCTGGAGGGGAACCCCTCTTCCTTTGTTCCCGGCTGCAAAACCTTTGAACAAGGATAGTACTGAGAAAATTGATGTCTCCAGGGTTAAGTTAGCTTAGATTTGAAAATCATATGGCCCGGATGAAGATAGCGGAGCCTGATCAAGATTATTAAGTAGAAGAAGCTAAAGTAGATGATAGGTTACAGTGGTATTTTTAAGTGAGAGAATGGTGCACACTGTTATTAGACCATATACAATCAAGGAGTCCAAGGAAGTAAGAAGTATAGGTCGATAGTATTGTTTATATAGTCAGACATAGAATAGGTGATTCAAGATCGTGTTGATGGTAGCACCTGGGCTATCCCGAAGGACGTAACGATATATTTGTACGGGAATATTGAGTCTAACAGGACTGTGCAGTCGCGAAAGAAGTAAATCAGCCGGGCAAGAGGGGAAACCCTGTTCAGGTGAGTTAATTTTTTCTAAAGACTTGCTGCTTTCACGTGAAATGTGTAAGCAATCAACTCTCCCAAACAAATCCAGTTTCTGCGGAAGAACAACTTTCTTCGATGCTAAGCTTAGTGCTTTCACAGAGGAAAACCAATACTTGAACATTTTTTTTTAGGAAAACAAGAAAAATAATTTATGCACAGTAGTTTACAAGTGCCGGGTTACTTATTATAATTAATTTAGATACTCATGATACTACTAAATACTCACTACTACTAAATACTACTAAATACTACTACTACTACTACTAAATACTACTAAACACTACTAAATACTCATGATCTACTCACAAGTACATAGGTGTGAACAGTTTAAAGTGATTTTGGAAATATAAGACTATATTATTGATCTAATACTATGAAATGAAATGGGAATTTTTATATTGCACGATTATGTGATAATGAAAATGAAATGAATTCTTTAAGTTTTACGTCCATGGCCATGGTGATGATGGTCGGTGATGATGAGAAATGAATGAAATGGTGGAATGAAGAAAGCGGGAGAAACACGAGAAAACATGCACACGGCGTTTGTCCAACATAAAGTTCACGTGGCGTGAGTTGGGATCGAACCAGGGGCCCCAGAGATGAATACTATATCAGTGAGCCACTGCGGCCCCTGGACGATTATGTCCTGAAAGCTAAAGGAAACGGACGATGAGTGAAGGAAATGAATAAGGAAAGAAACTGAGGAATGAAGTGGAAAAAAAGAACTCTTTCAAGCTAACGGACACGATGCTGTTCAACACAAACTTCTTGGCATAGACTGGAATAGAACCTATGACCTTGGAACCAGAGGTGGGAACACTATCATTGAGTCACCATACCCTAATTATGACAGGACAAGGCGCTCCAGAGTCCGACTTCAATTGGTTGGTTGGTGGGTTGATTTGGAGTTGATTTGAGTTGATTTTGAATTTATCCAGTTCAGCAGACAAGTTATATGAGACGTGGACCTACTGATTAACGTGGAATTCGAACCACATGAGCTCCCGCTAGAAATAGGACCCGGGTCTCCCACGCCAAAAGCGCGTACGCAAAAAAGAATTCGGTTTCTCTGGTATCGTGAAGTGTAATGAAAATTCAATTTCGTTTCCAAAAAGGTTTACCTATTTCTATTGGCCGAGGTCGTCTTATCTCGTTTTAACACTACTTTCTGCTAACAATAACACACACAAGAATAAATAGCATGTGTATAAGTTTTCAATATTTCTAGCTGAACCTGCGCTCTCTACACAGTGCATCATTCGCATATGAGCATAAATCTCCTTCTCATTCCTCACAACCTATGTACACTCATGGCCAAAATTATTGTCGCATGTTTATAAATATGTTGTTGTAGGAATATGATTTGATAATGAATTCACCCCGTACTTCTTATAACGTTAGTATGTGTACAATCGGCAAAGACATGTATGTGGAAAATTTCATGTCAAAAGAGCAGTAAATAAGAACAATAAAACGAAAATAAAACTTTCTTGTCCATTTAGCAACATTTTGTTTTACTCACTCTAATTTTCGCATTTATAATTCTTTTCCTATGAAATTTACCACAAATATACATTTCCCGATTGTATCAGTAATAAAAGTACCCTGCAAAATCATTATCAAATTATATTTTTACAAGAAGACAGTTGTAGATATGCGACAATCATTTTGGACATGAGTGTACATGTCCCTTTACATACAGAAGTGAAGTAAAAGACGTCTTGATTTTAAAAACAAACGGCAAGGGGTATCATAAAGGGGAGATTTTTTCGATTATTTTTTCTCAATATCTTGCACCGTTTGCAAGATTTGAGCCTGATTCCGGTTGGAGTTTCTAATTCATGTATGACCAGTGTTTTCTTCTTGCATGCAGTATGTAATAAGCAATTATAATGTCAGTTATATATGGTGTTCATTGGGCAAAACACTCAAAAAATAAAGATTTATCTTAGACTCGAGAAATGGTTATCCTTCCTTCACTATTATTTGACCATGGAACAAACGCCTAAGACATATATAACCCCAATATACAACATTGTGGTGTTGGAATGTATAACTCATAGGATATGATGCTTTAGTTTTTTTTTATTTCAACGTTACAGTGTACCCTAAAAATGTATAAAAGAAATATTTTTTTAAAAAAAATATTTAATTAGAACTGGACAATCTACGCAAAATTTTCAATCGATCAGTGAAAACGTCATCTTTCTAGAGCCTGTAGTTTCCGAGATCTCATTGTCGAAGAGATTGACCACAAACATATAAACATAGTGTAAAAGAACTCGGAAGATGGAAGCACAAATCACATGCATTGATTTTAGAGAAGGCTTGTTAAAATACAAAGGCTTTGAACAATACTTTATGAAAAAGATACAGTTAACTAATTTAACTATTTAAAGTACAAATACTCAAAATGTTTGTCTCTGTTAAACATGAAATCACACATAACCGTAAATGAAAGATTTGAAAGCCAAAGTTATAAGTTGGAGCTCAGGCGCTTTTAATTGCTTTTGTAGCATTTTAATAGATTAAAAAATCATACATTTCAATGCTTTGTTTACTCATCATACATTTCAATTTTAAAAATCATAGTTGTAGCACCTCTATTATCGTAATTGTGTATAGGTTAAACATCCTATTCTCTGTCCCATCCTAGGAAGATTATAAAACGGAAATGACGTTCAACGAGCGCAACGTTGCCACTTATTATGAGTAGGAGGAAGCCGATTTGAGAAAATAAGAAAAGAACACAAACCAAACTGCGCAGCGGTAAGCGACTCAATAATAATAATAATAATAATAATAATAATAATAATAATAATAATAATAATAATAATAATAATAATAATAATAATAATAATAATAATAATAGTAATAATAATAATAATAATAATAATAATAATAATAATAATAATAATAATAATAATAGAAGAGGAATTGTAATTACTTACCTCACGTAATCTATTCCTGGAGGCAAGAAACACCCAAATCTTTACTCCACACAAGTTCAGTGGGAGGGAGTTCGCATTGATAAGGGGAAGACGAAGAACTTAATGTTCGGCTCCCTTTGCAATGCGGTCTATTCTGTAGGAGACTTCTATGTTGGAAGGAACTTTATTTAACATTTCTATTGATTCAAATTTGTTGGAGCTTGAATCACATTCAACACTTTAATTTTTTAACCACTCTACAATTTCTTTTTTGGAACATGATTTCGTAGGGATTTTTTCGTCTTTTATTAAGTGTCTGCGGTCATTATCTATAACAATCACGGAATTTGGTGCTACATTCGGAAGGAGTATTTCTTGGAAATGTTCATATTCTGCTGCTCAAATTCTCCGTGATAATCACCTGTTTTTGTGTCGTGAAAAACGAGGTCAGTCCCAGGAATTTACCCCCTCTGTCATGGTATGAATCACACTATTACTCCCCTTGACACCTAAGCGCAAATCCTCTCTCCAGCTTTACTGTCTGTTTTCGAAAATATGAATAAATGTTTAATAACATGATTTTTTCACCAGTAGAAAGAGGTTTCTCTTCTTTCTTTGCTTCTTATAACAATGTGGGAATTTTCAGCGACTGTCTCCAAAAATACCACTACAGCAGTTAAACACAAAATTAGCTACTAACAGCACTAATAATAACACAAATAACACACAGAATAACTATAACAAGAAAATAACAAAATAAAACAAGAAACGCGCACAACAAAATTCACTGAACTATCACAGAACACAATGAATGAAAACTGTCATCCCGCTTCCGAGACCAGAGTTAAAAGTGAAGGAAAACACGGGGGACGTCATCTCCCACTTCCAAAAATATCTATGGCGTCCCTCCACTTCCTAAAAATATAGTGGACAAAGATAGGCACAAGGGACGACATGACGTCATGCGTTCCTCAACCTTTTCAGATCAATTTTTACCCCTGGTTACAACTCGGTTTTGATGTTGTTTGACTTTTATTAAAAACAGACTCCAAATTGAACTGAACCCGCTTGATATAGACCGAGCTCACAGAATGGGTAAGGGCAAAAATAGACCGATCATTGTTAAATTTGTATACTACAAAAGGAAAGAGGCCATACTGAAAAATGCATATCGTGCCAAGGGGACACCTGTGCGTGTAAGTCAGGATTTTTCCTATAGTATTAGAGCCATTAGAAGAGAGCTCAATGAATACCGGGTTCAAGCCAAGGCACGCGGACAAAGGGTGCGAATGCAATTCGATAAGTTGTATATTGATGGGAAATCTTATACTATCAAGGACCTACGAAACACAGATGTCAAAAATCTAAGTGATACAGTTGGTGTGTGTTCAGTGAGTGTGAACAATGGAGACGCTTCAAAAAAAAATCAGCAGTTGCAGGTGCTTCTTGTAGTGTGTGATCACCTGCAGAGCCTGTGCGGGTGAGTGATGAAGAGTTTCCAGCTTTGAGACAAACAACGAATGCAGCTCGAAGAGGCAGAGGTCAACCACGCCCTGGAGGAAGAAGCATCCCTTGACAAACAAGGTAGAATGACCTTCAACAAGGTAAAACTTCTCAAAGTGAGTGCAGTGATGTGTTATGTAATAATGACAGCATTTTTTTGTGTTGTAGATAACGCAAAAAAATGATAATTTTCTAATGTATTATATGAATGCGAGATCATTTAGGAACAAAGCATGTGAGTTTTCCAGCAACATTTCATTGAACAATTATGATATCGTAGCAATAACAGAGACCTGGTTGTCTTGTGATTATTTTGATTCAGAGTATTTCGATAACAGATACCTACTGTATCGTAAAGATAGGGACTATAATACAAGTGGTAAAGCAAGGGGGGTGGGGTGTTGCTGGCAGTACAGAACCTGGAAGTGTCAAGTGACTGTTACTGACCAGAACCCAGAAGGCATTCTAGTGAAAACTATGGTTAATTACAAACCGCTTTATATCTGTGTTGTGTATTTTGAACCAAACTCACATCTATCATTATACGAATATTTTTTTCATTTTATCGAAAGTAATTGTACGATAGATAACACTATTCTCCTTGTAGGTGATATGAATTTGCCTGAAATAACAGGAACAAACTTTGATTTTCTGCAGTCAACGAGTAAATCCCAAAGTCTCTATCATTTTATGTTACATCATGACATGGAATCACTGAATAATGTTACAAATAGCTTAGGGAGAACATTAGATTTAGTAATAAGTAATCTTTCCAATGTAACAGTAATAAGAGAACCACGCCCATTAATTAAAGAAGATAATTACCACCCATCTATTTGTATAAGCTTTCCGCATGTTAAATGATCTAGAATAAAAAACAAAAGAAACATATTTGGTTTCAATTTTAAGAAAGGAAATTATGATAATCTCTATAATGAGTTAGCGAGAATAGATTGGCAATATCTAAACTTATATACGGATCCAAATAAAGCAGTAGAAGAATTCTATAAAGTAATTTATAACATATTTGAGAAGTGCATTCCCATGCAAAGGCCAACGCAAAAAGGTATCCTTGCTGGACTCAAACTGATGTTATGACGTAAATTTCATTCATAAACATCTTTATTGAGCTTTCATTAACTTCTAATTTTCTTTGGTGTTGTTTTAACAAAATACAGGCTATAATCAACGCATACTTTCAAATTTTCAGTTTTAATACTCTTAAACTTGGCCTAAATTAAGAAATATTCATATTTAATGTATTTTAGCAGGACAATATCCTTTCAAATACATAATTAAAAGTAGTGGTTGCTCCTGAGGGAAGTCACAAAGTTAAAATAATAAAGTTTTCTTGCTTCAAGGTAAGGGGAAAAAGTAATCTAATGGACTTAGAAGACGCAGGCCCGAATGGGAACACTATTGTGGGACTCCCGATTTCAGAAAAACAAGTAAAGAAATCTAATTAAAACTATATCTTTCTGGTATTCATTGAGGTGTCATATCTCTTAATGGGCCTATTTTTTCATCGGAAGTTGGAAACGTAAAGAAATAAAGAAACTACTCCAGAATTAACTTTAGAAAATATTGCTTGTTTGTTAATACAAACTATTCACTCCCTGAAATTCTAGATAGAGGCCAACAGGCTATACGCTCCCTTGTTTATGTTCATGAATGTACATGTATTACAATATGTTATTGTATTTCACAAGCCAAGAGTAACAGAGCCATCTAACAGTCTGATGATCACTTGGCAGAGGGACCCGCGAGCAGAATGTATTAATTGCATGTATTACTTGCAGAATTTAGTCATAGGAGCCACACTGGTTTCCACAGGGGAACATTATGCTGCTAAGACGGCACTGAATAGTAGATTACACTCTAGCGTGGGACCCAACTGGGAACAATCGGTCCAATCCGCTGAAGTCCGGCCCTGATTGTTGTATACAACAATTAATATAGTAGGGAAGTTTTCTTCTTTTAGTTTGAAGCAACAAAAAGTCTTTTAATTTTTATCGGTATTACTTCTCTTACAAGCCCCCTCCGATTAAAAGTACATTTTAAAAAAAATAAAAAATATTTCTCTACTTTTCCTTTTCTCTATATATAAAAGTTATTGCTCTGGAGTTATACACTACCAACATTTCTCAAAAATCTCTAATTTTTAGTGCTTTGATTAGCACATCCCTGTAGGATAGGCCGGAACTCCTGCAAGTATTACTGGAGCCTATGAGACCATTTACATTTCAATACCCTCTGAAGTATTATCATTTCGTTGTGTTACATTCAAACCGATATAAAGGGATCAGATAAAGTTCCCTTTTACCTTTTGGTTTGCTTTTAGCTTCCGCAGAGGTAGCTGTTTTATTATAAAATGGTTTTAACAAACACTTGAGTCACTGATATCAGATCCTGTTACTTCCTTTACCAAACGTTTAGCAGATTTTCGGGAAACGTTTAGCTCTTGTTATTATAAGTTCCGTAATTTCACGAATGTTGAATACCTGTAATGTCTCCCTAAATTTCTACTTCTAATTTTGCTTCTAAAGCTGTCTTCTCACAAAAATATAAATAAATAAAAAATTAAAACCTAAGAATCTTTGTGTTAGTTAAAAACAAGAGATATCTATGCGTAATGTGGGTGTTGGACATAAGCTCACCGGCAAAAAGCTCACCGACAGTCTCATATTACAGTGATGGACAAAAGCTCACCGATAGCAAACATAAGCTTCCTTGAAGGACTTGTAATAAAATTCACCGAATATTGAAATTCAGGTGTTAGTTACTTCCTAAGCAGAAAATGGAGCTACTATCTTATATGACTTATCTATCAGGTATAAAATAATAATAATAATAATAATAATAATAATAATAATAATAATAATAATAATAATAAGGATGTTGCGGAGTTGCGTTGTATTAAACGTGGGCAGACCTTGAGGAACTTGTAATAAAATGCCCTGGATATTAAAATCTAGCTTTTGACTACAATTACAAATAGGCCAAATAACTCGGTACAATGTAGAGCTACTTATGTCGTATAGCAGTTATCAGATATCAGAATAAAATAGGGATGTTGTAAGTTTAATGTGTGAAGCATGGGCGACAGTAAGCCTAATTTTGGCCCTGGAAATTTTCGAACCAAATTTTTCTTATAAGCCTGACAATTCATCAACTGCATTAAAATAATTTCATGATAAGGCATGAGTACTTACGTAATAGAATTTTCTTGCTAATAGGACTGGTGATTTTTTTTTTTTTTTAATTTTACGAAATCATCATACTCAGATAGGCTTTGCTTCTTAATGCTGCCGTCATGCTTGCAGATAAACACTCAAACAAGTTTCTTTCGTATTTACTAACACTAAGCTTTTGTTTGTTTGTTTGTTTGTTTGTTCATAAGTTGTTTTGATCTTAGTAAATAAGAAAGAGATTCATTTAATGAGTATTGGTCTGCAAGTGTGATGACAGCCTTAAGACTTGAAGTCTGCAACACGCTTAATATTTTATTCTGATGTCTGATAACTCCTATATGACGTTAGTCATATAGCCTATTTTCTATCGAGGAACTAGGCCTACTAGTAGTCAAAGCCCAGATTTAAATATCTGGAGCATTTTATTTCAAGGTCCGCCCACGTTTAATACATTAAACCCTGCAACATCTTTATTATTTTATTTTTATATCTGACAACTGATATATAGCATTAATAGCTTTATTTTCTACTGAATTAGGCCTACTGCTAGTCAAAGTCTAGATTTTAATACCTCTTTGTACCCATCATATACCCGCGAGCCCAATTGAGGCAAGTAAGCGTGAGCCCGGGTGAGCGCAAGCCTAGTTGGGAGAAGTGATCGCGAGCGCGAGTGAGTGCGAGCCCAGTTGGGAGAAGTGATCGCGAGTTCTAGTGATCGCAAGTCCAGTTGAGACAAGTGAGCGCGAGCCCGGGTGAGTGCAAGTCAAGTGGACAGAAGTGAGCGCGAGCCCGAGTGAGTGCGAGCCCAGTTGGGAGAAGTGATCGCGAGCGCGAGTGAGTGCGAGCCCAGTTGGGAGAAGTGATCGCGAACGCGAGTGAGTGCGAGCCCAGTTGGGAGAAGTGATCGCGAGCGCGAGTGAGTGCGAGCCCAGTCGAGAGACATGAGCGCGAGCCCGAGTGAGTGCGAGCCCAGATAAGATTACTGAGTGCGAGCGCGAGCCCAGTTGGGAGAAGTGATCGCGAGCGCTAGTGATCGCGAGTCCAGTTGAGACTGGCGAGCGCGAGCCCAGTCCAGAGAGATGAGCGCGAGCCCAGCTGAGACAGGTGAGCGCGAGCCCGAGCGAGCCCAGTGGAAAATGGCCACCTTTGCAGCTTGCAAATGAGGTGCAGAGACGACGAGTAAAGGTATCACTAGTTGAAAAGTGAGCAATGCGTTGAAAACAGCATGCTATAATTGCATTATCTCAAGAAACAAAAATTAACAGTGATCACAAGAAGCGCCTAGAATTCGCTCTGAAGGGCGTAACCGCAAAATCGATTGGCCTAACTTTGGGAAAATGGTGGCGATGTGACATACCAACGGTGGCCCAACGTCAGGTTTGGCCGCTTTGGCAGCCATTTCCCAATCAAACGATTGTTGGGCCTTCGTTCATCCAACCAAATGCCAGCCAAACCTTGACGTTGAATGGTGATTCACAATCCAAAATGCTGACATTTACTCAATCAAATCTAGCATAATTCGCTGACGTTACCTAGGGTGTCTTCGTGGCGGGTGGGGCAGGGTGGTGATGCATTCGGTTTGGTACGTTCGCCTAAAATATTCCAATTATTTCATAGAGTTAAGGTCTTTAAATATTCGGTTCATTTTTGGTTGTACTTCGCCCGTGCAGGAAAAGAAAAAGTGGAAAAAGCCGTGTACGAGACGCAAACCCCAGTTGGCGAGCAAGCATGCTTCCAAATTTTTATAACTACTTATTACTAGGTTTTACTTCATTTTACTTGCTTTTCCACGAACTTAGAACGACAGGGACACGAATGTATAACTATATAGGACAGTTAAAATTCCAAAGGGTCTCCCACCAGGAATCGAGCTCGGAACCACGTACACCAAAGGCGCAACTGCTAGCCTCTAGACCAACGGGGAGGGCAACTCGGCTACAATCGCACATTTTAGAAGTGTTGGATATTTGACAGGTGAAGTGGGTTGTAAATCTTCTTTTTAAAAATGCCCATTATGCATTATGTTTAGGAAAATGATTCAACCCACATAACACGAGCTCTTCTTTCGTTTTCGTAATTAGAACACAAGATGGCGGTGAAGAACTGCGCATGAGCAGTGACGCAGTCTATCAGCATAAAATATGATGAAGTTAGCGACCATTAGTCAACGATAAAACAAAGTGGCCAAGTGGTGGGAAAAATGGTTTTCGTAGAGCGGTTCCCCGACATTTAGTCAACGCTAAAGTAACGTATTTCTTGATTGGGAAAACAGTCAATTCTAGTATCCTTGCGTGAAGGTCGGGAGAATAGTTGGTTGGTCAACCATACACTTAACCAACGTAAGTTTTCCCGCCACAGGCTCGCACCGACCATCACCCACAGTTTTGACCAAATCTCACTCAAATCCCAACGGTGGGCCAACCAACCTTGCTACTAGGAAAATAAGCCCTTTGACATTTGAAACAAAGTTATTTTCAACGGCGAGAGTTAAATACAACTTGTTTGTGTCAAATGGGAGAAGAACTATGCGAAGAATGAAGAGAACAGAGATCGATCCTAAAAATCGTACTCCCATAGTAAAACATGCTGGAGGATATATGCTTTCTTGGCGGTCAACGAGTACTATTGGTATCGGGTTTGTGTTTTGTAGAAGGAATGATGAACCAAAGGAACTATCAATGTTTTAAATTGCAATCTTCAGCAAAGAACCGCAGAAAATTCGTCCCAATAATGACTTCGTATTTTCGTACGGTAAGGATCCAAAACATACTACACATAATATAGGATGTGGGTACTAATAATGTAAACAAACAATTTCACACACACGTACTGACCTACATCAATCCCATAGAGCATTTGTGAAAAGTTTTGACCAAAAAATAAGATACAGGGTTATTTCTAACAAAGCAGTTCTCTAAAATGCTTTACTGGAAGAATGTAAAAAAGTTTCACCAAAATCCACAACGAATTCAGGCTATAGTGCTACAAGGAACCCTACAAAGTATTAATCAATTAAAAAGTGATATTATTACTATTATTTTCTTGGATATATCAGCTGTACGAATAGGTATTCTTTCCACGTACAATTTTAGAATTATTTAGTTTTTAATTTTTTTGTTGCAGAGAGAAAATAGCTTTTATTTGGAACTCACTTCCTTAATATATACCTAGAATACATGTAATTTTATCACCCACTTTATATCGTTGATATGAATAGTATCATTGAAATTATACGAAACCTTGGACTGTACGAATATTTTTCGGGGGATGGGGGAACCACTATCATGTTGTCCTTAGCAAAAAATTGCGCCACTTTAAAGGACCGGTGTGCAGGTGCATTGTCGTCGTGGAGAATGAGGTTACAGTTATGCCATTTCTGTGGCCTTTTGCAACGCACATTTTCACGCAACCTTTTTAGGATATCACAGTAGAAGTCTGCATTGAGCGTGCTTCTATGTGGGACAAATCCTAGTGTACGATTTCTTCTTGGTCAAAGAAACAAATGAGCATCGTCTTCATTTGGCATCTTTCCATGCGTGTTTTTTGAGGTCTTGCGGACCCAGGACTCTTCCCTTGAGAAGAATGCAATTTAGTTTCTGGGTCATAAAGTTGGGTCTGGATCCCATAGAGCATTTGATATGTTTTAAATGGAAATTGTGTGATATGCCAATGGCGACGCGACGCCGTCAGCAGTTCGACCACCACTGTGATTTTTTTTATTTCTATAGAGTGTTTAGTATATGAGTTTCTGAAAATGGATTTCCTGTCAGAAGATATTTATTTATTTATTTGTCTGTTTTGCATACAATTGAGGTTTCACTCGAGTACGCATACGTACAGAAATACATAAAAATAACTTTTAAGGTGCACAAACATACACAATAGCTGGTGACTGGTATCAATTCCTGAATGTGACTCTGAAGACCTTTATATCCCATTAAAGAATCGCTATAGTTGAAAGATCAACATTTTATTAAGTCAAACTTCGTCTCGTAAGTCAGTTACTGATACTGCCCAATCTCTCTACGTCAGTCCGTCTTTCACCAAATCAGATTTATATGAAACCGGTTTCTTCGGATAAATTTGAGAGAGAACATAGTCGCTAAGACGTCAAGATACATACTGGTTTAATTTGATGCCAGCAACATATGGTGAGTGACAGTGAGGTGATTTCAGTTTGAGACCCCACTAAGAAAAACGCAGGTACTGTTTTCCGAGCGTAATAGACAAATTAAGAATTACCTGACATGAGTTGGAGACAGTTCATCTGACTTTTTATTTTTAATCCGAGCTACTACATGTTGATCCGATCTCCTTGTTGTTTCCAAGGAGATCTGCTCAACGGCTTACACTCTACTAAATGGTTCTGTATGGCTTGAAGTGCCATAATGCTGCTCAACTAAGATGTTTCTTTGTCTGCTTTTCTTGATCATTTTCACCAACAATATTCCATTTCTCAGTTTTCTGATATACGACTATTTCACTTGCTCGGTTATGTAATATTAATTTTATTAAAACAAAAGGGGATAAGCCCTTAATTCTGTCCGTACGGTTAGAGTCTCTACTAGTATTTTAAACTGAGTCTCTTTCTTTAACTACAAGGTTGCGAACCCAATACTTGTCTTTTACCATATCTTTATTTACAGAGGCATCCTGCTCTTGAATTTTTGGTTTCTTACGGAGGAAGAACTTGAACATATATGTTCCTATAAATGTTTTGATTGTTTAACGTAATGAATTGCAGAAAGTGTGGGGTTGCCGTAATACCACATGCGAGCGTTCACAAAAGAAACCAACACAATTCCAGCAGGTACGCCCTTGCCGTAGGATGAGCGTGGGCGGATGTAGTCAAGAGGAATGAGTATTGCATGAAAACACCATTTCTGTCGACGAAGACCCACAATCCTTAAGATAAAAAGAGAAACTTAATAGGAATTGAAGACGCTTAATTAATAAAATAAGCATTATTAGTCCCAAAACAACAAGATTAAAGATAAATTGTTTTAAAAGTTATTTAATACAAAAAAATATAGTAGAAGGGGAGGAGTAACCACCAACATGGCGTTGCCAAATCCTATAATTAAATTATCTGTTTTTATACTGTTTTATTAATTTTTACAAGTTTTATCCTGTTTTCTGTACAATTTATGGTGATTTTATATTGTTTTATACTAAGTTCTAGGATTTTGTAGCGATTTTCTTACATTTTATTCCCTTTCTGTAGGGATTTTCAGTGTTGCCATCTAAATGAAATTGTCGTGAAACATTTTTGTTAATATACTTCGATATCTAAGATTATGACACAAGATGGAGGGTATGGTTGTCTTTAAACACATAACATGTTGAGAATATAAAGTTTACTTACCGTTGTTCCTATAGCTTTAAAGGGTGTTGCTCCTTCCGTGATTGTTTTGTTATACTAAACTCTTATCCATGAACAGGTATATTTTGTTAAGAATAGATTAATGAACTTGAGGGGTGTGGAGAGAGGCTTATGGTTACTATAATTAAAAGTTGTATAACCTTGTACAGGGTTGTTTTTCTTTGTATTCAAGAAACTAGTTGGAAATGGTGGGAGGAAGGAGGCGGGTGTTGGGTGAAACAAAATTACGAGCCTAAGGACAGGTGGGCAGTCGGGGAGGGAGTAGACTCTTAGAGATATGTCCGGTTGAATAGAAGTCATAAAATCTTGTTATAAACAAGGGAGTATCATAAATCCTTTTCTTAACTAAAGGAAAGCCTTTGTGGTGAGTTACCGCTGTCACTTAACATGTTTTACGGCTCTTTACCTGAGAGTAATGGTTAAGGTCAAGTAGTAACCCGTCCCTTTACCTGAGTTTATGGTTTATTGCCCGGCAATAAAGCCTTTACCTGCGGTTGGGTCTTCCTTATTCCTTTCTCAGGTAGTTGGCTAACAAGATTTCTTTAATAAAATTTAAAAAATTAGATTAAGGAATTAAATATTCATGAAAAGAGTTTAATAAAGTAACGAAAGGGTTAGAAAGAACGTTTTTTCGTGTTTAGCGTTTATTTTATAGGTATATCGTGATATGTACAGTGTTAGAATAATATATGGTGTACAATACATACATACACGTATTGGATAATGTTAGAATGTGGGAGGAAAGGCATGCAACTCCAAGAAAAGTATCTTAAATGAAGTTTGAGTGTGTTTTCAGCATAGACTAACATATTTTTATTGGTGTTAGGATGTAATCGTGTATGAAACTCACTTCATTTATAATATTTCATATGTATATGACTATCTTTGTTCAATATGTTTTGCATAAAATACTTTTATTTTAAAAAATAAGATTAACGAATGAAATATTTATGAAAATGGTTAAATTGAGTAACGAAAGTGTTAGAACGAATAACTTTACCTGTTTTGCCTTCATTTTAGAGGCGTAGCACGGTATGTACAGTGTTAGAATATTATATATTGTACATTACATGTATCGGATAATGTTGAAAGATGGGAGGAACTCCAAGAATAGTATTTACTTATTTTATGTGCCGTTTGAGGTGATTATATGTGGTTTGATCATAGACTAACAAACGTATCATATCTGTTTGGGTGTACGAAACTCAGTTCACTCATAAGTGACATATGTATATACCTATTTTTCTCCATAGCTTCTGTGCATGTTTGTTCTTATTGATGTATGATTGTAAATATACGTATTAGGCGATGACATGCATGTATGCAGATGCAAGCGTACAATTTTTCGTATGTGACGTGAGTTGCACGACGTTACTTTGCAGTTTATATTGAAAGGTTATATTCTCTGCGTATGGAAGTGTTTTTAACTACGTCCTAGATGTATTTTAATTTAATCACATATGTTATTAGGGTAATATGATTTAATGTTTATTTACATCTTTAAGAAAGTATTATATATATTTATGTCAGGATATGTTATTAATGCAAGTCTTTAATGATTGCAATTAATTTATATTACTTGTGTGTATCATTTTTACTTGTGTGTATCATTATATTTTACAATATTGAGGTCTCAAATATTCAGTATTAATAATAGTAATAATATAGAAGACAAATTCCCCATCAGAACACATTGTATTAAAATCTGTAAAATCGCCCCTAGCCTTAGGCAAAAGTTACAAAATTGTCGAGATTGGAGAGAATAGTCAGGACCATCGGGACATACCCTCAGCATACGTCCCTACAACTAGCTAAATGTTAAACGGAATGTTTCCAGGCAAATTTCATGTAGAAAGTAGGGATACTGAACTCACAAGAGCCGTAAGAAAATATGTTTTTAAATAATGTTTATGCCGGCTAAGCCACAGAAGAAGTCGGTGATGAGAATGAAAGAAATATTGGAATAAAAGTGGGAGGAAGCGGTACCCGGTAAATGCCTACACACACGGTGTTCGTTCAGCAAATGCCCACTAGGCGGGAGCTGGGTGGAACAGGGTTAACCATTAAATTTACGCTTCAGTAATAATAATAATAATAATAATAATAATAGTAATAATAATAATAATAATGTTATTAAAAGTTTTGAAGTTGCCGTAAAATTTGGCAAAACTTACTTAAACGTAGGGATTTCGGGAAAGGGGTTCCTTACCTTCAAGAGACACCTCTGCAACTACCCAAATTTAAATGAAAGCAATCCACTAAAGATTCATGTAGAAAGTATTCCACTCATCCCGTTAAGTCTCATCCCGATTTTGTTTGGTTTATTTTAGAATCAAGATGAGAAATTCGTCATGGGCAACATTATACAACACCAAACCGAAATTTTTTGCCTAATATCTCGTTCCTGTTTGTAATGGTATGACCTGAGCGATAAGTTTCTAATTTTTAATCTTCTACGAGATGATAATTATTATTATTATTATTACTATTATTCCTGGAGATTTGATAGTTCAAATATTTGAAACATTCGAGTATTCAAATATATGAATATAATAAAACGTATGCCATCGCCGATCAATCGCCATCAAAATTCTTAAATTAAAAAATGTCCGACGTGGATTCGATCCAAGAACCTCCAGATTACTGGCCACGCGCCTTGACCACTGAACCATGATCAGTACGCTGTAAATTTGGCTATGTTAGGTTTCTTTGCCTCCGCTTGCAAAGTTGTGTTATTTTTCTTCGTTTCAAAACGTCTTTCGTATTTCTTTTGATATAAGTTAATAATCTTCGACAAAGTTTATATTAATAACATGAGTGTTCTTAAACCTTTGGTTCATAAGCTTGTTTCTTCTCCACACGAAACTACAGATATGACAGATTTAATTCTCATAGTCCGCATGTTTTAAAGCAATCGCCATTACCCGGTCAAAGGCTTATGTCAGCCATGATACATAATTATTTACATACGTACAAAGATATACATTTATACATACATACATACACACACACACACACACACATACATACATACAAAGGTATACATATATAAAGTTACATATATATACATACAGGCAATGCCATTCATTGACACAACTAGTACTTTGAATGCTATATGGTAATGTCCAATAATCCGTTTCACTCATGATTTAGTCGGCGTCTTTTATTTACAATTTTCTGATGTGTTTTACTCTCGAGCCTGGACACGATGACAAACCCTGGTTTTCGTACAATCCTACCTGGGTTTTTAAACTGTCTTTTGTCAACTTTATCCCGTGCTAAATTATAAAAATGATCAAAATTAATTTCTTGACGCGTCCGATGATTTAATGTTATTCCTCTAATTTTAAATACATAATCTACTTTCCCCGTTCCATCCTCTTTTAAACGGTACGCACAATTTTTTGGCCCTAATCTTATAGAACCTTTAATTTCCCAACCGTCAGGAATTTAGTTTGTTAGTTTACCCAGGTATGAAACCAAGGAAAGCGGAGGTTTCCCATCACGTCGTTGTACATACATAATATTATCGATGTCACAGTACAACACACGATCAAGCCGTACAGCTATCAATAACTCGTAGTTTTAGACGTGCCCAAGAGGTAATGAACGCTGCAAAGACAACATTCGATAACTTCCATGGTTTGTTTTTGTTCTCAATGTTTTTATACTTTACAACGAGATGTCACTCTCCAATGGGTAATACAGTTTGCACCTCATATTGTGGTACCCACAGGTGGCTCAAAAGTCTTTCTGGAGTATCAACTATTACAGATTGTGACAAGTCCGTTCTATGTCTCCATTTCCCATGAAGTGAATTGAGGAATATTTTGGAAATATACCTCACGCCAGGGTTTGATTCAATGTTATCTTCCGTTAATTGTATGCCTTTGTGGGCATAATAATATGCTACACCCTCCATTCCAAAAGAAACCGAACGTTTTAAAAAAACAAAAAAGCAATGTACATTTTGGAACAAATCATTTTTATTAATCAGTGTGTTCCCCTTCTGCATCGATACACATATTTGCACGCTCCAACAAGTTGTCAAACGACTTCTCCATGTCCTTTATTGGAATGGTCTTTAGGACGGCGGTCGTCGCCTTCTCAATGGCATCAATCGATGCGTGCCACTTTCCTTTCATCGCCAAATGCAGTTTCGGGAACAGATAGAAATCGCACGGAGCGATCTCTGGTGAATAGGGCGGATGATGCAACCGAATAATGTGATTTTGACCAAAAATTCAGTTACAAGTCGCGAACGATGTGATGGTGCATTATCGTCCAAAAGAGTCCAACTGCCGATTTCGCGATATTCGGGCCGAATACGACGAATTCTTGCCAGCAAACGCTTCATGACGCCCAAGTAAAACTCTCCAGTGACTGTCTGGCCGGGCTGAACAAATTCTTTGTGGATAATTCCTTTTGAATCGTAAAAACAAATCAGCATCACCTTAACTTTTGACTTCACCAAGCGACTTTTTTTGGGTGTTCCTTCATCCGGCGCTCTCCATTCAGCACTTTGCCGCTTTGTTTCGGGCTCATATTCAAAACACCACGTCTCGTCACCAGTTACAATCGATTTCAAGAAGTTTCGATACTGCCGAGCACTTTTAACGATGTCTTTACATTGCGCAATTCGATCAACTTTTTGGTCTTCGGTGAGTTTGTGTGGTACAAACCGCGAATTAACCTTCTTAAGGCCCAAAACTTCGGTCAAAATTCGGTATGCGGTTGTTTGAGGAATGCCTAATTCCATTTCAAGAACTTTCACCGACGATTTTTTGTTATGTTTGATGAATTCACGCACTTTTTCGATGTTTTCTTCCGATAATCCGGTTCTGGGACGGCCTGATCTTTCGTCATCATCCAGCGTCTCTCTACCCGATTTGAATCGCCTGAACCCCTCGTAAACTTGCGTACGGGATAGACACTCATCACCATATGCAGTTTGTAGCATTTGGTGCGTTTCACTAAAAGTTTTACCCAGTTTAACACAAAACTCAATTGCAGCTCGTTGTTTGAAACTCATTTTCCGACCGATGTACACAACACACTGACAGTTGAAACGCAATAACTTTGTTGCCGTGCATCCAAATGTCATGACATTTATACCAGTTGTCAATGAGGGACTACGCCATCTACCGGTAAAATATTACAACAGATGGCACTAGTGGTACTATTTGTTTTCAAAAGTTCGGATTCTTTTGGAATGGAGGGTGTATGTATTGTTTTCTTTAGTCTTACACAAACTGGGAAATCCTGAATATTCCTGTTTCATTTTCAGCAAGGAATTCACAGTGTTTGAAGAGACTATCTAAATGATCCTCCTTAACTCCAACCAGATCGAATTCCTATACTTCAATAATTTGCCGAATTTTATATCCGGCCTTTAACGCTTTATGTAGTTCTGGGGTCTGTTAAGACACGCACGGTGTCGCAATGCATGCAATTGTCAATACTTTCCACCATACACGTACGGCACAACCCAAGCATAATCCGCCCATTGCACGTATATGGTAGGATGGGAAAATATGTCTTTTACCGGTAAGACTATACATTTCACTAACCCTTAAAACCTTTCAACATCGAGGAAGTCAGGGCCCTTGTATATTTTCGGTTTACCTACAGGCAACGGTTTACGTGCCATTACCCATGGATATAACGATGTTACATCATATCACACGGTCTCTTTACTAAACATTGTTCAGCGTAAGCTCTCAATTCCAATAAACAAAATATTTGTATCCTTCCGCTTGTCACAAAAACGATTGGCTAGTGATGTATCACTCCCACTCCCCACGAGGAGGAGCAAATTATACAGTGCATTTTGACAATACTGTCTCGTGTTGTCCAGATACTTACAGCAGCAGCAGAAAAGAAAAGAAACTCGAACGATTAAAAAAAAGTATTTGAATTTCGCTCGCAAACAATTGTTGCTTAGTGAGAAAGGTTTGCCTTGGTGTTTCACCCACAACACTCGCGGAACCGGGATTCATGCCAGCTATCTTTCAGACTTTAAAAGCAGAACACCCGTCCACAGTTGAGTTGGTGCCATAATTACTGCGCATGCTTAGTGTTTATTTCTATTGTTTCATTAGCCACACTCGATTGCAGTATTATTAGATAATCCGTATATTTTTGTCATTTATAATAATATGGCAGTTTTATATGAAGCTTCATGGTAAAAGTAATAATCCAATCACATGGACTATTTTGTGGAGTACAAGCGTCGGTAGGACAACAGCAAATCAGCGAGATTTAGTTTCACGTGGCTTTGTTTATCGCAGTTTAGAGCTTACGCCGAATAATGTATAGTACAAGGCATTGAAGCATTAAGTATGTCCACCATCAAAACTATCTTTGGGTACCAGGTGATCAACAACATCGTCACACCGTGTTTGCATAAACTCCTGTAATTTTTGTCGTTTTTCAGCAGGTGGTCCCATCCGCATTCTCACACCTCAACGACGTTAAGATTAGTTTCTTAAGAAATGCCATTTTAGTCGTGGTTCTTTCATACCGGTCTTGTAGTGATGTACACTTATGTCCAAAATTATTGTCGCATATCTATAATTGTCTTCCTGTAAGAATATAACTTGATAAATGATTTTGCAGGGTACTTTTAATACTGATACTATGTGTATAATCGGGAAGTGTATATTTGTGGTAAATTTACTAGGAAAATAATTATAAATACGAAAATTAGAATGAGTAAAATAAAATGTTGCTAAATGGAGAATAAAATTTTAATTTCGTTTTATTGTTCTTATTTACTGCTCTTTTGACATGAAATTTGCGACATACATGTCTTTGCCGATTATACACATACTAACATAAGCAATATCGGGCGAATTCGTTATCAAACTATATTCCTACAACATATTTATAGACATGAGACAATAATTTTGGACATGAGTGTACCTTGCTTAGAAGTGGAATCTAAACTCACGTGTCGAAGCACAAGATAACAGATCTGACATCCGTGGAAATAACACCCATGAGATTCGAAAACTGTATCCGTTTTACTTTCATTGTCAACTTTATACCTCCCAAATCGTTTTCTAATCCATTCCCAGAATGACGGATTCCTTTACCCCTTGCACGATCTAAGTATCGTAACCAGTACAAAGCCTTCAAGCTTTGACGATCACGATGGTTGAACCCATAGGGTGGAATAATTGGAATAATCTTTGGGTAAATATAATGAACGATAAGTCAGTATTGCCAAACTAGCAATAGTAGCGGAGGAGATAAAACATTGAATACCATTCGTTTTTCCTCAATTAGGTTTGAAAATTTAATTACAGCCCCCGCTAATATTTTAACATCATTTCGACAATATCCCATCATCTTCTTTTGCAGATTATACTGCTCTTCACTTGCAGCACGTTGTTGGTGCCAGGCAAAAAGTTGCTGTCGCTCTTCCGTGCTTTAAGAGTCAGGGTCAAAGTAGTCTAAAGACGGAATTTTGCCTATATAATTTTGGTTTTCTTATGTATTAAACAAATATGGGAAATCTCCCTTTAAATTTCCACTAAGACCTAAAGACGGAAATGAATCTTTTGTCCGAAACTCATTTCAATAATTTTTTGGCCTGACATTATCATTCTAGGTAAAAGATGATGTTGCATTATCAAAGTCTTAGCACAGAACTGCATACCATAGTTACTTCCATTATGAGAAAGTACAATATTTTTTTTAAACTTTGGTCGACTTCTTATTACATGATTAACAAATCCATTAATGTCGTGGAAATCAAACGAACGGAACCCCTTATCTCCGCATACAAAGCACCGATCATCCAACTTTGCGTCCTTACAATTGTAGCAGGCATGAATACAATTCACGAAATTCACGTAATGTTCTTGTTCTCCCCGTTCATTTTTAGGAAGCAACATGGTTTCTACATCAAAGATGATGTACAAAAAGGTATTTACATGATGCACCGTAACTCCCTGACGAAAACAAATGTGATCGTTTTTCACATGCTTATAACACGTTTTACAAGAACGTTCCCCACATTCGTGCTCAGACTTACGTCTTCACATGTCAACCATTTCACCGCACTGGACACAAATTGCTTCTTTCGCATAAACAATTCTCGAGTGCAATTACCGTTTTATGATTGACAAAGCATTTATCCGCAGAAAACACACTATTACAATGATTGCACTAACGTTTAATATCATCATTTTCAAAAACTTCATGATACTACTCACACATCATGCATTTGAAGTTACACTTATGACTTCCTATATGATGATACACGTCCAAACAATACTCACAATACCATTGTTTATTTAATAGTCCTGATGTTTGTGATTAATTTGTAGTGTCCTTCATTGTACAAAATTAAAATTTTCTTTGTTGCATGTATTCCAGGATAAGTTACATTGTTATTCCGAGTCAAACGGTTCTTTTCGGTAATGAGGCGCTAGTTTATTTTGGAGCTTTTTCACATCACTAATAGTACACCCATTTTGGATTTCAATATCTTTAGCATTGACACAGAAATCCTTTGCTTTTTTGAAGAAACATGTAGGATGCTTTTTAATTCATATACGTAGTTAAGACGATGATCAGCTCTACCAATCCCAACGAGAATACTCTTGGGAAGGCAGTACTCATCTTTTTCTATTGGGATAGTACATTGTTTCATTCTGTTACCAGTTCAACATATTTCTCTGAGCCCCTGGTTCCACCCCTACCCTTACGTGAATCAACAATATGAACTTTGAAAATTACAAGGGATGGATAAAAAGTAATGGCACAATTGTTATAATTTACAAATGACTGTATTAGAAGGGAAAATACGTTCTACATTCCTTCAATGTAATCACCTCCCATGTCCACAACCTTCTGCCACACGTATGGAAGGCGCCGTACTCCGTCAGCACGTTGTTCTCTGGCTGTCTCGCAGCGACCGCCCTACGGCATTGAGGATGACCTGTCTGGTGTTGTATCGTTGTCCGCGAAGCGGTTGCTTCATCTTGGAAAACAGGTCATAATCGCACGGACTCATATCCGGCGAATATGGTGGATGTTCCAGAATCTCCCAGTTCCAGGCACGTAAAAGGTCCGTCACGGCGGTAGCTGTGTGACAGCGTGCATTGTCGTGCAAAATGATTGGGGTCCGTGCCAAAAGATCAGGTCGCTTTCTCCGAAGTGCAGGACGCAGATGGTGTTGCAAGAACGTGCAGTAATATGGCGCATTCAGTCTGCCCTGCTGGTACAGGATAACCCCTTGGACATCATACGCCACTATCAAGATCACCTTCACTCCTCCCTGACTAGGGCGCACAGTCGTTGGCCGAGGGGAACCGGGATGCTTCCATTCGTTGGATTGGCGCTTCAAACATGGTTCGTAGCATCGAACCCAGGTTTCATCAATGGTAACGACCCTGCCCAAGAAATTGTCACCCTCCCTCTGGTGGCGGTCCAGCAATTCTTGTGCCAGTGCATATCAGTACCATTTCTGCACCTCGGTAATGACATGTGGAACCCAACGTGCTGCAATTTTGCGAAAACCCAGGATGGCGTTCAAAATGTGAAGCACAGTTTCATGGCATACCCCAACCTCTGCCGATAACTCACGCGCAGTCCACCGTCTATCCACGTCCAGCAAGGATACAAGGAGCTGAATTGTCATGTTGTCCACTGGAGGTCGTCCAGAACGTAGGCGGTCTTCCACGTTCTGTCTGCCTTCACGAAACACTTTAACCCATCGAGCTACGGTGCGGTATGGCAACGCTGCATCACCACAGGCTTCCCGCATTCCCTGAAAACATTCTCGTGCAATACGACCACGTGCTACTTCAATTTTGATCCACGAACGCTGTTCATGTTTAGTGAACATTGTGTTTAGAGCGCTTCCACTCGCGATACCATTTGATGCGACTGCTCTCGCTGACTGACTGACTCAACAGCGTTCCCACTCACCTAAGTACCTCAACTGCTATTGTCTTCTCCGGTGCTGCCACCTCGCGGTTCGTCACTAGACTGGCGCGTGCCGGCAGGGTTGCCAGTACTTTTTATCCAACCTATGTACTTTGTCACCAAATAAATAATTTTCATTATTATTTAAGATATTTTCAATACTCTGAAACAGAATCTCGGAGCTCAATTGTAACTTTTGACGCCACGACAAATATATTGATTTTTTGATCGTTGAAGCAGAACTTTCTGTTGTTATACCAACATATATATGATCGTCGACGTCATTTAATGTTTGCTCTTTTACAAATTCAAATAATGATTGAACATATTTTTCTGGGTCATTAATACCATTTGTATGCATACGTTCAATTGTAACTTCCTTTCTCGTAAATCCAAAATAAATATAATGCTTAGTTGTACTACTGACAATATGAAAATATTTACCCGTTCCAGCACCGTACATTACAGGTTCTGACGCAGAACTAGAGCTAGACCCCGGATGATTACTTATAAGGTCATTGGACTCCTCGGTAGTTTCTCCTGACGACACAAGTTCCATAAACTTTTCACGGGCTAAATTCCGCATATTGTCTTGATGAAAGAAGCCTACGTATAAATCAATGATCTTTCGCAGACTTACAACTCTTTAAAACAACATGAGGATTATAACCAAAATGCAAGAATAATGCATGAAATAACTTTGCATAGGATTAATTGCTTACCGTCACACTCGTAGCATGACACTGCGTCATCACTTCTCACGTGAAGAAGATCTCGTTAGGGTGTTCGTATCCACGGGATTCTTGGGTTGACAACATAGCACAAATCACAATACGACCTTGCATTGTTTTAATGGTTCCACAAAATACGTAATAACAGTTTCAATTAATGTTTTAGAACTTACTCTGCATATTTATTCAACGTTGCACTTTGATTTAATTAACTATGTCATACCTCAAAGATACAGTTGAAAATTATTGATAATTCCTTTGTACTTAGCGAAATGATAAAGTACCGTAACTTTTCACTTTACTGAAGATGTAGTTTTATTCAGAGAAATAGCGTATACTTTCCGATATGTATATTGACAAGTCCTGTGTCGTTTATCCAGTTTTAATGCTAATACAATAATAGCAATAAGGATTTCGCAGATACAAATAACTTCTATATGATTACAATCAGGAATTTCACAACTTCATTGGTAAACCAACTATCATCAATTCTCTTGCTCTAATATATGCACAGAGAACCGGAGAATTCCAAGAATTTTATCCAATATCAACCGAATTTTTCCGAAGATTGCCGAAAATTCTCGATCCTCTTGTATTTCTAAATAAGTCCTGCAACGTTGAACTTTACCGAAGACATCGTTAAAAGTTTATCGGTAAATCCTCCAATACTTCCCGATAACTGTAACTCCATAACTTTTCAGTTTGGCGAAGATGTAATTGAATGTTTAATGGTAAATCCTTCAATATTACTGATAAGTTTAAATGATAAAGTATCGTAAATACAACTGAAGACGTTTTTATCGTTGATTTTTCTATAGTGACTGCGCCGACTCACGGCACAAAATTCAGGTATATTCACAATCATACATCAATAAGAACAAGCACGCATACAAGCCATGCAAAAATAGGTATATACATATGTCACTTATAAGTGAACTGAGTTTTGTACACGAATACACCCAAACAGGTATATGTTGTAGTCTATGATCAAACTACATGTAATCATCTCAAACAGCACATAAAATAAATAAAATACTATTCTTGGAGTTTCCTCCATTTTTCAACATTATCCGATACATGTAATGTACAATATATAATATTCTAACACTGTACATACCCTGCTACGCCTCTAAAATGAAGGCAAAACAGGTAAAGTTATTCGTTCTAACACTTTCGTTACTCAATTTAACCCTTTTCATAAATATTTCATTTGTTAATCTTATTTTTTAAAATAAAAGTATTTTATGCAAAACATATTGAACAAAGATAGTCATATACATATGAAATATTATAAATGAAGTGAGTTTCATACACGATTACATCCTAACACCAATAAAAATATGTTAGTCTATGCTGAAAACACACTCAAACTTCATTTAAGATACTTTTCTTGGAGTTGCATGCCTTTCCTCCCACATTCTAACATTATCCAATACGTGTATGTATGTATTGTACACCATATATTATTCTAACACTGTACATATCACGATATACCTATAAAACGCTAAACACGAAAAAACGTTCTTTCTAACCCTTTCGTTACTTTATTAAACTCTTTTCATGAATATTTAATTCCTTAATCTAATTTTTTAAATTTTATTAAAGAAATCTTGTTAGCCAACTACCTGAGAAAGGAATAAGGAAGACCCAACCGCAGGTAAAGGCTTTATTGCCGGGCAATAAACCATAAACTCAGGTAAAGGGACGGGTTACTACTTGACCTTAACCATTACTCTCAGGTAAAGAGCCGTAAAACATGTTAAGTGACAGCGGTAACTCACCACAAAGGCTTTCCTTTAGTTAAGAAAAGGATTTATGATACTCCCTTGTTTATAACAAGATTTTATGACTTCTATTCAACCGGACATATCTCTAAGAGTCTACTCCCTCCCCGACTGCCCACCTGTCCTTAGGCTCGTAATTTTGTTTCACCCAACACCCGCCTCCTTCCTCCCACCATTTCCAACTAGTTTCTTGAATATTGTCCGTTTACTGTAGCTTGGCGTTGTGTTTTGACACAAAACCTGGCTAGCGAATCTTAACAGTCCTTCCCCTTCTTTCCCCTTATCGCAGTGGTAACAGTGGCACTAACTCATCAACTTTAGCACTAGTAGGGTTTGGTATTTGCAAGTTGCGTAAATTTCGAAACAGTTTACTTCTTCTCTAATCAGAGCCCGTAACTTGTGTGGGGCAGTGGAGGGGCAACTGCCCCTCAGGGAGATTCCCCGCCGTTCGAAGGGGCCCATTTTGAGGCAAAATTTTCTTAATCCATATACGATACGAACATGAAATTATAAATGAAGCATCAAACAGTTTCACTACATTACATAAAGCAGCGCACAGAAGGTAAATAAAACAAAAGTGAGTCATGGGCCCACTTCAGTAAAAAACGTCTACTATTAGGGGCCCTAGAAATAACATTTATTCGTATGGTTTTGAGATTTGTCAATATTGTCCCCTGAATTAATTTATGTATGGAAGGGGCCAAGGGGTGTAAGTAACGGACCCGCAGACCTTGCCGTAACGGAGGGCCCACAGGCTCCTGGGGGACATAAATAGTAAGGGAAAGATAGAAAGAGGAGGGCCCAAGAATGGGAAAAAACTTTTTCTAGGAGGCCGAAATACACGTATTAATACTTGCCCCCCAGAAAAAATCTAAGTTACGGCGCTGTCTCTAATGTGATTTTATTGGTATAGTTCTGCTAATAGTTAACTATATCAGGTTGGTCTCTTTAAACCTTGGTCCGTGGAGAGAAACGATCTTACAGGAGGATGTATTCAAATTTTAAGAAGGTGGGGAAAAGAGAGCGAGGATGAGAAAGATAAGAAGAAAGAAAGAGAATGAAAGAAACACTTCTACTTTTACTTCATAATGAATTTAAACACATATAAACGAAAAAGGGATATCGGAACCCACCACCATAATATTTGTGGAAATTTTGGCAACATAATATTCTGGCGTAATATATTTCCCGCCAATTCTGGGGCCTCAGTGTTCTATCCAATTCTGGCCTTACAGCAGTGGCAGATCCAAGGGGCGATCGGGGAGATTGCCCCCCCCCCGGAGAAAACTTTCTTATTTTATATATTTAAATAAACCCATCCCGGAGTTTGGAACTCTTAAAAGTAGCTCTAAGTAGCAGTATTAAAACCCACCGCCCCCCAGAAGTCCGTCCTGGATCCGCCCCTGCCTTACAGAAGCTATCGTTTAGGCATTCACCTCGTGGAACTGAGGAAAACCTTAATTGGAATACCAGCCAGAGCTGGGTTCATGCCCACGCTCGATCTACCTATTTTAATGCTTTTTTTTTTGTGTGTGTGTGTTGGACAGTGTCTGGTAAGGGCACCCAAACAGGATAAATGCATACTTTTTAAAAATGTTTAAATGTTAAAATTCGCTTTATACTGTACTTTGAACACGTAATACAATGTGTATTATATTCTTCTTACAGCAGCATGCTTTATTTCCTAATACTTTAACTCTATGGTTGTTAGTATTTATAATTATTGCATCATACTAATTCTTCTCAAAGCTCGTTCAATTAGTATGAAATTCTAGACTTGGCAGTTTGCAACATTGCAAACCTTCACCAACAGGCAATAATGTGGCAAGAATATTTCCACCTATACTCGCATCGAAATTCCCAGCCCCTGTTTACAATCAGTACAATATGTTTCTGTCGCCTTATCATGAAAACAATGCTGTCCAGTGAACCTAACGGTCTTCGCTGTCTCTGTTTATTGTTTACAATACAAACTATATGCTTCCAATATTGCCAGGCGTACAAGGTTTCCGCACAGTTTCGAACAAGAACACTTGTACAAAATTGAGTGTGCATTATATGTAAGATTGTATTACATAATAACTAACTCGATTTGTGATAACGTTAATATCTCAGTCATCTCAAAAGCAGCAATTTATGTAGTAATAATAATTGTTCTATGACTGTGCAGAAGTAGGTACATTCGGTTCGGCGATTCACGTGCCTGGCAACCATGAATTAACCATGTAGGGGTGAAAAGTAAGGTGTTGAGGCTCGCACTACAATTGTTGTTTGTAAACAATCTTCCATCCTAGAGTGAACAGACAATACAAAGAAAAACAACCCTGTACAAGGTTATACAACTTTTAATTATAGTAACCATAAGCCTCTCTTCACACCCCTCAAGTTCATTAAGCTATTCTTAACAAAATATACCTGTTCATGGATAAGAGTTTAGTATAACAAAACAATCACGGAAGGAGCAACACCCTTTAAAGCTATAGGAACAACGGTAAGTAAACTTTATATTCTCAACATGTTATGTGTTTAAAGACAACCATACCCTCCATCTTGTGTCATAATCTTAGATATCGAAGTATATTAACAAAAATGTTTCACGATAATTTCATTTAGATGGCAACACTGAAAATCACTACAGAAAGGGAATACAATGTAAGAAAATCGCTACAAAATGCTAGAAATTAGTATAAAACAATTGTACAGAAAATAGGATAAAACTCGTAAAAATTAATAAAACAGTATAAAAACAGATAATTTAATTATAGGAGTTGGCAAGACCATGTTGGTGATATCTTCCTCTTCTACTATATTTTTTTGTATTAAATAACTTTTAAAACAATTCATCTTTAATCTTGTTGTTTTGGGACATAATGCTTATTTTATTAATTAAGCGTCTTCAATTCCTATTAAGTTTTCTTTTTATCTTAAGAATTGTGGGTCTTTGTCGACAGAAATGGTGTTTTCATGCAATACTCTTTCTTCTTCACTACATCCGCCTACGCTTATTCTACGGCAAGAGCATACCTGGTGGAATTGTGTTGGTTTCTTTTGCGAACGCTCGCATGTGGTTCCGGCAACCCCTCACTTTCTGCAATTCATTACGTTAAACAACCAAAACGTTTATAGGAACATATATGTTCAAGTTCTTCCTCCGTAAGAAACCCAATATTCAAGAGCAGGATGCCTCTGTAAATAAAGATATGGTAAAAGACAAGTATTGGGTTCGCCACATTGTAATTCAAGAAAGAGACTCAGTTAAATACTAGTAGAGACTCTAATCGTCCGGACAGAATTAAGGGCTTATTCCCTTTTGTTTTAATAAAATTAATATTACACAACCGAGCAAGTGAAATAGTCGTGTATCAGAAAACTGAGAAATGGAATATTGTTGGTGAAAATGATCAACAAAAGCAGACAAAGAAACATCTTAGTTGGGCAGCATTATGACACTCCGAGCCATAGGGAACCATTTAGTAGAGTGTAAGCCGTTGAGCAGATCTTCTTGCAAACAACAAGGAGAGTGGATCAACTTGTAGTAGCTCGGATTAAAAATAAAAAGTCAGATGAACTGTCTCTAACTCATGTCAAGTAATTCTTAATTTATCTACTACGCTCCGAAAACAGTACGTGCGTTTCTCTTAGCGGGGTGTCAAACTGAAATCACCTCACTGTCAGTCATCATATGTTGCTGGCATCAAATTAAGCCAGTATGTATGTCGACGTCTTAGCGATTCTGTTCTCTCTCAAATGGATCCGAAGTGTTACCGAAATCAAACAGAAATAGGTCATATTTTTCTAGTGAAACGTACTTACACTATCATAGAGAATTCTGATTAAAAGCAACAAAAGTAAACATGTGAAGCAACACTTTCGTTGGTATTAGTTGAAAATTTTGAGCTGGTACTTCACTAATAAGTTAGTAAAAAAAGTATCAACCTCAACGGTTTTTACTTTTAACTAGTTTGCTCTCTCATATTCCTTCACTGCCCAGTCATGCAATTCAATTGATGACTGATGAATGTGTGTCGATTTAGCATTGACAAGGAAAGTTTCAACAAACGTGGATTTATGGAATCTCAACTTTAGGTAATACTCTCATAGTAACAATGAAGTGAAGAAAATAGCAAATATTCTAAATAATAAAATAAAGTTAGAAAATCACAAAACAACTTTCAAAACGGGAAGTAGTCGAATTCCTCGGGCACGCCGACAAATATTTATGCATTCCTTTTGGTGCTATATAACTAATATGCATGTTTTTTTTAGCACGTGGACCCAGGTTCAATTCTCAGTAGAAGGATTTAAGATTTGAATAACGTGTATAGAGTGTACGTCCGTCTCATGTAGACTTAGTATTCAACAGAGGTGTTTAAACTCCAAACAAGCTAAACTAGTCTTATTATACGTATATCTTAATTATTAATTAAATTGAATTTATAAAATAAAAGTGCATATTTTTAGAAAAAGAAATACTACATCGTACAAATCATATTTTTTTATTAGGAATTGACAATACATAAATAATTTTTAATATGGCTCTGACACAGATATAACTCACTCACTTTGTAACATAAAAATTCCTGTAATACGGTATAAAGTCAATTTCTTCCATTAGGATGAGCGATGCAATCCTGCCTCTAGGCTTTCACTCTCTATACTTGATCCTAGAAGTGCTATGCTGTCTAACATTCCTGGGCTTCGCTGGCCACTACGCGGTGACGAAACGACGATGTTACCCAAAATGTCAAGTTTCAGTTGAACTTCACCAACACTAACACTTACTGAACTTGACTCTGTGTTCTGAAAAGGTAAACAATTAATTAAAAACAGATAAACAGAAAATTATCATTCCTCTTAGGAATTCATAATACAACACTGTCATACCTCAATACCCTTGAATGAATTTTCTGGTTAGACTTGCTGTAGTAATCTTTTGAGTCAATAAAAGGAACGAAACATGTTTGCGAAATGAACCATGTTCGCTACACGTTATGTAAGTACATGAAATTCAATAAACTACTTATTTTTAAGAATTTGTTGCAGAAATACATTCTTCTGGCTGAATTATTATTATTATTATTATTTCGTATCACTTGTATTCACTGTTACGAGATTCCTATGGGTAACTTTTTCTACGTAAAAATAATTAGATTCACAGAACACTAAGGTAGAAACCTACTTTATTTACCGAAAATGTGTTTTTTACTTATGTCTCTATAAAGACAACGAAACAGATGCATAGACGCAAGCAACGGCTTTTGATTTACCATAGTCAGATGATCGTTGATAGAACTCGTCGAATTTTTATGATCTGGAAACCAAATCCAATGAATCCAATGGTGCCATGACGAGCTTCAATGAGTTATAATTAATCTATTAATGTTCATAATTTTGTTTTAATTCTTACATAATTTCGAGGTAATAAAGCGCGACGCTTAGTATTAAAATTTATCAGAATCACTATAAGTCTACGATGAATCTTAATGGGCGGTCAAGAACTGCTGGAAGGTTTTATCATCGAAATTACAAATTAATATAAGTAAACAAACTCAAGATAATTCGATCACATAAGATCACAACAGCGCCGAAGACCAAACAGCTTGATGAAGAAAGACTGATAATAACGGAAATTTTATATTAAGAAGCCCCATCACGGCGAAATTAAAATACTGCTAATTGTACAGAATTATGTGATATCTTCAAATAGATAAAATATAATCGAAATGTGGAACAAGAGCGCCCTAGACAATATTATTTTACATGAGATACCGTTACAACGACTCACTTAACTGCTTTCGATTTCCAGCCATTTAGAAAATCGGCATTTATATTCGCGTTTCTAAGTGGTGCAAACGGAAAGCTACTAGGTGACTCGTAATAACAGTACTCATGCAAAATAATAGTGTCTAGGGCGCTCTTGTTCCACATTTCGATTATATTTTATCTTTTTGAAGATAGCCACAGTGGCCTTTTACTATTTTTAATGTATTGTGTAATATATATATATATTAAATATTTTTGTGAGTAATCATTAGTATTATAATATCACCCCAATCTTTATTTACATTTCCTTTACTTAAATTGAAAGAAGGCACTTATTTGTGTGTAAGACTTAAAGATGTTTGTATGAATATACAACTAAAATGTATGTAAAACTGACATTGGGAATATGTAATTTTATTCAGATAGATGTTTTGATCGCCCTGAATTGGAAGGATCATTTTCGTCAGCATCACGAATATTTTTTTTAATCTAAGATTTTACATTTAATTCAATCATGTCTTCGTACAAACTGATAAAGTTACACCGTAACTTCATAAATCACATATTTACATTTCTTTTTTCACAAACTAGTTTTTGTGCCTTGTAGAAGATTTTTAAATGAGTATAGGTAGGAGTAGGTTTGGATTTAAATTATATTTTTCAAAATTCTTTTTTCAATGAAAGCATTATTTTGAGCGAAGTAGTATCTAACTTGTACGGAGGGATTCCAACTCATTTTTCTTTTCTTGCCTGCAATAAATCAACTTTAATAAACTTTGGTTAACTTCTGTGCTTTTTTCCCCGTTCCCTTTGTACCTCGTAAGTTAATTTAATTAAAATTGCCTAGAGTAACTAATGTAAGTTCTATTTTTATATTTAGATCTTCTCTCAACGAAATTTATCCGTGTGCCCTGACAAACCATTTTCTTTCCTTAATGTTCCTTTTGCTAACAAGTGAATGTGTTTATAACTTGTGAATGGGCTACTGGCAGTTAGTTGTTTACACGGCTGTTGAACGACCACTCCTCACAATGACTAATTTTTACTGGAACGATGTATTATAATCTCCTTTATGTCGACCATTCTTCCAATCAGGAGAACGCACAGGCGAGTTTTAGGGCACAAACTGTACCCATGAGAATATTTGGGGTACACAACTTTTCATTGAAAATGATACAACCAATCTGAAGAAAAGAAAATTTGGTTCAGAAGAGTACATTTGGGAGATAGAATAGTAAATTTAGGAGATTTCGCCCAAGTACTTGGTACGGAATTGGTCCTCCACTTCCAACTGAACTGCAGCGACCGATTTTTCTCAGAACACATTATATTACTTTCTTAAGATGGCCGATCACTTTACCACGAATATGTTTTTTTTAGGTGTTACAGCAGTAGTCAGCTAATGATAATTGTCTAATCTGACGAAACAGTTAAGAAAGTTCTGAAGTAACAACAACAACAACAACAAACAAACAAACAATAAGTATTGAATATGAGAAAAAGACATACATGAATGTGAACATGAAACTTCTAATGCCTCTAAATCGTATATCAAAACAATCAGTAACTTTGCTTTCTGTTAAAAAGTTTCTTTCGTGGCGAAATAAAAAGTCCATCAATGTAATAAATAAATAAATAAACAAAACTTGACTGATAACAAATAAACTCTACTGAAGACAATAAACAAGATTACACTTAGTTTCAATTTCGTCCGGTAGATGTCAACCGCCAGAGGATGTTTGCTGCCATCTAACGGTGCAATGTGTATTTTCTAGTATTCTAACAGCTATACATTTTTGTTTCAGTAGTAGAAGGCATAGCCGTCGTTAGCCGTGAAGATGTTAAGACTGACTCCATTAACGAAGTCGCCGAGATGATAGCTCTAGCTATGTATTGCAAAAAACAGAATTTAAAAAAGTACGCTGCATAGTTCTATTTACAATCTTTACTCTTTTTTATTTTTGATAGTATGCTAGTGCTCAGGAATTTTAATGATCATCTCAGTTAGAATTCTGATCCTCAATAATCCTCGCACTTTCCACTTTTCGGCTCCCTCCTGGAATCTTGTTTACGGATTACAAAAAAATGAGAATAAAAAAAAGTATAAAAACATCAAGGAAATATAAAGGAATGAACTCACCGCGCAAGAGTAGTGAAAATACATCTTGTTCTATCACTCGATAACTGGCGCTGAGGTTTGCTGTAAAATATCACTTTATTTCATATTGCAGATTGTCACATCAAACATTTTACAACAAGTCGCACCGCCACTTAACAAATTATGGCAGTAATACCTAGAACAAAGTGATCTTCATTGTTCTTTTCTGGCAATTCCCTTTCTTTTACTTCCTTCATGATTTTATTTCTCTTATTTCTATTTCTAAACTCTGTGAAAAAAAAAACAATTTTACGTCCCACGGTTATGTTGTGTAAGTTAAGGAGATGGTGACGACGAGAATAGATGAAATGAAGAAAGTAGGGAAGAAACGGGAGAACCCTGATGAAACTCATGCACACGGTGTTAGTTAGCAAGGAGAGAAAAAGCTGGAAGTGTAAGAGTTATTCAGGAATCAAAACTTGAGGAAAGTGAGAGTTGATTTTATTTCTCTTAATAATGCCTAGTACGGTATAAATAGTTCAGTAGACAAGTGGAATGATAATGTAAATTATAGTTCCTTCTCCTTATCATTACTTAAGAGACATCTTCCTAACATTCTCCCATATCACAGTTTCTGGTATTGAAATGAAATGAAATCTTTAAGTTGTACTTCCCACGGTTATACCGGCTATGCTAAAGAAGACGGTGATGATGAGAAAAGAATGGGATGGTGGAAAGTTGAAAGTGGGAGGAAACGAGTGAACACCAAGAAAACCCACGCACACGCTGTTTGTCAACCACAAAGCTAACTTGGCGCGAGCTGGGATCGAACCAATGAGCCCATGCAACCAGAGGGGAAACCTTCTACCACTGAGCTTCTGCGGCTTCTAGTTTCTGATATTGAATTATTAAATAAATAAAAAAATAAAAAATAAAAAAATAAAAAATAAAAAAATAAAAAAAAGCACGATAGACTGTAACTAAGATGCAGGTCTCTTATTTTCGTAAATTAACGAACCTGCCTTGAGAAATCCACTCCACTGCACAACCAATCTTGGTTAAAATTTTGAGTGATCGTCTTTAAGAAGTTTCAGTGTATTAATATCTAATTCGCTGAGAGTACCATTATTTTATTCTTTAAAGGTTAACTTTATTCTAGGATCAATTAACTTTAGAACAAGAATTCTTTTTTTAAAAGAAATTTTCGTTTGCAAATTTTTACTACTAAATAATCGAATAATTACTAAATAATTAGTAATTTTGTTAGCACATAAATTTCTGTTAGAAAACTTGGTCTGTCTTAACCATTACTGAATACAACAAAGTTATAGTTACTGTAGTAGAAATGTGTATGTCAGCAATATCAACTGAGTCTATTTTTAGATTATTTGTGTTATCTGGCGAACAGAAATTCATTTCGTAATCAACTTAAGTAATTACACGTTGGACAACTTTTTCCTGTAGGAGTTTGAGATGTTAAATTATTAGCCAGAGTTTCAATTCTAAGAAACCAGCGGTACAAAAAAATCAATTTATGAGAGTGTATGCTTTGCAAAGCGTCATTAACTGACATTTAAGGCTTAAATATGTAAAAGCCAGTATATGCTAAATTAGTAAATCGCCTAGAAGAAAAAAAAATGAATTTTTCAAGATGTGATTTCTTTTTATTCAAATATCTTACTCCTGTTCCAGACAGACAAAGCAGTAGATTAAAATATTTCTACATTAACCTCACACTAGTACACCTCTGACATTTCATTCCGAACCATTTAAAAAAAATCCAACCATCTCAGATTTTCCTCACATTTCATGGAAGGATAAAGAACAGAAAACAATGATAATTTAATTGAGTGCGTTTAAAACCATCTGTATATGAGTACTGTAACAAATTTGTTATATTCACTTTTCTTCTCAAGTGACAGAATACAACAAATATTACCTCTTCTTTCGATCCTGGTGCAATTTCAGAAGAGCGCTCTATAAATTTTACAGCTTTTGCGTGTCCTGGAAGCCGTGCTGTCTTCACTTCTCCTTCCTCGCTATTTCCAAGTTGAATTTCGCCTTCGGATAACACATAATCATCTATATCCTACAAAAATAATAGTAATATTTGTTACAACACTGACTTCTACTTTGCAGGTAAATTACGTTTAGAAAATTGTGCTTATGTGTTCGATTATGACAGAAACAGATGTCATAGCAAGGTGAACGATCTTTGCCGGAAGGTTTTGGTTAACTACAGTTTATCCTCATTAGTACGTATTAAGTAAACGCTGGAACAGTCATAACCAACATTCTTCTTAAACTTCCTTCCTACAGTTTCTTTATTAATGTTTGAACTGTAAAACAACCCTCAGACAGTAACCGTAACATAGATAATACATGAGTAAATAAATGAACATCTATAGGAATGAAGACAGAAATAGTTTAAAAATTAACATTCGCTTCATACTAATACTCAAGCAGGAATTAACCAGAAAAAGACATCTAAAAAGGTTTATAAAACAGTAATACATAAAACAAAGTAAGTACTATGATGTGCCTGAAAGATAATTTAAAATATTCAACTAATAAACGCCTTTCTCTCTACTGTACTTAGTGTAACTAGCATGTACATACGGGTAATTCTTTCCTTTTTGAATTAGCACAATATATTTTACTACTAAATATAATATATTTTATATATATATATATATATATATATATATATTTATATATATATATTTGGTCTAGGAATAAATTCGTGCGGTTGGTACGCACACATTGAAGCCGTAGTACAAACACAAAATACATAAATACCTTAAGAAAAATATTGTCCATCGCTAGCCACCACTTTCGCCCATCTGTCAGGCAATGTACGGATTCCGTGGCGAAAGAAGTCCTCATCCTTGGAAGCGATCCAGTCAGAGACCCATGTTTCGATATCTTCTGAAGAAGTAAACCGCTGTCCAATCAAATCGTTGTTCATGCAATCGAACAAGTAGTAGTCCGAAGGAGCAACGTCTGGTGAATACGGCGGGTGGGGTAAAACTTCCCATCCGACATTTTCTAAATAGGTTTTGACCGGTTTTGCGACATGTGGGCGAGCGTTATCATGTTGAACAATAAGTTTATCATGTCTGTTCTCCCATTCTGGTCGTGTTCTGGCCAGAGCTTGCTCCAAACGCATTAATTGTCGTCGATAACGTTCTCCATTCATAGTTTCACCCGGTTGCAGCAGCTCATAGTACACCACACCTTTCATATCCCACCATATGCACAGCATAACCTTTGCACAGTGAATATCTCGTTTTGGTTGTGATGGATCTGGTTCACCTGGTTTCACCCAGGCCTTTTTTCGTTTAGGGTTCTCGTAATGGATCCACTTCTCATCACCCGTAATAATTCGATGCAGAAACCCCTTTCTGCTCTGTCGTTGAAGCAGCAATTCGCAAATGGTTTTTCGTCTTTCAACGTCTCTGTCTTTCAATTCATGGAACCCAATGTGACATCTTTTGAATCATTCCCATGGCTTTCAAGCGTTTGGAGACTGTTGTTTGATCAACGCCTAATGCTGCTGCAAGTTGTTCCTGCGTTTGACACGAATCCTGCTCGAGCAATGCTGTCAATTCTTCGTCTTGAAATTTTTTTGGCTGTCCAGCTCGCTCTTGGTCTGCCAAGCCGAAATCACCACTTCTAAACCGTGCAAACCACTTCTGACACGTTCGCTCAGCTAGAGCATGGTCACCATACACTTCCACCAAAATACGATGACTTTCAGTCGCACTTTTCTGCATGTTAAAGTAATGCAGCAGGACACCCCGCAAAAACACTTTATCAGGCACAAATTGCGCCATGTTCACTTAACTACAAACTGGTGTTGTTGACGCTTTAATCCACTGCCTTATACTACGAACGATACGCGATGACAGGGGTTTGCAACACATGTGTGGATACACGGAACTGTGGGACGCTCCGTTCGTTGCGCCATCTCTTGTCCATCCGCACGAATTAATTCCTAGACCAAATATATATATATTATATACACATGTTCAATGCCATTTGTGCTACAAGTACTGTCTAATAATCGAAAGAACACAATACAAATCAAATTTGAAACAGAAGAAAAATGGCTTTTCGTTTAAATTAAGCATTAGATAAAAATGAAGATGAATTTTGTTAGTACATATGCTGGTCATAAATACTTGCAAACGCACATTGAAATTAAAAAGCATACTCAGATGAGAGTAAAATACTGATAGTGTGATATCTCCGTTGTTCACGCACGCACATCACGCACATCCAATTGCTGATTTATCATATGTAGTGGATGTAAAGTTTAAAATTCTTTTCTCTTAGCATCATCAAATCAAAATGTTCAACATGGATTGAGAAAATTTACTTAACTATATCTTAAACAAATCGGGAAACTGTATTAACTGTATATACACGTACTAAATAATAATGTACCTATAGCTTTTGCATTCTTTTAAATAATGTTAACGTTAAAAGTAAGGAATGTGAAGCTGCAACTTAGTGTTGTTTGTGTGAATCTACAAAAATCAATTGCAAACATAATATATAAGATGATAAAAGGACCAAAATAAATAAATAAATAAATAAATAAATAAATAAATAAATAAATAAATAAATAAATAAATAAATAAATAAATAAATAAATAAAATAAAAAATAGTGTCTCGCTTTGACAACTTACCAATGAGAACGAGGTGCTTGATGCCAACACAAGATCCGATGCACTAGCAGAGGGAGACTTCGTGAAGTTTGTCACAAATTCAGTAGGTGGTGGTTCAGGCTTCGCTGGAGACGATGATGGTGGGTCTCCTAAAGGAGTAGGCGGTGGACTTTGCAAACGAGGTGGAGTGCAAGATGGAGTTAAAACTGTTATCGCTGAATCGTGCGCCATTCTTGGACTTGGTTCTGGTGTTACTAGGTTGTCTTCGGTTCTGGGTTCATCTGCAGAAATTAACACAGCTTCTGATACTGGTGGTGTGTCAACTCGTGCAGGAGATGGCGACTTTTCTGGTGTTAAAGGTGGAGTTTTTATTGTAAGTTGTGCTGCCGAATCATGAATTTCTTCACACATCTCTACAGAAAAATAAATAAGCAATGGAATTTATTAATAAGGTTAGAAGTCCGATCTTTAAGTGAAATCATTTTTCTTATCGTATATACAAGTACGTGAAATATATATATTTAAGATATATTAAAAATGTGTTTTTGTTTGTAGGTAATATCATTAACACAGGAAGAAAAGGTAAAAATAATTTTTATTAGTGATTCTCAAAGATGAAAAAATACTTCAATAATATTGGACATTGTCAACTAAATGGACGGGCGGATATAAAAGAACGTTCTTGTTTTGGAATAAAAAGGTACCAAATTCGAATTCTACAGCTAACAATCCTGACAGATTTGTCCTGAATTTTGTTCAGTCGCAACAGATAATGGTATCTAAATTGGGCGAAAGTCAGAATGATGGTATCTAAAAGGGACGATCAACTGAAACCCGTTCAGTGGTCATAACTCATGAAATAAATTTTATTTTGAGCAGAAACTTGTACACTATCTAGAGGCGCTATAGTTAGCGTGCAGTAAAAATATTGTTCAGAAGAAGTCAGCATGAGCGTTGAGAGATTTGTCCCATTATGTCACTAACTTACAAATGCCGTCCATGTAAAATTTGGACGACTGTCTATCAAACCAATCACGCATAGTGTCTTGAACCTCAGCGTCAGACTGAAATCTCTGACCTTTCAATGCCTTTGTTACAGGCCCAAAGATTTGAAAGTCACAAGGTGAAAGGTCAGGGCTGTAGGGCGGGTGTCGCAACTTGAAATAAATCCTGCACTTGGTTTGCAACGTGTGGACGCACGTTGTCATGCAACACAATGACTCCAGCGGTCAGTAAACCAGGCCTTTTGTTTTTGATGGCTCTCCGTAACTGTGTCAAGGTCTGACAGTAGCGTGCGGCGTTGGTGAACTGTCCTGGTTCCTTGAATTCGAGTAACAATGGTCCGTGGCAATCAAAGAACACAGACACCATAACTTTCCCCGCAGACGGTTGCGTCTTGAACTTTTTGGGACGTGGAGATGAGGGGTGTTCCCACTGCATACTGGAAGACTTTGAACTTGGTTCAAAATGATGGCACCAAGTTTCATCTTCAGCAACAATGCGCAGCAAGAAGTTGTTACCTTCCAAATGGTAACGTGACAAATGTTGAATGGCGCATACGTTCCAACTTTTGGTCTTCCGTCAACACCCTGGGGATCCACTGCGCGCACACTTTATGATACCCCAGATCTTTCACAATTTTCTGAGCAGTACCATAACTTATATTTAACCCGTTCGCTATGGATTGAATACTAATGCGTCTATCTGCAGCTATAGCCGCATTCACCTTTTCACGCGTGTCTTCTATGGCAACAAGGGCTTGACCAGGACGGATAATCAGTGGCTTGTTCACGCCCCTTCCGAAACATTCTGGCCTAGTCCATCACTGTTGTTTTAGAGACGCATGCATCACTATACACGTTTTTCATACGCCCGAACATTTCAGCTGGTTGACAACCTTCGGCACTCAGAAATTGGATGAGGGCACGCTGGTCCTGTTTGGACGGATTGGGGATCTTGAACGCCATCTTTCACTCGTTATACCTGCAAAACGGAAACACGTATCAACAACATTCCTACACCCAACACACAGGGACATTAGCCATTACAAACTATTAAACAAACAATATCCTCTTACACATTATACCAATAATATATGGAACGAACGGGTTTCAGTTGATCGCCCCTTATAAATAATGGCCCTGACCTACTTGCTTCCATAAATTCATTCCCATGTTTGATTCTTAATTTCGCCCAAGGTGTAAAATGGGTTGATGGCTCTATCTGGAATTTTGATAATAAACACGCTAATGTAATCATGTCTTCGGTATATGAATGGAGAATACAAAACAATAAAGAACTTTTACCTCACTATATCCACGTATAAGAGTAAGCGTATTTTCTTCAACAATTTGACTCAAAGATGCCAGTCTTGATCACGAAAAGGTTGTTTTGAAGGGTTTATGAATAATGAAGATGAAAAATTTTAAATCAGATGGGCGGTCTTATGAAAATGTCAGTTCAATATTTATCTTTTATAACTATTATGCTTATTTTTATTCTGTAAATCGTAGTTATTCAACACTAGCACTTACATTTTATTTAAATTTTCCTAATCAGAAATTACATTTACTCAAATATAGAGAATACACCTTTTCACGTAAGGTAAGGCTGTTTCATTGAAATACGATTATGCTCAGCATTACGAAGGAATTTGTGAAGAAATTAGAACAGAAAGGATTTGCAATCTATAGTTAACAAGCCTCAATGTAAGCGACCTTCTGTAAATAAAAACATCCGTGATATGGTTCTGTTCTGTTAACTTGGTGTATCCAAAAACATGATATGTGATACTACCGCCAAGATTTTATCAATACGAATTTTATGTCCTGAATCACTTGACAAAAATTTAAATACACATTTTGAAAATTCCTAATCCGTTTTGTATCGTATCGAAACAAAATATAGTTTATTAGAATGTATTATACTCCTAACGAATTATACTTCGAAACTCCAGTTGAGAAAGAAAGAAAGAAAAAGAAAGAAACCAGGCACTGAATGATATCAGGGCTTCACTGAGGAATTACCCAAACAAGACATGGAAAGCAATCATATAGCGCAAGTACAATCTACATAGCATCTTTTTAGAGAATTCTTCATTGTAGATTTAGCACCAAAAGATGAGTTGTTTTAAGTGTAATTTTGAGATTTTTGAAAGCACTGGTCTACACTGAGAATTTTACCATATAATGTATTGGGTAAGTCTGTCGTTATCCTTTTGAGTGACAGTAGAAACTTAACGAGCCCTTGAGAACGTTTTACAATTTCATGCACTACTTCGGTGCTAACTGCAATAGAAACTGTTCTTAAACTTCTGCTGCTCACCGGAACATCAGGTAAAGGCACATCTTTAAAGGTACTACTATCCATAATAAACTCACAAGATAATTTTGTATGTTCGAAGAAGGCTTTTTGCTTTTGATAGTTTGCTAACAATCTGACACAAACTGTCCCTGGAGTTGGTGAATGAAATATCATTTACATATTTAATCATGATCTCTAACTGTGCTTGATTATTTTCCATGAACTGCACATATTGCCAACAGTGGCGTGTAAAAATAAAGTTAATTATGCAAAGAACGTTTGAAAACATTTCAAAAAGTACGCTATGACTATTAGCAGTTAATTGGCAACAGCCGATACCAAGTGCGGATCCAGGAATTTTTGAGGAGGGGCGCAGAACTGAAAAATAAACTTGAGACATTTTTCGATATTGGGTTCGCTAACTAAAAATGTTGATTGCTGTGCTTCATAATACGTATTTATCTCCGCCATTCTGGAAGCGGCATTGAGAAAAGCCATGTTGTTCAACACGACAGAATCCAGGATTACCATGAACTGGAAACGCATATATCATCTGCAACGAGTGAAGAACGCACTCAGAATCTTCCTTTTTGAGAGAGATTTTGAACTTTTTTTTCCCCACAGCCTTAGAACAAGCGCTTCATTAGGGACTAATTTATATATTTTACTCATCATGGAGGGGCGCGCGAGCTACTCGCCCCCTTTCTGGATCTCCACTGGGCGATACCCGGACAATCGTCAATGCAATGTTTGTCTAGCTAGCTGCCTAGTGAAAATTTTGCATAATGAGTCATTGTAATCAGCGCGCCACGTCCCCTCCCGGGTTCCACACCCCACTCGGGAATAAAACGGAAGTTGGGCCTGTTTGGAACGTAGTTGACACTTATAAAACTACCTTGTACTCCCTTCTTATATTAAAAATTATAAGCAATGATATCATTCTACCTTTAAAGTATAAAGTAGTAGCAGTAAAAAAGATCGCTACCTGTGTACTGAAGTAATCATTCAAAATTAAATATAATTTACATTTTGTACAAACCATATAAAAGAATTTTTCGCACGCTCTCCTCCTCAACTCTGCGTAAGAAAAATATTTTCCAGGTTAAATCATCTCTCTCTCTATAAACGCAGCAGCTGAAATGCTTGGGGCAGGGGCGGGTATGAGTCGATCGATCGGTCCAGGGCGCAGTAAAACTAGTTACGTCACTGACTGCCAAGGTAAATGATACCTTGACTGAATTTCCTTTGATAAAGAAGACAAAATGGAGTGTCAGCTATATCAAGAATAATGAAAATATTTGTTTTTGAAAGTAGTCTCTCTCTCAAGGCAAAATATTCTGGACTCTTTTCTAGTTCAGAAATTAGTCTTCTGTAGTCTCCAAGAAAAATTTAAACACACACTCAGAGTAGCTTGCAAATTTCATGGTTTTAAATTATTTTGGTTTCTAAAAGTAGTCTTCGAACTCTTTTGATGACTACAAAAGTAGCTTATAATTTTTTTTTCCTGTAGAGAACTCTTTCATAGCTTTATCAATAAGGGAGTGATCCTTCTAAATTAGATCAGGAACAGATGAATCAAAGCCAAACTTTTTACATATACTCAAAATGCTTGCTGTGAATCTATTCCCGATATAATCATGAACAAAGTTGTGCTCAAAATGAATAGAATTGAATAGGTAAATAAAATGTCAAAAATGGAGAATTTTATACCAAAGAAAGGTCATTATGATTTACGTAGGATGCAATTTCCTTTGTCAAAACAGAATGCACATAGGGTAGAAACAACCTGCAAAACTTTAGAACGATTACTGAGTCCTACTGTTGTGAAGAGTTGTGATTATGGACTCAAAACTTGTACGAGGTGTTTAACTTGTAGGTTAAATATCCAGGGCTCACACAGTTAACTGAACTCTCTTTTCCTTCTCTGCAAAACTCCCACTTAGTTCCTTTTTCTCAATATTTTTACATTTTCTTTATAACTATTAGAAGATGGTGCTTTAGATCGTATTTTAAATGACGCAAAGAGTCAGGTATTGCAGGACATAAAATTATCCAGAGTCAGACCAGGTATCATGACCATTATTGTAGTCATACTGCAAAACACAAAATACCAAAGTCTGACCTGACAAAGTAATGAATCCATTTCAACAAAGTTTCAACAGACCATGCAGACATAATGAGGTCGTCTACAGGTTAGCCAATCTTTCTGCAGCTCGCATTTTCTTTCTGCGACATTGTCGCACCGTCGCCTATCGTTCTGCTTTGGGGGTGTAAGATGTCATATTATAACGCATACATAAGGTAAAAGATTGTTGAATGTAATAGTTTTTCTTGACGTGTTATTACGTCCAATTTATTAAGGATTCCATATTCAGTTTGAGAGTCGCGAGGTAGCGTAGTCGGTAAGGTGTCTACCTGTCAAATGGGTGGCCCGGGTTCAATTTCCTGGTGAGGGCGTTTTTTTTTTTTCATTCTACCCCCGTTCCATTGTACTTCTAAGGTTCACCCAGTCCCTTTAAAATAGGTACCCACGACAATCTGGGAAAGTAAATGGGCCGGATTGTGGTGCTCACTACATCACCTCTCTGAATGCCGACGTCAAGAAAGTGTAGAGCCTTTATTTCCACACTCAGCCCTTGGGCCTTCTTGGCCTTCCCCAAGGATTAAGATTAGGAATTTGATCCAGCAGTTACTGCCATGTTACGCCTTCACGTATGAGGGATGACGTCTCGGGGCAATCACATTTCCCGAGGAATTGGAAAGGGGCATGTGATTATTATGTTAGGTATCATCCCAGCATTGGCTGGTATGAATAAGGAAAACCCAGGGAAACTTCATAGGACGGCTGACCTGAAAAAGTTTTTTTCTTTCACTTTTTCGACCCAGTGTCTCCATTGGGAATCAAACCCGGGACCGCTGATAGCATCAAAAGCGAAAGTATTTATAACTATGCTACACGAGATCAAGGGGAAGGAGGCGATCTTTATTTATTATTATTATTTACATGTTCAATTTTGAGAAAATAAACGAAAATTCTACATATAGACCATAAAGATATCTAGAGATTAAAAATAGAATTTACCTTCATTTTCCTGTTCACTTGGTTCTGGAGTTTTCTGAGGAGTTGGAATATTCAGATTCTCTTTGTCTTCCACTTCTTCTTCTTCCGAATGAATTTCACTTGCTGTGGATGGTGTCGGAGTTTCGATTGGCTGCAAACATTAGACAACACTAATAAAGTCTCTTATTGATGGGAGGTTAGTATGAAAGCGATGTCTGAAATGAAAGTAGTAGGGAAAGACGTAAGATAACATGCAACGCCATATCGAACAGAACTAACTACATAATTATCATACAAAGAATGTGTATGTAGTGAGACACTATGTTATTTCATAAATCCCAAATAGTATTGTCTGCTATAGCACATCTATTCTTGATTAAGTAAAACAATTATTTTAAGTCATGTACGTGTATTCAGTGGCGAAGTGTACTATGAGGCTCTGAGGCCGGGCCTATCCTGTTTTCTGCTATGTATTTTCTTTATCTTTGGTTTCTTGTAAAATAAAGTCAATACTTCAACATTTCGTTTTTTTCGGTAACAAAATAGTAGGTTGGAAACACTTGGAGGCCCGTCTGAGCCTCACCAGCGCGCTAGACAGGCTTACGGGCTATGCTGCTCAGGGAGCGAAGCTATTATCGCTGGGGATTGCACAAATTATTGGGATGTGCGAAGGCTCGCCTCTGGGAGTTTAGTTTTAGCGTTGAAGGCATCTTACAATGCTAATATGTTATAAAATGATTTCCTTAACACAAAGGAAGAAGTTTCTGAGTACGATTATGTGTTTCTATTAGCGATAATTTGTTTAATTTACGTATATGCTCACAGGAGTTATTCAGAGTAGCTGTTTGTTTTTCTTACATGGAGCCTGGACCGTAATGGCTTGTAGAATATGTCTGATACATTAAACATATATATAAATTTACCAAACGCTACCGTACAGGATAAAATAATATTTTTCTATAATTTTAGTTGAGCTTTCCATTTCATAGAGTCAGTGGGGTATTTACAATTTTGTTTCAGGAGGGGCTTTGCTAACTTTATTCCTGAAAATGTGAAAATTCTGTAATATATATAAAGCAATAAAAAGTTACGATAAAATTTCGGTAAGTACTTCAGCTCGGAAGCCACCCCCTTAATTTTGTCACTGCATAGAATACAATATTAAATATTTTGCGTTGAAGTTCCTTCTGAGCATTAACGCTTCTAGTGAAGTCATTATCACGTGATACATTAATTAAATTCAATATTGTACTTACTTTAAAGTAGGAGATGCAAATAACAAACGCTTTTCCAATAAATTTGACAGTTAACTAAGAATGTATACTTACTTTTACTTTCCCTCCATTTTCAAATATGCAGGAAATACAAATAGCAAGTGAAGAGGAAATTTCCCTTATCCCCCCCCCCTGCAACTCCAAGGCAGAAGAAAATATGAACTGCACTTCAAAATATTTGTAGTGGAGCTAAACGAGAGTATTCCATTAATATACACATTGCGTGTTTTCCTCCATGCACATATTTGTTGTTGTTGTTGACTCCTCCTCCTCCTCCTCCTCCTCCTACTACTACTACTACTACTACTACTACTACTACTAATAATAATAATAATAATAATAATAATAATAATAATAATACGTCTACTTTTGCTGATATAAATATTCATTCTTTCATGTTAAACAACAATAAAAAAAACCTACTATGTATACATACACTTAACTCTCAACAGAGTTAGAAATACAGCTAAGAAAGTACTTTAAAATAAATAGATTTGGTAGTTTCTTTTGTTTAACTCAATAAGGAAAACAGAATGTTATTTGTCTTATTAGTTTATCGGGCCTACCCTACTTGTGGGATTACGCCTCGCCACTGCATGTATTAAGAAAAATCAAGAATGAAATACGTACTACGCTGAAATATACATGCCAATATTAATAAACATATTCAAAACACGTAATCACAACAGGAAGAGAGAGGGAGGGAAGGGACAGAAAGGAAAATAGAACGAAAATAGGAACAGTACCAGAAAAAAAAAAAAGATAATTTTTCCACTCACACAAAAATTCCAAAAAACTGAGCAGTTAACATAAGAAAATATCAAAACAAAACTAACACACAAAGAAAAACAAAATTAGAAATGAATGCAATGATTTACCAAGCTCGAGAACTATTGAAAATTGAAAAAGGCTGATAAATTCTAAATCTAACTGGATTCGAGCACACTGGTACACAAACGACAGCATCCACTCAAAGCTTATATGGGTAATATGCAAATCTATTACCTACAACCATATTCAGATAAACTAATCAGAATCTTTTATAATTTTGAGCCCACGTTCCAGACATCAACAGTTTGAATAGTATGCCTTCATAATCTCTCTCCAAGAAGAAGCCTTGTCAAAGAAATTTACAATGATTACGTAATTGGGAACAAGGTACTATCGCATGATACGATAATAATAATAATAATAATAATAATAATAATAATAATAATAATAATAATAATAATAATAATAATAATAATAATAATAATAATAATAAAGGTGCCGTGAATTTCAAAAGCGTGATCACCTTAGTTTGAAAGTTGACCCCCCCAAACTGCTGCTGATCTTGGCTACCGTCTTCTAGAAGTCGAAGTATATTTAGATTGCTTATTTTTTTATTTGTATTTAGCTCAAGCAATAAAGATTACACGTTAATTTTATAAAACAGAACTTTAATATGTAGATGTATTTCTTATTATGAGATGATATGCGGAAAACAGAGAGAATGGAGAGATTAAAACGCCTGTAGAAACATAGGTTTAGAAGTAAATTCAAAGCATAGAAGTAAACACACAGAAATTCGTCGTGACCACAATACTACAAATTATGGATATCTTAAAGTATCAACTAGTACTTTCGACAAACTGGACACTTTCAAATATTTACGATCAACATTAACACACTAAAACGACATCCCCAAAGAAATTAAGCGTCCACCGAAAGCAAGGATTCGTGTTATTAATCAATCCAACTCAGTCTTCACGAATTCTGTCGAAGAGTTTGAAGCTTAAAATATATAAAACAATAATTACCTGTTGTGTGCATGGTTGTGAAATATGGTCGCTTACTTTAAGAGAAGAACGCAGACTCAAAGTATTTAAGAACTAAAATCCTGAGACGAATATTCAGACCCAAGAGGAACGGGAATGAAAAATAGTGGAAACATTATAACGAGAAACTGCATAATTTAACCTTTGCCTTATGTTGTTAGTGGCTCAAGTGGGCAGATCATGTAGCCAGAATAAAAGAAAGTAGGAACGATTTCAAAATTTTAATGGGAAATTTAATCAGAAAAAGAGCGTTAGGAGGGCTTGGACAGATAGGAGAACGATATTAAGATGGATTTCACAGGAAAACAAAAATACAAAATAGAAACCTGATCCAGTTAGCTCCGGGCAGAAGTCAATGGAGAGCTTTTGTGAATGCGGCACTGAATCTTTGGGTTGCGTATACCATAAAGTTAGTTATACGTAATATTGAAAATAATCTATTGGGACTATTGAAATAAAAAACAATTAAGTCTTTAGTTTCATGTCCTTGCTATATCCTGTAAGCTAAAGGAAACGAATGAAAAGTGTAAGTGAATGACGGAAAAAATGATAGGAAGAAGAAAGTACAAGGAAACGGGAAAATCCCTAGAAACTCATGAACACGACGCTATCCAGCACAAGCTAAAAGAACATGTGGCCCTTTGCCAGAATGCCTTCCATTCTAAGTATCGAATAAGATGGTATTGATAAATAACATTTAATGTTGTAGGTAAAAAAATGATAAAGATTATTACAGGATTATTAATAATGATCTTCCTGGTTACAAAGGTTAATAACTTACATTATGGACAGTATTATTCCAGCACGACCTTGTTCAAGGATCGGAGTTCCCTTTATTATACGAACGGTTTTTCTTTTCACACACGTTATTATCTCAAATCCTAAACCTCATTTTTACATCAAATCTAGTTCCTTAATTTTTTGTTCATTTTCAGTTATCTTTAGAACCACAGGGGGGGGGGGGGGGGACTGGTCACTCTACCCTTAGTCGACTGACTTCTTAGATTCACTAGCTGCGTTAGATAAGTAACCAGAATATGTTCTCGGGGCAAATTACTCAGATAAGCCAATATGGCACATACCTATTATATTTCGTTAATTTTATCATTACTCACTTCTCAAACTATAAAGATTTTTCGAAACAACAGAATTTATTCATAGACGTTTTAACCAGACAACTGACCCAAATTCGAAAATTATGTGAAAAGTGATGTTACAAACACACTTTCAACAAGTTTGTACTATGAAATGTACCTCACACTACTAAAAATCTGAGAGGTAAGAACATTGTTAATCTGCATAAAGGTTGCAACTATTCAAATTCTAGTCTTAAGAGAATGTTATAACTTTTTAATAATTACCTCAAATCTCTCTTCTTCTTCTTCTTCTTCTTCTTGTTCTGCTACCTGTTTCGCTTCCGTTACCTCATTACAAATATCACGAACAGTTTCTCCAAGAACTTCCTCAATGACATGAGTCAACACCTGATCATTCATTGCTATTCCATCCTCAAACTGTTGGAAAACACACACAAAATCATTACGTATTAGTGTGCTCAAGAAAGAAAACATTATCGCTTAGGAAACTACAACTTACTTTTAATGTTCCTAAGGATTAAAAAAAAAAAAAAAATCCCAGGATAGCGTTGCCATTCGTCCCGGTAAATCTGAGACCGTCACGGAATCTAGATCTGCGTTCCGGTGTTCAGAAAACATTTCTCGGAATGCTTAAATGTCCCGGATTTCAGCGAAGAAGACAGGAAGGATATGTTATAGTTTGCTTTTTTCACAGGATTAGGTATATTGCTGTATATAGCAATTCAAAAGTTGGAAGAAAAAAAAAACTTAAATACATAAAACATGGATTTAATTAAGTTCACGATTTGACTACTTTGACATTGAACGAACGAACGAAAACACGCTTGGGATAGAATTTTATATAAATAACATAAATGGCAAGACAGGACGACTGTTACATGAGCAGCGGCGTCTGATCATACTCGTCCGGGCAAACAGACAAACAACAGTATATGAACTGATAACATGATTCAATGTAGGATGTCCCAGCTACACTCTCAAGAGTCAGTGCAGCTCAATTTGGTCTCCATGAGGTATCGCAGCAGCAGACCGACACGAGTGCCAATAGTAACAGTTGACCATCCGCAGCAGCGAACCACATGGGCTCGGAAACACATGGATTGGGCCTTAAATGATTGGAAATGTGTGGTATGGTCAGATTAGTCATCACTTTTCCAGTTAGTAAAAGCGAATTGTAGGATCTGGGTGTGATGCAAACCCCATAAGGCCATGGACCCAAGTTGTCAGTTCCATGCTGGTACTGGCTCCACAATGGTTTGAGACGTGTTTAGTACATGGTTTCGTTCCTCTGGTCCCCTAACCAATCATCGCTATGTTCAGTTACTGGGTGACCATCTCCAGGCCTTTGTGGACAAAATAAACCTGCCAACAATGAGATTTTCCAGGATGACAATGCGCTACGTCACCGGGCTGCAATGATACGCCAAAGATTTGAGCAACACTACAAGGCATGATTTGACTCCCTAGATAACAAAACATGAACCCTATCGAGCACATGTGGAATATCATCGAATGGGCCACTAGTGCTTAAGATCCTTCACATGCAACAACCACTGATTGTGGATCACAATCGAGGCTGCATATCTCTACAGTGACTTGACGCGTCCCTGTCAGGCTGAACTGCTGCACTGCACTTTGCTCGAGGAGATCTCAAACGTGATTAGGAGGTATCCCATTAATTTTGGTACATAAGTATATTGCCCATAAGTTTTGTATACACTACAACCTATTTCATACATTATAGTATTATCCTTAGCATTCGCACATTGTATAACTGTTGGTAGTGGCTTAATGATTAAATACATATTTTACTAATCTATTAATCTAATACTCCTAAGGACGTCTGTAAATAATACAAATCAGAGTTGATTGATTTAAATCAAAATTATTTAAATGCTATTTAAATCGAATTATTTCTTCAAATCAATTTTTTTGCTTAAAACATATAAAATGCTATATTTCTGACTATTCTGGAACACTAGTCGAATGTAAGTCTCAAACTCGTATCCTAACCAGTATGATGGTATCATCTTAATAAATTTAAACAAAATATATATGTATATATCGTTTTTTAAGTTGCAGATAATGGGCCGAAAATTTTAACAATGTACTGATTTAATCATTTTATATTGTATAGGAAACTTGAGGAGAAAGTTTAAATTCATCTAACATTTAATATTCACAAATTTTAGTTCAGAACTGTACATATTGTAGTAATATATATATCAGCCTTTTTTTCCGTAACTGGAATGTTTACATATATATACATATATATACATATACATAACCGGCTGACCGGTTTGAAATGAATTTTTGAACATAATTAGTACCTACCTCGAACTAAGATTTTTATCACGTCACTTTAAATAAAATGCGTACCCTATGGGAAGAAGGGGATCAAAATTTATGCCAAAAATAGTGTCTCAAAAGCTTCTCAAGTTAGGAAAATGTACTTCGTATATCAACTCATTAAAAATACTTAAACATGTGTCCCAGAGTTTTCAAACCTAACACTTTTTTCCTCCACATTTAAGTCGACATTGTAATCACGGGAAAACAATGAATTGTTTGAAATACGTACATTTTTAAAAATAGTTGGATCGAATCAATTTTTATCATCTCATTTTCATTAAAATGCGTATTCTAAAAAAAGGGAAAGACGAGGGTTGAAAAGGTGTTCCAAAAACAGAGTATCTGATGAGCCTTGGAGAATGAAACTTTGTGTGTAACTTCCTTATTATAAATAAGTGGCCATGTGCTCCAGCCTTTTAGAAAATTCCTCTTCTAACAAGGTACATTCACGAAGTGACATCTCGGGATTTGTGTAAATTGATTCAAATGCAAAGTTCTCCACGGTCCAATGTGTGTTGTAATAATTTTAGAGGTCAATAGCGGTAATTTGCATATTTATGGACCTTCATACATCTGGAATTCAATCATACACTACTAGTGTTGCAAAATTTCCGGAAATTTTGAATCTGTTGGTAAAAAGCTGGTGAAAAGCAGTTTTTTTCCGGTTTCTTTCCAGAAAAATTGGAAAAATTGGGAAAATAACAAAAATTTCTGTATTAGGTTGATTTTATTAGTAACAGAACCGTTTTTTTTTTTTTTTTTTTCGAACGCGTGAATAATATAAGTTGAGAAATTTCAATATAGCGAATATTTAAAATAGAAGCATTCGAAAATAAAAGTATTGTAATTATTCTTGAAAATTAATAGTCTGCACTCATTTATTTTATGTGCTTTTTAGTGTGGTTGAGTATAAATTACAGAACTTTAACAGTTGCATATACATCTACCATCATGAAGCGTTTCTGTTGCAACAAATAGGACTCTTGAATGAAACTGAGTTCTTAATGTGCTCTTTGATCAGGTGAAATTTTGTTAATTTTAACCAAATCACTTCTTAAAAAAGAGAAGGCAAATTTCACTAATACTCATGCACTAAAACATATAATTACTACTATTTAATATTCTAATATAGAATTTTACATATACTTTATGTACAAAATTTTCTATGTAAACAAATACCTGTTTTCTAGTGCGACAAATTATATATATATATATATATATATATATATATATAATATATAATATATAATATATATAAATGAAAGTGGCTTAACAACTTTTGAACAACCAGACCGATCTCGATAAAATTTTCAACATAGATGAGGTTCTTGCTTGGAATGGTTTTTATCATTTCACTTTGAAGGTGCAACTTGGAGGAAGGAAACGTGGGAGATATATCGAAAATGACCGATATTAGTGTCGAATCCAGTTTTCGGTATTGCTGAGATGAACTGTGACACTTCCGATACCGCTTAAATTCAATCCAGCACTGCAACTTGGGAAAGAGGGAGGGGCATATATATAAAATGATCGAAAATGATCAATATTAGTGTCGAATCCATAGTTTTCGAGGTCGCTGAGATGAACAATGACACTTCCAATGCCGTTTAAGTAAAAATTCAGGTCCGCAACTTAGGGGATGGTGAAGAGGATATATATATATATATATATATATATATATAAATGATTGAAAATAGCTGATATTAGTGTCGAATCCATAGTTTTCGGGGTTGCTGAGATGAACAGTGACACTTCCGATGCCGCCTAAATTCAAAATCAGATTGCAACATGAGAGGAGATACATAAAATAATGAAAAATGATTAGTATTAGTGTCGAATCCATAGTTTTCGGGCTCGATGAGATGAACAGTGACACTTCCGATCCCGTTTAAAGAAAATTCAGACCAGCAATTTAGGGGATGGTGAAGAAAAGATATATAAAAATGATTGAAAATAGCCTATATTAGTGACAAATCCATAGTTTTCGGGTTCCCTGCGGTGAACAGTGACACTTTCGATGCCGTTTAAATCCAAATTCATCCCCGCAAATTGGGGAGGAAGAGAGATATAAAAATGATTGAAAATGAACGATATTAGTGTCAAATCTATAGTTTTTGGGGACGCTGAGCTGAACAGTGACATTTCCGTTGTCGTTTAAATTCAAATTCATCCCCGAAACTTGGGGCGAGGGAAAAGGAAGATATATAAAAATGATCGAAAATGACCGATATTAATGTCGAATCCATAGTTTTTGGGGTCACTGAGATGAACAGTGACATTTCCGATGCCGTTTATATCCAAATTGAGCACCGTAACTTCATAGAGAAGGAAGGAGTGATATATTATATATATATACATACAGGGTGGCCCAATACTAGATATACATTCCTGCATTGATCAAGTATAACATTCTATCTTATGGGTTTATTTGCTTCCGCTCTTCCGAGCTTAAGATGTACGTAAAAACAAACAAATAATAAAAAAAAACTAAGTCTCCTGAGTCTAAGTCATAGTTTTCGGGGTCGCTGGGATGAACAGTGGCACTTGCAACGCTGTTTAAATCCAAATTCGAGCCCGCAATTTAGGGAGAGGAAGAAGAGGATATATATATATATATATATATATATATATATATATATATATATATATAAAGGATTGAAAATGGTCGATATTAGTATCGAGTCCATTGAGTTAGGGGTCGCTGATATGAACAGTGACACTTTCGATGCCGTTTAAATCCAAACTCAGCCTCCCCATTAGTACTCCTAAAGAGGGAGGGTAACATATAAAAGTAATTGAAAATGTCCGATACCAGTGTCGAATTCATAGTTTTTGGGGTCCCAGTTCATTAGTGACAGTTTTGGTGCCCTTTATGTATAAAATGAAATGTATTCTCCCCGTGTAAAGAACGGGTATTTTTCTAATCTTTAATTGTAACGTATGGAAGTTTCATATGTTAAATTCTTTACTATATTTCATGCTGCTAAAATTTACGCCCTTGTTCGGTGTATGTGTAAACAAGATCATCTATCTTTTTGAGTTGTTCGAAAAATATAAAAATAGAGAAATTTTACCAGAAATCAGAAAACTAAAAAGAAAAATTAAAACCTGTTGCTTTTAAGTATTTTTCCTGCTAGCGAAATACATTGAATATATGCTGCAGACACGTTATAGCAAGTGGTGGACAAACACCGTGTGCGTGGGTTTCCTCGGGGTTCTCCCGTTTCCTCCCACTTTCTTCATTCCACCATTTCATTCATTACTCATCATCACCGTCTCCTTTAGCCTCACCGGCATAACCGTGGGACGTAAAACTCAAAGATTTCATTTCATTACATTACGTTATAGCAAATAAGATCAGAATCAGGCGAAGAAATAGTTTTTAAATTATATTTTCCAGTTTTGCCAATATTTCCGAACAAAAGATGTTTTCTAATAGATTCAAAATTTCCGGAAATTTTACACAGCACAAGGAAGATACGTATCTCCATAAAATATATATTTGATTTTAACATACAGGTATTAACTAAAAATATTCTGGCTCCGTTATTTTAACACTTTCCTGCCTTAAAGCGAGGATTTCGTAAGATTGCATAAGATAACTTAAATGCGACTATATTAATTATTCTAGCTAGGATTATATTTTAGTATATTTTGTAGTCATAATTCCATTCTATCACGGTGCTAACTTTAAAGGAGTGGTGCACATGTGTTTGTTGCCACAAATTTTTCCTATTCTAGTGCAAGAAACATAACCACTCAATGATCTAAACTGTAAACTAGTAAATATAAAATAGTTTTCATTTTAAAAGCATAATGTAGTAAAATATTCGAAAACTTCAATTTTTCCCAAATATTCCGTTTTTTCCAAGCTCGGGTAAAAAAAAATGTTTTTTTTTTTAAACCCAAAATTTCTGGTTTTTCTCCAGGCCTTCACAACTTTATACACTACTATAACACTCTGACACAAAATTGCTTTTAGTTTCTTTAGATGTAACTGGATATGAATGTGGGCATATGCAAAACAAACTGGATCAAGTACTGCTTCTCTGACACATGTTACCCATCCCGGCTGCCATCTTGGATGCGCCATACTGTTTTTTTCAAATGGTAATAGGTGCACGTGATATATCAAATTCATGTACAATTTTCTCGGAAATTTACTGGTAGTGAATTTTGCCATAGCTTATACCGTTTGGGAGGTATTGCATGTTAAATCCCTCCAGACACTTCGCGAATAGACGTTGCAGAGTAATATCAGTTATGTTTACGTTTTTGATGTTCACAAACAAAACAATTTCTAACTGGAAAAATACTGTAGGCATAAACAAACTCTTTACAATATTGGTGTTATAATTTTATTACATTTCTATGAAAGATTATTATTACTTTCATGATATACTATGACAAAGAAGTATTGCATTACGGTCAAAATGCTTAATGTAAGTCCTTGCTTAATGTAAGTTTCGGCCAGATTTGGGTGAAAACCTACAATTTCCGCATTGACGTCTGTGTGTCTGTATGTATATATGGTCAGAGAATATTTCATCAACGATAAATCACGTAAGAGATTACATATACACATAGGGCTCTGCACAACTTTCTACTTGGTTCATATTCGTAAAGTGCCTGACATTTAACAAGCAATACCTTGCAAACGGTACAAGCTACAGTAAAACTCACTACCCAATGAATTTCCGAGAAAATTGTACGTAAATCTGATATATCACTTGCACGTAATTATTCCCATTTGAAACACGAAAGTTGAATCCAATATGGCGGATCAAAGATGAAGGCCGGGGTGGATAACATGTGTCAGAGAAGCAATACTTGATCTAATTTCTTTTGCATCTGCCCACATTCATGTCCAGTTACATCTAAAGAAGCTAAAAGCAATGTTGTGTCCGAGCGCTATAGTAGTGTATGATTGAATTTCATTTATATATATATGAAGACCCCATAAATATGCAAACTACCGGTATGGGCTGCTAAAATTAATACAATACACATTGGGCCGCGGAGAACTTTGCATTTGAATCAATTTTACATGAATTCTGAGGGGACACATCGTGAATGTACCTTGTAAGGGGGAGGCAATTTCTATGTTATTACAATATATAATAATAACATTAACGTCTTCTGTTTCATCATCACGGTATAACGGTAATGTGCTTTTGGGCAGAGTAAGCATTTGACTCAAGCCAGGTTTTTATCTTGCCACTTTCACAAAAATGCTTATCCTAAGGGGGGAGGGGTTCAAAATTTATGATTTGAATCTAGTGGTTAACGTGTACTCCTTTGGTGCACTTGGACCCGGGATCGATTCCCGGTGGGAGAGCACAAAAAATTATTTCACATTCACTTTCATTAATTATCCGTCTCTCCTAGCCTAAAGTGCATAAGTGTGGGAGGCAAAAGTGACAAAACAAAAATCATTTACATTTTTCCTATGTTAAGAAAGAGATATTGTAAATTGGAAGAAAAATGAAAATTATATTTGGAAAGATAAAAAGGGGCTTATTCCGTAATAATAAAAACGACTAATGATAAGAAGCAAGTATTTAAGATTTATTACCTGTATTACAGATGGTTGCGTAACTGATGCATTCTGTTGCTGAATAGGTGAAGCATCCCTAGCTAGTTTCAATGCCTCTTTACTAACTGTTGTTGATGATGAAGTACTGTCATCTCCAACATCACTTTTTTCATCTGGAAGTTCTTCTGCATACAAGCTGGTAAGTACAGAATCTTCTACCCTGCATAAAACGAATACACAAAATGAAACTGTGAGTTGATTTCCATTAGCTACTGTAATAACCAAATGTTAGAATAAACCAAGAACTAATCAACCGCACACAACCGAACAAAAAAATAAATTGGAGTTGGATTGATTACATCCTCAGAGCGTTTGTAATAACTATGAAAAAATAAGATTTTCACTAGAATACCAAAGGAATAATAACAATAAAGCACAAACATATTTCTGTTTGTTTGTTTCAGACGGCGCGGTGACTCAATGGTAGAGCCTTCACCTTTCGTGCAGGGAGTCTCTGTATCGCTCTCAGCCCATAAAATGTTGTGGACAATACTGTGTTTGTAGGTTGTCTTGGATTTCTCCCATCTTCTTCTAGTTTCTCATTCCATTATTATTATTATTTTCATATTCATTTACTTTCGTTAATAATCCATTTTTTTAAACCTAAAGGGTTAAATCGTCGTGCATTAAGTTGACCATGTGAATTGATTTCATTTTATTTGTTTGTTTATTTGGAGTTTTTAGACCAATGCTGTATAAGACGTGAACCTATAATTTAACATGAAACCTGAACTACAGGAAGGGATGATGTAACGCGATGTAACATACTGTGTCAAAATAAATGAACAAAGACAATACGTTGAAACGTACACAAAAACGACCTGTCATAACGATTACGTGGTATTGATGTTCGCGTTAGCAATTTTCATTTAAAAACACAAAATAAGTTTGAGTGAGTTCAGCTAAGTTTGAGTGAGTTCAGTTAAAATTTCCGATTAATGACAATTTAGCATTATTTAAATTACAACAGAAAATATACATTCTATTTAGAATGTTATTTGAATATACAGGAATATTTTAAAAGATGTATTTTCGGCATTGCCCAACTGAGTAAAAGCTGGAAAAGAGTTAAAAGATTACGCTAGTAGCCGAAGATGTCAGAACGTTCGTTTGATTAATGTTTTCTTATGTTTAACAATATCATTTGAGCTTTAGAATTTTGATCTCATTAAGTCTGAAAATGGCAAACCCATCCCATGCAAAAATTATTTCAGATCTAAATAAGTTTATACTTCACAGAAATCGCTTACCTTACTTTCTCGACGAATATTTTTAGGCATTTACAGGATTGAGTCCATAACATTAGCATTTCCTTATCATTCAAGTTACAATTTTCTTTGTACCTCTTAGGTTCCCAAGCCAAACATACATTCTTAAACTCCATAAGGCTGGTTTATTTAAAATAAATTAATTGTATATAACGCAACGTTAAAGGGAAAATAAATTTAAAAAGTTCCAATGTTAAAAGAAGAATTCATGAAGTTCATCAAAATCAATTTAGAATGGCAGCAAAAACTGTTAAAAAAAAAACTTAGTTCTAAGAAATGCGTTTTCTTTATAGTTGGAGGACTTCATATGGTGTCGGTTCAATATATAAATATTTTACAACATGGCAATATAAATTGAGTACTTGCAGCAATTCTGGTATTTCCAATCCAAAACTGATGTTTCACATCTCACCCATTAATAAATTTTCCTTAATACTTTCCAAATTATTATTTTTATTACAATCTCTTTTAATATTCTCTGGTTTCTAGTTCTCCTTACTAACGAAAAGTTTAATGAAAATATATCATAGTAAATTCAAATATTAATCGCATAAAAATAGATAATACATTACCACCTTTTGATATTTACATTTAAAATCTATATTATGAATTAAGCTAAAATAATGCTTTTCATTTTTTCAAATAGGTAATTACTTGAAGGTGATTGAAGGTTTTACAAGAAATTTTTGGATTTGTATATCATCAATTGGCATTACAGGAAAATTTCCATTACTTAATGTATTTAGTTCTACGAAATGCATTTTCTTTGTAATTGAAGGACTTCATGTGGTACAAATGGACTTGGAATTAGTGGTACAAATAAAATCTGTAGCTGAACAGAGTACACGAATTTTTTCTTCCTTTCCAGGTTAAACGGAAGTCATAATTAATAGAGTTTTATATGCTACGCTTGAAGTCCGAATGCTGGAAGAGGCGTGTCGTTAGAATCATCACGCAAATAACTTCTTTGGTTTCTGGACTTAGAAGAACTTATTATTTTTTATTCTTTCAAATTATTTTTTTAAAATCTTTTTTATCGAAAGTGTTTTCCATAAAGAAATATCTCACAAATATATTTTAAGGTTGTCGTATAAGAAACAAGACTATTGATATAATATATAAATTATAACCTTCTTCTTAATTTTATACTCGAAATTATGATTACCATTAATTTCCTTAATTTCTATGTTTTACATTCAAACTTGTATCTAGTTGTGTTGAAACAAACCTTGTGTCTAGTTTTATTCTATGCACCAAGTGTGCGTGTGCTATGTTTAGTATTAATTTACACTATATATATTTAATTAATTAATTTGGTAATCCTATTCTGCATTTTATGATCCATTGATAAAACCTTCTCAGTTGCAGCAAGTAACTTGTCAATAATGGTAGAATACCTAAGACGACGACGATGATGATGATAGTCCATTGTAGAAAGACTGCTCTGGGTCATGATTGAAATTCAACAAGTGCTAGATCCTTAGAATTTCTTAAATTTATTGTATGGTTACCTAGTATGAGTAAAAGAGGAAAGAACAATTACGTTCATTTCTAGATATCACTATCTACTGAATGTTTTCTCTGTCTTAAAGAAGTATTACAAATATAACATGGTTAAGAGCAAGTCAGTACAGTAATGCCTTAACTACATGTGTCTTGTAATTACTTGTTGATGGATGCTATACGATATATAATTTAAATATAACAAAAGTGATGGGCACAATTTACTACCTAGATAATTAACTAGGGACTAAAGCGGATAATTAATTCGAAGAGCTTTTACTACTTTGTCAATTTACTGTAATATTTTTAAAAAAATATATTCCTGTTCAATTATTTTATATATTTTTAATTTTGTTCTTTTCGTCTTACGAAAATCCATGGATATGATTTGCTGTGCAAGAGATGGATAAATTAACGAGTGAAGGCTATACGGATACTAAAACTGAAAGATCTGGTGATCAGAGTGTGCGTTTGGTGTGATATCATATATAGTGATATCTTGAAACACACCGTAATTAGGGCCATATTTAACATTTTCGCCTCCCCGGGCCATTACTCAATATTAATAAATACTGACGCAGAAAATTTGGGACAATAAAGTCAATAATCAAGTATAAGTAGTAAAAAATATTTGACAATGTAAAAGAAATGTAAAAATTCTGTACCACATCTGTACACGAGTGCATAATAAATTTCTGAAATTTCGAGAAATATTAAAAAACTTCTGTTGCTGGCCCTAGAAATTTGCCACCCTGGGAAATAGTCCGTGAATGAGAGTAGTTCAAAATATTAAGTTGGAAAGGAACTGTAGATATTAGTTAAATGCAGTGACAAGATTGTGATTACGTATGATCCTTATTAGGTTTCAGAAGCATCAGAATTTTCGATATCTTCCAGGGTATGGAATGTGTCCGGTTCTAAGAACAAAACTATATAGATGAACTACAGTTGGAGTTAAAGAGAGGAGTTTCCTTTATACGTCGATATCAAAGTCTGGTGAGATGTTCTCTTTATTTCAAATTAGTGTTGTTGTTTCTCTTCAGTGCATCAGGTAGTCTAAAAACGAGTGAACTTTTTGCGCAAGAGTTGGCGTTTGTGTCCCAAATCTCAGAGTATATAATCCGCAGCAAGTCAGGCCTAGCGTCATTCGACAGCAGATAGTTGAAACTAGTGGAATTCTTATAACCAGACTTAAAGTATTGCTCCGTATTGCGCTTAATTTTGCAATTTTATTTCTATAAATGTTGCGCTGGCCCGTGAAAAACATGTGTGCTGTTTATGGGCAAGATACGTTATCGAAAGCAACAGCCAAAAGATGGTTCAATGGCTTTTGTTCTGGAAATTTAAAGTTTAAGATGCTCCTTGCAGCAGAGACAATCACAGAAAAAGTTGATTATATTCTGACAAAATTCGAGTAAGACCGGCCATGACATGGTCAAGTAAATGGTCATAACATCATCAATGACCTAGATATCCATCACCAAACAGTGTTAAACCACAGAAACAGAAGTTCGACGTTTGGATGCCACATGATCTAACTCAGAAACATTTACTCGATCGAATTTGTATCAGTGAATCTCCACTGAAACATAACGAATTCGAGTCATTTCTGAAATAGTTGATCACATATGAAGAATAGTTGACAATCTACAACAACAAAGTACAAAAAAGATCGTGGACGAAACGAGAAGCTCCACAGTTTAAGGCAAAGCTCACACTGACTCCTAGGAAGATTATGTTGCACGTTTAGTGGGATTGAAAGAGCATCGTGTATCACGAGCTGCTGGCGACGGGCAGAATCATAGGCTCGGACTGTCGATAATTAGTGCGAGCGCACATAGCAATTCAAAAGAAACGGCCGGAACTGAACAGCAGAAAGTGTGTCGTATACCATACTGACATCACTAGACCACATACGTTTTTAACGACCTATCACAAATTCAGAGAACTTGGCTGGGAGGTTTAAATGTATCCACCGTATAGCCTGGACCTGGTAACGTGAAACAATCATTTGTTGCGGTATCTGTAGAACTTTCTGAATGATTTTAAGTTAGTTTCAAACGTGGCCTGTGAAAACCACGCCTTACAATTGTTTGACCGAAACCATAAAACTTTTATAGCGATGGATTATGGTGTTGCCGGAAAAATGGCAGAAGGTCATCAAACAAAATGGTGCATATGTGATTTCATAACGTTATTTTCAAAGCACAATAAATGCACTTTCAATTTTGATCTCCAAAGGCTCAATACTTCTTTGATAACCTGAAATTAGAAGCTGTTAAAAGGTTGTCGTCTTTGAGAGCACATACATTAGTTTGTAAGTTTGGATTATAGGGATTGATGTATTGTACCCTTCTTCGGTATATCAAATTTCTGTTCTGATAGACATTACCAAAAATATTAATCTATTTTACTGTTTCAATCAAATATTGTTTCTCCGGGACATAAGAGTTTCATGCATGATTTGTTTCCTATACTTAAAAAGAAAAAACACTAAACAGATAGTCACACGCTAGGAGAGTAGAGGTATATAAAGAAAATAAGCCAGACTACAAGAAAGTGAGGGAGACGTTTTGAACGCAGAGAAACAAGAGTAAAAGACAAACAGCGAAGAGTCGGCTGTTGCTCGATGAGGAACCAAACCTCATTCCACAAGTGTGAGACTCTAGTGTTCGCAGACGGCAGTATCACTATCAGCGAGATCATGTAAATCAACATCAATCAAAGGTCCACAATAAATGCATAAGACAGAAGTGTCCACTCGGTGAGTTCCGAGGTTGTTCATACGAGGGGAAGCCACAAAGTTCTTATCCTCAACATGAGACACATGAACTGGTGACATGTAATTTGGCCCATTGACGCGTTCTTCTCTACATATTTAGTTCGTATTGCCTTACATTCTCATATCTGTGGATCAGTCTGTTAATACAATCTGCATAGTCTACGGATTTGCAAGCATATTTGAATTTTATCTTCCAGCGTTTCACTGTATCCTAAGACGGGTACTCCTCATCACACAGTTCGCATCTCCTCATCTATCGTTTGTGCTGAATTTCCATAAAAAAAATCGAGGTACCTGATCACACCTCGCTATTCGATTTTGTCCAACATGCTGTCGCCATCTAGTTTTTCTGGCTGTAACATTAATTCAAAAGAACCTGTAAAAGCACAAATTAGCACACACTGTGAAATGTCATCCTATGGTTGTGCAAATTTTTATATTACATGTTAAGGATACGAATTTTCCGGTCACCTCTTGTACTTTACTCTTGTAAAGAAAGCAGATACGTGAAAAAAGTTCTCGGGAAATGTTCACGCTGTGCCTGGCGTACATAAGGCCTATTTATTTGCGTGGTTAATCATTACAAACGAAAGCCAAGTCTACCAATATGACACAGAAAAGGAAATAAATAAACAACAGAAGCACACATCTTTACCATCCACAAAGAAAGCAGTGATCTGGGAAGTAATGTTCAGTGTTTTTTTGGGATAGCTAGTGTTATCATGACTGATTCTGACAGCTATTACCACAAAATATTAGCTTGATTAACTCAGTAAATTACAAGGTGTTGTTATCAAATAGAAGAACCCTACAAAGATGGGAACGGAAGTTGGATCTTAACAAACAATATACGAGCCTACTCTGCTCCAGATACAGTAAATGCAAGATTGAGACATCAGAAAATTTAACTTTTAAGAGTATCGGTACAAGCAACTTTAAAAATGTAGGAAGTCTGTTAAATTTCAAGTCTATATCAGGTTTTCTAGGACCAAAAGAATTTCAGGTTAATTCTACGTTTCTTACGCCACTATACACTTGAGTCCCATATTTCAAGCGATTTCGGATAGAATGAACACTATTTCCAGTATTGAATAAAGAGTTTTGAATCATAATCATATTTATAAACTAAAAAAATTCAGCTTCTATGAAATTATTTTCCAGTTTATACTAGTCGAAGGTTGAAGCACTAGCATGAGGACTTGTTAAACTTAATGAATATAATATATTCTTCTTAATAAGAAATATATCTAATATGGAAGTAGTTTTTGAATACTGTTAGTTTATTTGGTGTTTCGTCAAGTCACTGAAATCAGTCGTTTTTTACCTTTACCATTAACAGTAAGAGCAGCAGCAAGTCCTAATAGCATTAAAGAATGAAATGTTGTGCCGTATACATTTGGCAGTTAATCCTAATTTTTCTTCATTTATCCAAGAAAATTTGAAATTATTTTCCACCAAACATATTCCTTCAATTTTTGTAATGAATGCGTGAAACTTCACGGCTACATCGGAATTAATCATTCAGAGGTGCAATATGTATTTTAGTTTAAGATGTAAGCGCGCTTAATTTCTATTGAGAAATTACATACAATCACTAGCAAAGTTCATTTCCATACAATCACCAGAAAACTACACTTCCAACATTTTTTTCTTCAATAATTTGAGATGAATTGATCACTTGAAGTAAATTTTCTTATACGGAGAACGAACTTGCTCATTATATGATACAGAAAACTATATATTGCAACTGGTTAATTCGATCCGAAAAGAGAAAATATGTAGGGGATGTTTGTATATTTGTTCGCAACTTTATGTACTACATGCTTAATCTTCAGAATAAAACTAATGGCTTATGCAACGGTAGCGCTTACACTACAATAAATAATGTTTAATTTGTTCTACATTTGTAAGAACGCAGAATACAGGAATGGAATTGTACACGAATTAATAGCGTCTTCACTTGAAGAATTTTAGTTTTGGAACACGTAGTAAAACTACGGCCGACTTCCGAACTATGAGAATTTAATACTGAAGCCGGTCGTAAGAGTTCTATAACTTTCACTTATACAATAAAACATGACTTAGAACACTGATAATACGAAAAAGCCATTTCTTGCTATCTCTCACGGTTTTGGCTATATGAAGATTAATATTCAAACCGGAAGTGGTAGTAGATTTCAACATCTTCCGATTCCATTAGAGGAACAAAATAGGAAATATTATATATTATTCGGACGCTCAATCGATTACAGAAAGATGTTTTTCGTTATCTGTTACTGCTTTTGCTGAATCCGGAAGTAATAGTGAATTTTTTTACCATTTCCGGTTTTAGTAAAGATGGATGTGGATGAAGATGGTATCTTTTTATTTAGAGTCACTGAATCGATTTCAAACAATCGCTTGTCGCTATCTATAGTTCTATACACATAATGTTCAAAGCAGAAATGGTTAATTTCTACCATCTCCGAATTTAATAAAGGGTTAATGCATAAGACGGCATCTACATTTGGGATGTTGGATGTTGAGTAATTTCCAAAATTCAGTCTGTCGCTATCTCTTGCAATTTTTTGCTCTATGGAGATATATATCGAAATCGGAGATATAAATTCCGATAGATATATATATGGAGATATAAATTTATTACTTCCGGCTTTAGTAGAGAGATGCAGGTGAAGATGGTATCTTATCTTCAGACGTTAAATCGATTCCAAGACACAGCTTGTCGCTACATATTAACGTATTTGTTCTATGGCGATCACCTTCAAAACAGGGAATTATTAATTCCTACTATTGTGCTGCCAAAATGTCTTGAGCCGTGGCAAAAATGCGAACTAAAGCTCACACCCTCACACACCCTCGTGTTGAGCCAATAAGGGTTCAGCTGTTGCTAAGCGAGAGAAAGTGAGTGGAGTTCCTTCAGCCGATAGCAGCGCTTGCAATGGAAGACTAGGGATCAAGTCAAAGTGGTGTAACAATACTTCCGGTTTGAATAGAGATTTAATGGAGAAAATAAAACTTAATTCTTAGGACGCTGAATCGATTCCAAAAGATTACTTCTCGCTATCCCTTTTTGTTCTTTGACGATTAACACTGAAACCGGCAATGGTTAATTTCTACCACCTCCAGTTTGACTACAAGGTTAACGGAGTACTGCAACCTATTGGTAGAACGCTAAATCGATTTTAAGAAAAAAAGCTTTTCGCTATCTTTTACAGCTTTGCTCTATGGAGATCAATATTGAAACCGGAAGTAGTAAAAAAGTTATACCACTTCGGTTTTAGAAGAGATGCTGGTGAAGATAGCATCTTTTCTTAAAACGTTGAATTGATTTCAAAAACAGTTTGTCACTATATTATCGTTTTCGTTCTTATGGCGATTAACGTTGAAACGGAAATGGTTAATTTCGACCACTTCCGGTTTAAATAAAGGGTTAGCAGACGAGATGAAATATATCTTTGGAATGCTAAATCAATCCCACAAAACTATTTCTCGACATCTGTTAGCCACACAGTTGCAGTTGTTAGATCTCACAAAACTGGTTCTCGATACCTGTTGACAGACAAACGGACACAGCCGTCCTACAAGATTTCCGATACTAATGCATAGCACAATCTAGAAGTCTAAAAATGGAGCTCACAAGAGGTGTGCGGAAGAATTAATCACCCTGCAACTTTTCACACGAGTAGGACCACATTCGATGCGATCAAACTGAAAATACAATTAATGCCTAAAATAACTTTAGTTATGATTTCTAAAGTACATAATTACAATCCTAAAGAACAAGCAAAGTAAATACCTCATTTAAAAGATGCAGTAAATAGAACTTATGTTCACAAATATACTTCATTAAATCCAAACCATTAGATAAACGGAATATATCCAAGAACATAAATCGAGCTTCTGGCTTACAGCAGATTACTTTTTCATGAGATATTTCTACGAATGACCATACTCAATTTTCTGAAAGACAAGACGAAAACACTGAGAAACTATGGGACTAGGAGTGGTATATGCAAGTCCTATATTTTTTCTCGTATTATTTATTTATCGTTTACTGAAAGGTAAAAGTAATTTCATGGATTTCAAGTAATTTCAATCCTTAAAGTTAATAACGAACAGTACAAGATTCACATGATGAGCACCGAAAAAAAAGAAGAAAAGTATTGTTAGGAGAAGAAGTATTACTGTATTAACATTTCTGGGGTAATTTCAGAAACTTACTACCTACACTGTTATTTGGGGCCGCGGTGGCTCAGTGGTAGAGCGTTCACCTCTGGTGCTTGGGGTCCCGGGTTCAAACCCTGCTCCCGCCAAGTGAACTTTGTGGTGGACAAACACCGTGTGCGTGAGTTTTCTCGGGGTTCTCCCGTTTTCTCCCACTTTCTTCATTCCACCATTTCACTCATCTCTCATCATCATCGTCTCCTTTAGCCTAATCGGCATAACCGTGGGACGTAAAACTGAAAAATTTCATTTCATTTTACACTGTTATTTACATTTTGATACAAATTAGAGTCATTTTGACACTTTTTCTCATTTTTTTCAACATTTCATTTTGTTAAGAAGATCTTTTGATTTTTCTTCACAGCGTTGAGAAAACAAATTTGTTGTTAACAGCATTATTAAATAGTATCAACATGTTACTATAAAATGTAGCACGTTAAATGCAAAAATGTTGCTATTTTTTGTGTGAGTGTGTATATATGTGTGTGTAGGACAATATGTTAACAGCAAAAGTATTGCACTATTAATGCAATGTTGTTCGCATTTAAAAAATGATTTCGCAAATTAATTGTAATTTATAATTGCCAGTATTATCACCTATGATTCTTTATAAAGAAACACAATGCCATTTAAATTAAAAAAAAAAAAAAATGCGCAGGAATCTCTTGCACATAATTTCGCATGTCTTTTAGACCTTTGAATGGAATGTATATGCTTTATGAACTGTGGTTATATTCTATCTTTAGTAGTTCATTATTGAACTTATCTGAAATTTTGATTCCTTAAATCCTGAAAATACCTGGCACTTTCGGGTTTTCGGCTCCCTCCTAGAACTTTGTACACGATGGATAAAAATAGGAAAAAAGTAACAAAGACATCAAGGAAATAAAAAGGAACGGACTCACCGGGGTAGAACAATGCGAAAAACATCTTGTGGACTGTCATAGTCCACATCAACCAGCAGCAGTCGACACAGCGTTTGTCGCACTGCTCTATCCTGTTGCGTCCTCTCCCAATTTTATCCTCCGGAACAAGGCTCTAGGTTACAGCCGAAAGCTTGAAAGTGCTAAGTATTTTCAGAAATCAGAAATCAGAACTGATTGCTAAAATTCCTGATACTATTGTATATTTTCTGAAATATTTCAATTAATTGACTATATGTTTTTTTTAAACATATTCTAAATTTTAAATCGCCTCACTAGTAAGCCAATATATAGGCCTACACAAGTGTTTAAAATCAATATTTACTTGGAGATAATATAATTTAATTCTTTCTCAGTAAACTAAAGCAGAAGACAACTGAACAAGTGTTTCTCTTTTATAATTCTATGTACTTGCTAACAAATATTAAACCAAGTATACTTACATCTTTTCAACCTTCTCCTCTATAATCTGGAGTTCCTCTTCTTTTTTCTCAGTATCTGCTGAGCTTCTGTTTTTCTCAGCGAAAATTTCTAGTGGAAGCTTTGGAAGTAACGAAATAACAGGTGCCGCTTCTTCAGTGAACTGATGCCGCAAACTATGGCCTGGCAATTCCAACAATTCAGTCCCTGTTAAAACATAAAATGTTTGTTTCAAATGTTGCGAATTGAATTCTCATATAGTAATTTAACCATCTTTTCTGCAGGCATTACTTTTTTCTGTGTTAAATAGCGCACAAAAGGAGGAAGTTATACATAGGAACACTTACAACAAACTCTTGTATTTTATTTTGAAATAGCCAAGTACTGCTATAAACACACACCTACTAAGATGCATCGATTAAAAAGAAAAAGAAAAGAAAAAGAAAAAGAAAAAAGAAATCCTCTATGCTTTACCAGACAAAATAACAAAAATTTGGAACAAAATAATACTGATAAAATTACACTATCTGGTCAGAAAATGATTCCAAACGAAACATTTTTAAATACTATCGGATGTAATCCGATGACGACATACTTGTCTATATATTTAAAAAAAAAAAAAAAGTACCATAACCAGTTCAATGAATCGGTCATTGTTATCAGACCAATGTGCTATTCAAACACAATGGAACATATTCCTTTTTAAAAGTCATTCAAAATGACAAACACTAAAATGTATATATGGAATTTATAGGGACGCATGGAAGAGTTTGGTAATAAAGTGATCCGTTTTTATTTATTTATCTTTTAATACATGTTTACATCTTTTTCTTACCGACAAAATTTTTTACTTCCTTCTACGTAAAGTTGATAAATATGCATCGGAATGTTAACTCAGAAATGTTCAAAAGGAGAAAAAATATAGTTTTACGTCCCACAATTACACCCTTTAGGCTAAAGGAGACGGATGATTAATGAAAGTGAATGATTATGAACAGTCATTATTAATGGTGTTCAAGGAACTTCAGCTACAATCACATTATTTTTTGTAATATAAATTCAGGTTCAAGTTTATAATACAAAAAAGTGGTGTGATTGTAGCAGAAGTTCCTTGAGCACCACTGACAAGGATGAAGGTTATCTGCCGAAATTGCGGGCTATTTATAAAATAAAGGATCTTACTATATAAACTTTATTCTCTTCAATTCAATTTCACCAATTATATTAATCCTGAAATCCGAGTGCACTGTTTCTGATTACTGCAAAATACCAAGACTTCGTTGTGCATATGGCCTAAAAGCAGTATGGAGTGGAGTAAGGGATACAGTGTAAATGAAGCGAGATGTGGATGTGAGGGTGGCAATTATGGGTATGATGTGAGTTTACGAGTAGCATAGTGTAGACGGTTCCTTCTCTTCATACATAAAATTCTGATCCTACGATTAGCCACTTTTTACGGCCAAAATCCATGATCTTATGAAATGGAATGCACTGTATAACTTCTCTTATGCTGATTGAACCAATTGTGTTCTATTACTAGTAAGTTCTATCTACAGAACTTATCAATTCATCTCTTCTCTCATTTCTTCCCACTATACTACTTACCAGTCCTCCCAAAGCATTAAAATCCCCCACTGTAATTACGTATGAACTCCTTTTCTTAATTTATTCCCAATTCTTTCTTCGCGTATAAAGTGGGTGGTGTGTCATTACAAGACATTTTTCTTTCTTTAAGTCTCTAAGCATTACAGTTCTGCCATCTACAAATTCTATTTCATTACCTGTTTTCTCAATATTTCCTAAAATCATGTCTATGAATCACCAAGACACCCACCACTTTTTTCTCTCACCCAATTATTTTCCGGTTATGATATTATCATTATTATTATTATTATTATTATTATTATTATTATTTATTAATAAAAAATATTTTCGTTTTATCTCCTTTCACTAATCAAATGATCTGTGGGACTGCAAAACGTTTTTAAAGAAGAAAGATGTCGGTTCAACTGAGTTTCCGGAGTGGAGTCTTGTTCAACATCAACAATGAAAGTTTAAACGTTAATTTTTACATGTGATATGTTTAATGAATAAGCCTAAAAATATTTATGTTACTGTCTTATTCAGCACACAGTGTTCCTTTGTAGCAAAAATACAAATACCCAAAAGTTCTTTTTTTAAAAAAAAAACTCTAGTAGTAGTTCGGATATTACTTAAGTACGTATAAGATCCCATATCCTATATCATATCGTTTAGAAAGGAGCGTTAAACTCTAATTATGCAATCAGTCTACATGTCTTCAACGAAGAGAGAGAGGGAACAACGCATTTTTCTTTTTTTCTTTTTTCTAATGGGGATTATATACACACCGTGTCAGTTCTTATAACTTTTAAGTCCATCCATTACTTTGTGAAACTGGGATGCCTCTACTCCTTCAAAATAAATGTGCAAACAGAGTTTGTCCTTGTGTCTAGGGCAGCAGCAGATAGTAATTCACTGAAATAAGGTTTCAACTAAAAATTGATTAAAATATCTTGCGGGAAATGACTTTAGCTTTCATAGAAATATTACTTACTCTAGTTAATACTAGGGGTGTGGTGGCTCAGTGGTAGAGCGTTCACCCCCGGTGCTTGGGATCGATCCCAGCACGCGCCGTGTGGACTTTGTGGTGGACGAACACCGTGTTCGTGGGTTTTCTCGGGGTTCTCCCGTTTCCTCTCACTTTCTTCATTCCACCATTTCATTAATTTCTCATCATCACCGTCTCCTTTAGCCTAACCGGCATAATCGTGGGACGTAAAACTGAAAGATTTCATTTTTCTCGTTAATACTATAGGAAATTAGATGTTCGTATGCAGTGGTGTCCACCCCCCCTTATGTGCATGACGCAACCCCCCCAATTGTCTGTCCGCAGGTGTTCTTCCATGAAAAAATCTTTTCGATTAATTTTTACACCCCCTCAAACATATTTATATATATTTTTACCCCCCCCCCCTAAATATTTCAATGACGCAGTTTGCGTCATAGCCCCTCTCTGTGGGCACTCCTGTTCGTATGTCATTCTAAGAATTATAAAGTTTTAAAAATTAACGAATAGATACAGTGAAAAAACGAAAAGTTGACAGTAAAGACTGCTAAGAACTACACAGAAAGCGAAAAGCTTAACAAATAGTAAATCAGTCTTACAAAGCTCCCATCCACAACAGTAGGATAATCACAACATATATTTTTTACAACTCTTAATAATTTCCCAACAGCAATGTTGGTTTCAATTACGATATTCTTAAGCTTCATGTTGAAACTATAGGAAGGATAACTTTTCCCATGCTCTTCTCCTTGTCATAATGACACATTGACTTCTTTCCTTGCAAAAACTGAAAAGAAAGTGAACACTAGTCTGCTAATCAACGTAGAGTATACTCTTTGATTCAGTTGAATATTTTCTAAAATAATCCACTAGCTTTCAGCACGGGCATCACGGGCTTTAACTGTCAGGGTTCAATAAATATCACAAAAAGAGATGATATAGCTTTAATAATCTCGCAAGGCTACTTGCTCATTTGCGTTAAAGAAAAGGATATTACTGAAGATATATTATAATATTTTTTCATTGTTTTGTGCATAGACTGATATTAAAGTTTTACGAATTCTTTATACTCTCGAAACTGTGATACACTGGTAAAAAGAGGCATTTTTACCAGTAAATATCCATTTCATGAACCCCAAAAGAACTGAACAGACTAAATACAATGACAATATATCCTTAACATGCTGAAACGAATGTTTCGAATTTCCCGATATATTCTTTTTCTTCAATTTTCCTTAAAGATAATTAATATGTACGAATTAGTGTACTTTATTATTTAGATGAGTGCTAATGTAACTCAAATCACTTACCTGGTTGCAAACAGCTTTCCCTTATATTTACAAACTTTTTGTATTCTGACAAAGAAATTGTTCTCTCTTCTCGAGATTTTGCAGTTTCATTTAAGTCGGACGCATTCTGAGTCCTCTCTTCTTGGTTCTCCATATCTTTATGAATAAAAAAACTCAAACTCACATTGTCGTGCTGTATTTTAGGTTCGGAATTCGGTTTCGAATCGATACTAATGCTTGGCATTCTCTGAATTACTAAGTCACGTTTGATTTCTACACTAGGAAGTGAACACACACCTAGAGTTCCCTTGGTTGAAGAGAACGGCTGCTTTTCTCTCACATTAATAAGGACATTCTTTCGTTTCGGAGGCGGCTCCATTTGATGACGATGTTCCACGTTATTCACAGACTCACTATGAAATGAAGAATCACTGCCAAGTTTCGACGTTGCACGTTGATCACTAAATTGTACAGACGGTTGATGAACACTCCGCACGTTTTGAATCGAGTAGTCTTCGGGATTATTATCAGGATATGCATTTTCTTGAACACTAGTTATTCTTGTTCTTTTAACCTTAGTAACATAGTTACGAGATGCGGAATTATCTAATTTTGCTTTCTCACGCGTGATATGCTTACAGGGTTTATGATCCTTCTTGGTATTTTGTACCTGCTGCGTTTCATGGTCTAAAGAGAATTGCCTCGATCTACCCTTATCACTAATAACGTCGACACTTGTACGATGCAACTGACACGCCACTACAGGAGTTTCATGTAACTTGTAAGTAGATGCTGGAAACACAGAAAAATCACTTGGTTCTTCTTTTGTTCTTTGAGAGACACTATGTTTTGCAGTTTTCAAAGATGACTTCACTGTTTTGGCAACTTGATAAGATCCATCAATGCAAGATTTGACTTTAGTCAGTTCCTGTTCAAATTTTTCAATTCTATCGAGCATCGAGTCATGTCTCAAGTCTTCCTGTACTGTTTTCGTAAGAGCGTACTTCATAATTTTAGAGTGTCTTTCTGGACGCTTTGTAAATTTGGAAGAACTCTTCGGAACACTATCATGTAACGATGTAACTTTTGCCGTATCAGGCAGAAAATGAACATTTTTCTTGAAACCATATACCGTATGTAACCGATCCTTAAAAGAAAAAAAAAAATAATAATAATTAACAGAATTAATTACACAGTTCGCTAATCATACTAAGTTCACAATTATATTTTCAAAAATAAACTGCTAGAATATCCAGTTAGTTTTTTAATTCTATATTATAAGGGGCAAGCTCGAAGTTCCTTCCATCTTCCGTAGTTAGCATCATTAACTTCGTACATAATGAGCAAGCCTCTGGCACCTGACGGCACTCTACGTTGCCCTCGATGGCTCGCATCTGTAACGACGACTCTCTAAAGCATTCAAACTTTTAACGAATGCAAAGCTACAAATCCCACATTTCAAATACCGTAACCTGGGATTACTTTTTTTTTTTCTGAAAGCTTTGTTTCTTTTTCATACTACTCCTGATTATTTATTGCAATTAATTTTTTTCTTCTTGTGATGTTTTTAGAGCTTAGTTCATGTTACGTTTTCCTGCAGTCATAACAAAATTTTACTGAGACTGAAGCCTCCCAGCAGCCAAAATGTGCTGTTTCCAAGTAGCTCCGCTTTTGGGACTACTTGAAAAATATATGTCTTTTCATAGTAGTAAGAGCTGGGTGAAACATGGGATTATTCGGAAAGGACCACTTGAAAGAGCACGCTTTCCTGAGAAGATTGATATGCAGCATGCCTATGTTTCTTTCATAGTAATGTGTTCTTAGGCTGTTTTAAATTTAAAAAAAAAAAACAAATAAAATAAAATAAAAAGCACAACCCTTTTAGTTAAACACAATAAATTATTGAACAATTCTAAACTAACTACAGTGGTAAGCTTGTCTTTCTCAAGGCCTTCAGAACCAGTTAAAAAAAAGTTTTTGCAATCAGTAATTGCCTTACTTTGGTTTACAAAATTAACTGGTACTATTTTTACAAGTGACACTTACGTTAACTAATTGCAAAAATATCATATGGTACTGTTATAATAATAATAATAATAATAATAATAATAATAATAATAATAATAATTTAACACATTACGATAAGGCCAAAAATTCACATATTGAAATTCTTGTAAAGTCGTATGGAAAAACAACTGAAGGGTAAGGAAAAAAAACTGTCACAAAACTGCATTTTTGAGAAAATGGCGTTTTAATATTGAAAACCGCGTACAAAATGAAGGGTTAGTCAAATCTTTTGCCCCTTTCTACATGGACACTTATACATCTACACATGCATGGAATATATAGTCAAATAGTACCAAGAGTCACCAACAGATAGGACGAAGCACCCGTTAAAATATACACATGGACATTCCTTATTTTTTTCCCCTTACCCTTCAACTTGTCTCTGTGGTTGTAGGCAGTGGCGGCGATTGGACGTTAAAAGTGGGGGGTGGGGGCAAGACATGATCTGAATATTTGTATACCAATCTTAGTTCCCTGGGTGTTTCTAACACTTTGTTTGATGAGAGGTTGTATAACTAATAGGATACTATCTTTTTCGGTTAAAATGCCATATATCGTATTTCATATTTTATTAAGTAAATTGACAAAAGCAACGGAGGTAGATACTAGCCCTTTGTACTCTTAAAACAACGAAAGTGTAAGAAGAGATTTGATTCCTTGCTCATGAACATCTTAAAATTCTGTCTGGGAAATTGTGTAATCAGATTATTTAATAACAAATTTACATATCAAATAAATAGAAAGGATAATACTTGTATTAATCATAGCAATGAATAACGAGTCTTGTTTTGTAGAAGTTATATTGAAACTGGGGATTAATGAGCAACTTAATTTTTAATTCCACAGATGGTATAAAATGTATGTTATTACTCTTACAAAATGAAAGACAGTAAATGCTACAAACATATGCTACCACATTTAAAGAAATATTTGCTTTTGCAGCTTCCCAAAACGTGTTCGTTGCCATTAGGTGCAGTTTTCACTTTCTTGGAACATATTAAACCACAATATTTAAAATCACTTCACACTCCACTTATACAAAATAATCCTAAAACCTAGAATTACGTTGAATTCACTAAATTTAATTGTATATACACTCGTACACCCCTAAACACACCATTTCACTCGTATATTACACTACAAAACAATGGAAAAGATAGAAGCTGTTTCTTAATTCACTCTTTTTAATCAATATTCATTACTTTAGAAAGAAGAAAAGACATTTTAGGAACTGTCAATTTTTGTGCAATTAAAGAATAACTTATGAAATACTTCCTTTTTTGCGAAATATTCTCTCAATTAGTTTCAAAGCGGCTGACTACCATATCGAGACCTTGTAAGAAGGGGGTAAATCCATTTTTTTAATTTTGTCAGGGAACAAACAAAAAGTCACGCCCTCATGTTTTCACAATTGTTGAACAACTTTCTTTGTTTAGTGGTTGATTTCACTCATTTGTATTAAGTAGTGACCACTAAACAAAAGAAAATGTTCAACAATTCTGAAACATAAGGGCGTTACTTTTCATTCGTTTCCTGACTAAATTTAAAAATGGATTTAGCAGGTTTTGCTTCTATACCCCTAAATTGAAAGTATGCTGGAATTGTTGTGCTCCAATAGGTTAATTTTTGGGTTATTTTCCGTGGCAATTAAAACGCAATTCCTGTAGCTTCCTTAACTTCACGGAAGGCAACCAATACGTAGTCATGCAACGGCAAATACTATATGACACCATTTTTTCCTATGAAACAGTAATACATACAAAAACTTTACATTTCCAAATGAAACTATATACACTAATGTGTTACTTCAAAAAAGTGGGGGGGCAACTGCCCCCTTTGACCCCCCTAATCGCCGCCCATGGTTGTAGGTAGGTTCAGGCAAAACTTCAATAATGTCATCGTTGTCTATCCCCTGATCAATATCATCATTTTTAGTAGAAAACCGGAAGGAAATAAAAATGGCTACAGATTATCCCAGAAAGGAAGTGAAAATGTAAAACTAATTCGTCTTATTAGGAAATTTCTGAAAGCAATGATATTTACCACAACCAGGTAAAGATCACTTTTCATTAGGAAACACAGTGACAATTAACAGAAAATTTAAAAAAATATACAAAAGTATCAACTAATGTGAGAAATTTTAGGCCAGTCCATAAATAAGACACGGTATTTATGATTATCCATATTGTTTCTTTTAGGTGCCTATTTTTTATTGGCCTGGAAGAAAACAACGTATCTATCATAGTTCTCTCATTATTATACCATATAACACAAAAATGTCAGTTTTCCAAGTAGCCCCAGTTTACAGAATGCATTCAAATCAAACCTAATTATAATACGAAACTCCAACATTAAGTGGTTTAACTTAACGTTGTTTAATCTTTTTTTCTTTCAACTCAGTTATTTAAATATCAATACGAAGTTTCAACAATGAAACATTTCAAAATCTGATAAATAATCTTTTGATTGCTATCAGTCGGTAGGAGCTACACTATACGGCGGAACTTTCCTCTGAACGACCTTGCTGTTGTTCCGTAAGTAGTTAGTGTATAGATGTGTAGATGATAGCACAGTTGCGCCAAGGAAAGAATTACATGTGGTCAGCAGCGATATGGAGAGTGCTTATTCACTTCTGTAGGAGATATGTCCAACTAAACTCTATTAAATTACTGCATATTATTAGGCCAGTTGCAGTAAGCAGTTTAAAAATATCTATAAAATAACATTTCCACATTTTTTGTACTGATATATATAACATTTTAGTACTGCCATCCAATAAATTGTGGTAGTTAATTATTGTTGAATAAAATAAAAACAGAAATAAAATAAAATTTTAACTGGTTTAACACACAATAATAATAAAACTATAAGCTAACACATTTCGAATACTACTATATGTTCATCATCTCTACAATGCAAAAGTGAAAAACACCCATCAAATTATTACATTAAGACATACTGAACATAATTGCAAAAATACTGGTTACAAAGACAGCAACTTAACATATCCAAACTACCATGAATTGAGACCTCACTACGATTGCCATCTGTGCATAAATTGTCTACGTCATAACTAAGTTACGAATATTTTGTTTCAAAGCAAAATGTTTCAAAAATATCTAGTCATGTGCATTTTAAGATTTTGAGTTGCGTTGTTAGTCATTTAAAATGATTCAAAAGATCTGAAGTTCCCGAAGGGTCAGGTATCAATTCCGCTATTCTAGTGTAATTACGTGTCGTCATACTGTGTAATTTTTATTGCATTCACATATCAACTCATACACTCCACAACCAGAACGAAAAACAAAAACAGATTGTCAACTCTTTTACACGTTCCTTGGTAGACGGGAAAAAAATCTTATTTGATGTTACAAAACTTTTTGAAAATTATGCGATAAAGCTGAAAAAAAGGAAACAGTATAACAATTCATCTGAAGAGCTCATTGAAGTTCCAAGTCATCCTCATTAAAATAAAATTAAAGAGCTCTTAACGACAATTTTTTTTCAATATTAACCTCTGTACTGTGCCAATATGAGGAAAAATCATGAATATACTGAATTAGCTTTTGCGATATATTGAGTTGGTGAGATTGAAATGTCCGTTCTTACATCTGGAGAGAAACTGCCCTCTGTAACGCAATTACTGAATGGACCGAGGTCTCTATTAAGAACAGGCTGAACTGCCCAGTCAGTCAGGAGTTATTGAACAGGTCATGTGAAAGTGCACTTGACAGGTGAACACAGTTACTAGTGATTTCCTTTAAAAGTTCAAATTGAGACATCCTGTACATCTAGCAGCGAAAATATTAACAATGCATTTGCAGCAGGAGTGATAAATGAGAGCGCCATACGTCGTTGGTTTGTGAAATGACAAGTCAGTGGCAGAGCATTAAAATTTAGTACCGCGGATATCAACCAACAGGACTGGTGAGCTCTTCAGGAACTACGTGGAAGCAGACTCTCGGGAAAGTGTTCGTGTGATTGCAGACGAATTAGGTACACACCATATTACTGTCGTTCGGCAGCTCTGTGCAATCAATAAGGTGAACATACGTCGTTGGACTCATCGGTGTCACAACATGAACTGAACTGGCCAACAAGAATCGCGGTCTGAAGGTGCAATTCTTCGAGTGTATGGAATAACCGAGAAGTTTTCCTCCATCCGAATGTAACTTCTAATGAAAATTGAATCCGCTACGACTATCTTAAATATCCAAGACAGCGATCAGATCGTGATTAATTACTCCTCAATCTGCAGACGTAGCTGATATGGTTTGTCTTTCTCCGTCGAGGAGAAAACATCAGTGTGACTAAGACACGACATTCGGGTTCGGTTCTCGGTGGGAGTACATCGGATACACATTTGAGTAATGATCAGCATTCCACTTTAAACAGTAGATCCTGTCTTACAAGGCTTCGGTGCTGAAAAGTAACTTTAAAGTCAAGAAACCAATCAACCAATTTTAGACGAAAGATGCAGCATGAAGCATTCGAAAATTTAGCCTGTTGATACATGTGACACCTGTTTGTGAATAAAATTATATTACATTGCTGGAATACACAATCTACATTATGCTTCAACTTCAATATTTATGTTTCTAAGAGATACGTTTTTCACGTGTCTATATACAGTGTGCGAATCGACAGAGGAGATGACAGAGATTTCTCACCTGATAAAAATTTATCCCCTTCCCCCGCTGGAAAAGAAAATTTCCATCACTGAATTTTCCGAATGGTCATGAAGCCAGAAACAGGGAACGACTTTTATTTTGTACAGCCAAACTAAAAAAGTACTTCTGGTTTGTTTCTTAATATGCCACTAAATGAACTTTCATTAAATCACATTTTTTTTTTCCGAAGCAGGTTTCAAAAAAAATTCCTAAAATTGTTTAGACCTATATATATATACTATATAGTGTGTACGTGTATGTGATGACGGTGCGTATATGGATCACATTCATCCCCGCTGAAAAAAAAAAATACTCCATTCGCACACGGACTATACATAAATAAATACCAATACATAGCTGTCTTACCTGCACAGCAGCTTCTACTTCTTGGATTTTGGCATCGACGAGGCTCTTAATATACAATTGGTCATTCCCCCTGCAATAAAAATACCAACAGTTGTTCTAAAAAAAGAAAATTCTTAACACAAATCTTTTACCTTATTGAATCAATTACATTACTGAATGACATTCATAGAACAAGAAAGTCACGTGCAAAAAAGTTTCAGCAAGTAACATCGCCTCCACCAGACATGTTATGAAAAATCAATCTAAGAATAACAACGTAAATATAAACAAAAAGTGGTGACAGGAAGTCACGCTCATTCATCCAGGGCTAATCAGGTTTTTTCTTTCACTTTTTACATGCACGTGTACAAAAGGTAAAATTTTAATTAGGTGCTCGTCAAATACTTTCCTCAATTATTTGCACACCTGTTCTGAATTCTGTACACCTGCATATTTCACAACGTTCTCCATGCTTCTAAATTCTTTCTTTTTATCTGTTTCCGTTCTATTTTCTCCAGCACTGCATTCCATAACTCATGAATTATTAGTCTGCTCGTTCAATACATCAATACCTTATAATAATACCTTCTCAGGGTATTAGAGAAAAAAAATATCAAGGTTATATTAGACTTAATGTTTAGGTTGTGTTAGCGTTAGAAGAAAAAAAAATTGAAGTTACTATCTATCATCAGAAGATTTCCAGATTCTTGCTTTGTGGCCAACCAAGAATAAAAGAAAAATCAATATTATTCAGCTTAACTGATACATTATTTTTTTTAAAAAATAAATAAAACGAGCAATTAGAATTGCATAAATTCAAGTTTATAGATTATATTTGAAATCATAGAGTTAAATTTTTCGTGATTAGTTTATTCGTGCCATTTGTTAACATTTACATTATAACAGATTAGAAAAAAATATATATTATTAAACATTTGCCTCCATCGTGGTATCTCCAAGATACTTTATCAACATTTTTTATGAAATGATGTTGCAATAGTGCTTTAACATATCTAGATTCTCAAACATGATTCTCAAACATATTCCATCAATACATATAGAACTCATTATCACTCACAGAATTGACGATCCATCCCTACTAATTGGGCGTTCATTGCTTATAATGTTCCTGTCGTTCATCAAACAACATGCAAATTATGCAGCCATAGGCAATATCATCGCTACTACAACTTCATTTTCAATAAAAAAAATATGAGAAGCATCATGTATTACTTTACGTTAGCCTATGCATCCTCCGCATAATACATTTAATATGACGGCACTACTATTAATGAAAATGATATATTTACAAATGTCTAGCGAGAACAAAAAAAAAAAATGAAATCTACATATACTCGACAGGGTCCAATTAATGAAACGCCTTTTAAAGAATTATTATCATTTTTAACTTACTATCTTTGCTTACAACTAATTAAACCTAGAGGGATGGATACGCATAAGGAATCATATTCTACTTGAGAGTAGCAAGTTGAAAAACATTCCAACGTTATTGGTTTCCGATGAGGCAAATATATAAGTAGGCACGAACATTTAATTTCGTACCGCAATCATGGCATGTTCAAAGTAAACATATGCCCAAACTAAAAGAAAATAACAACACACGGCACGAAGTGATTTCCTTTCATCATGATATGACATCAACATCGGAGGACACGTTATATTCGATTTTCCCTAACCTACAAAACTAAATATAGGGTGCAACACAACATGACAAGAAACACTAAAGAAGATTTTAAACTACTAATGTATTACGAGATGCTATGAAATGGCACATAAGTACAATTTTACCGACATTACGCGAATTGAATATATATAGAAATGTATTCACAAGGTAGTATCACAGAGCACACGGCAAAATATGGCAAGCACGTATACAAAATACATCACAAACTAATATCAAAGGGGGCACACGACAAGATATAGGAAAACACGTTCAAATCACAATTATTACCGGCTCTACATATACTAAATGGAAATTTTACCTAATCTACACGCATGTATACAAATATGACTAGAAGGACACATTAATATATTAAGGCACTCTCAGAGAAATTTTATCCTAACGTTTACAATTGACATACATTACGGAGCAATATTAGATCAAATGAAATGGATTACGAAACACTTAAATTCTCAGATACGAAATACTCATAGGTGCGTTCATAGTAAAGGGTTTCCTAACAAAATAGCATATATCACATTGCGACATATAAAAGGCACATATTAAATTTAGAAGCACAGATAAAAAAAAATCAAATCTCCTAACCTAACCTACATACATTTACGATTTAGATCTAACCTAACCTACAACAAATGTTTCACAAAGTAAACGTCATCATAGGACATAATTCAGCAATACGTTTAGCATAACCCTACCTAACCTAGGCATTTAAAATTTCAAGGTACATTGCTATCGGAAGGTGTGTCCAAAGTAAAGTATCACCCTAATATCAACATACACATTTGCAAGTTCACATAGAGACACACACAAGATTTAATAATTCAATTATACATGCTTATGGCATGCAATTTACGTATATGAGTGGACGATGACGATAAGTTTAGAGACGCGTAACGCCGTTCAATTTAGTTACTCATACTAAGTCTTAAAGACGCCATTGGTTGGACTGCTATACTGTTTATAAAAAATAAGAAAATGGATGTTACCCAATTGGCTGCAGGTTTCACAGTCCACAGGTTAAGCTGGGTCATCAAACTCCAACTTCGCAAAGTAGGTTTTATCTACTTGCTTGTTTTAAAATCGAGAGATGATTCCTCCGGAATACTGGCTCTACATTCCACGACTGTAGGATGTCTTTCCGGTATGCCGCTGCAATCAACTTCGATTAATTATATCTCCCACTCCATTACTTCATATGTCTAGTAATGGCGGAGATAACATCCGATGGCTTGTAGCCGAAAGAAGGTTTCACACTCAATTTTTACTTCGGTTAGACTCCTCAATATCTATCTTCTTCCAAATAACATCTCAGGTGATCCTAAATTACAATTTTAGCTAGGTTGTAGGCCGAATTGCACTTTTAATGGCGAAATTTCTAACTTTTGGAGGAGCTAACCTAAGCCATCGTTCTTATACTCTGAAATCTATCAATTCACTGCGTCATCTTGCACTCGTAGCCAGGCCTTGATAAACGCGGGTTTTAATATTATATCTTTGACTATAATTAGCACAATTTTACCATAAATACATATCGATACAAGAACCTAACCGTAAAAATCATGAATCTCTATATCTATTTTTAATATCTAACTTACCGAGAATCCTATTTGATATTTTATAAATAGGCGTTTACCTTCTTCAGGCAGTTATTTATTTTTCACTATGACGACGAAAGACTTACGATTACTACCAAACCGCCATATTTGAAACTGTTAGCTTCACGTATAGCGATTCGAACGCCCTCTTGCGGTAATAACCAGAAAATCCGCCATAACAGTTTATTTCAAGAACATAAAAACAACAGCCCAGTCACAAGCAAAACAGTGGGTAAATATTTTTAAGTTAAAATTTAGTATTATTTAGTTTTACTTAGATTAATTGTTCTAAGAATACTGTATAGACTAGAAAGAAACTGTTACATGGTTTGAAGTGAATCGGTAAGAACTGGATTTAAAAAAAAAATACTCGAAATTTTAGATTAAATTTCCGGATGTGTTTACGTGCGTATCTCATATCAAGATTGAGTACATGTATTCTTTTGTGCCATCCCTTGTACTAACAATACAAAACGAATTAACATTAAATTAGTGTAAACTTACACGTAACAAAACTGGGCACAGTAATACTATGCGGGAACCAACTTCGACTTCAACCGGTAAACATTACAATACGGACCCAATGTAAACAACCGAGAGTCGGTCTGTTACAACCTCATTGCTATATTTCTTAATCCACTGAGCTTCTTTCTACTTCCATATCACATTTTCCTTTTCTCTCTCCTGCCCTTCTGTTGTTTCCCAATTTATTTAATATCCTGTTTCTCTGATGTGCTTATATATTGCATTGTCGTTCTCTCTTTTTAATCTGATGTCGTCATTGTGTTGCCTTATTTTTTTCTTCCAATCTTTCTCCTGTTTCTCCTATGTATTTCATATTACATTCTCAAAACTTACTCTATATACTGCTTTTTCCTCTTCTGCCTATATCTCGTTTTCGTTCCCCTTTCCCTTCTAACTACGTCTAAAATTTTGAAGAAAGAAAGAAAGAAAAAAAAAAAAAACAATTGGCTCTAGGTAAAGAAGCGTGACTTCCTTTTACTTTCTGTTTATATGTAAGTTATTATGCTTGGATTGATATTTCATAACACGTCTGATGAAGGCGATATTAACAGTTAAACAAGTGCTATTAATACATTTGTTGGTTTGGTCAGTTTTCTTTTATTAATACTTGTTAGATAATACCAAAGCTATATTGAACAGTATACACGAAAATCACATAGAAAATATTAAAAATGAAACTAAAGGGAACACTTATTCATAATTAGTAGTTTATACAGGGTGTTTCAAAACAACACCGACAACGTTTGGGAGGTGATTTCCAACACCAAGATAACACAAATGCTTCCTTTCAGAGTTATAGGCTGCCGAAAACATGAAAAAATGAAGTTTAAAGGTCCATAGCTCCAAAACTATAGGACCTACCGTAGTTGGATCAAGACTTGACTTAGGAACTAATAAGTGCTCTACCCAAATTTCAGAATCCTGCACCACTTCCGCAACATTTTTTATAGAGGTAGTTGTGAATATTTCAAATTATATGACCGTAGAAAAACTCTTTCTATAAAAAATGTTGCGTGGGTACCTTAGGATTCTGAAACATGCATTTTTGGATATCGTACATATTAGTTCTTAAGTAAAGTCTTGACCCAACTACGCTAGGTCCCATAGTTTTGGAGCAATGGACCTTTAAAGTTCATTTTTTCATGTTTTCGGCAGCCTATAACTCCGAAAGGAAGCATTTGTGCAACCAGGTTGGTCTATACTTTTTGTCTTATGTTGGTGTCAGGAATCATCATCTAAACGTTGTCGGTATTGTTTTGAAACCCCCTGTGTACCGAATTTCAGATCTCTAACTTCAGCGAATCCTCCCTTTCTGATTAAACAAAGGGAAAATTTGAGTATTTTTAGAGATATTTCCATTTTCCAAATCCGTCAGGGACTGATGAGATCCTGTATTCTTGAGAAGAAAATTGAACCTCCCTTTAGGATACGTATTTCTAAAAATCTTACCCTATCAATTGCTTACATGACAAAAGGAATATTCTTACCAAATTTCGCGTTCATACCTATAGTAGTATGGCTGAGCAATGAGAGTCACACACTTCTACTCTTATATATAATACTATAAACTAGAATATCTACTCCATACCATAGCCAGTCGTTTTAGAAGTACAGTCAAAATACCTAGTAATAAAATAAGTAGGAAACAAATTTAAGCTTTGGAAATGCAGCTAGGTATTTTTATACTTAAAAAAAGAAGGGGTGGGGGTAATACCACAAAGTCCAAAACAATTATTATCCGATTATATCTGAGAATGGAGCTCCAGTTTCTGAATCTCCCCTTCCCGACGACAAATATGAAACTGTAGGTATTGATTTTAAGCTTTCATTAGAAGTAAAGGTGCACGTTCTATCCACATATATTCGTTTCTCTACGTGACAAATATATCACAAATTTCATACACACAAAAGAAAGCGCTGCATGTTCCTAAAGGAGATAGATTAAAAAAAAAAAAAAAAAAAAAAAACTCAGTTCAAAGCAGAAATAGAGGAAAATGCAAAACAGTATTCTGAATGTGTAAGTGTGTACTCGGTACCCAATAAAACCGACAGTGAACCTAAATTTAAATCTAACGGTATATTTTATTTTATTTTTACTATACTTATTAATAATATACACATATCTTTTCGCTCTCTTTGCTACATTTTTTTTTAAACTTATAGAAAAAAAATAACCATGCTATTATGCAAGGGTGCCCATCCCCCTAAGATCCAATACGCGAATCCCCCAAAATCCACATAAGTCTCCCCCCCCCAAAAAAAAAAAAATATCCACATAACCCTCAACTAAGATCCCCGCACATCATGCAATAGCGTAGCCAGAATTCACTGCTGTAAAGTATACTTTAGCGTGACTTACTTGCTTGGAGGTAATGAATACCTCCATGGGTCCGGAGGTCATTCTCGGAAAACAAATAAAATACACTGACCAAAACACTTTTTATAGACAGGGGGCCGGAGGTCATTTTACACGTTGAAATTATGAACTATGGTTGAAATTATGAACTTTTATGAATTCTCCTTTTATTTTTTTAAAATTGAACTCCACCGGAAACCTTTTAAATTTTCAAGAGTAAATGACGCACTGTTAAGCCTTTACAGTTTATATAGTTATAACATTTTATATTTTATAAACAACATTTTCAACTCTAACTCTTTGGAGCTATAATTCATAAATAATTCATAAATATTACTAGCAACTTTTTTTTTTCGTAGTAGTAATATAATTTTTCAGGAACAAATCAAAGTTTTTACCTGATTACTAAAATAAAACGAAAACTTTTCAAACTTTTACTGAATATGTGATGATGTCGATGTCCTGACACGAAAGTATACGTCTCTATAAAAATGAAACCACGTTTAATAATAATAATAATAATAATAATAATAATAATAATAATAATAATAATAATAATAATAATAATAATAATAATAATAATAATAATAATAATAATGTAAAGGTTTTAATACTTTAAATAGGTTTTAAAGTACCAAATCATAGCATAAGAAATACCATGATTTTAGTTCCTCTGAACTGGAAATGTGAAATTTTAAAAAGATTGACATATTCTTTAAGCTCATTTTAGACTTATTGTATCAAACAATGTGAAAGTTTTATGTGATCTGACTGATAGTTTTTAATCAATGACGTTTAGAAACATTAAGCCAAATGTAATTTTATGACTGCTGTTCTTAGCTTCTTGTTGTTTTAGATGGATGGAAAACTTGATAAGTTTTACTGCGTTGACAAGGAATTATTTCTGCTTAGCTGACTTTTAGCTACATTGTGTTTTATATTAGTACCCTTCTTTTATTGTTTTCTTTATTATTTATTTTTTAGTAGTATTATTATGCCATTGCATACTCTGATACCAAGTGCTGTATTTTTGCCAAAAGCTGTTCGCGGCACTAAAATAAAGGTTATTATTATAAATAATAATAATAATAATAATAATAATAATAATAATATTTGTGGACCAATTTCGTTTATTGAAACTGACTAAGTTAACGGGATATTGGAATCCGAGCGATTAAAATCCACGATTTTGTTGTACAAGAAAAAATGTATTTAAATATTTGTACAATAAACTTTCATCTTACAAGAAAAGTATTAAATTTAACTTACAAGTCAGACCCGTAACCGAAGAGGCTGTATCCAAGGGCGCCCATCAAGGGGGCAAGGCTGGGCGCTCGCCCCCTATAAAGGAAATTGTACTTCGGAAGATCGAAAACCCATTAGATTTTTTTAAAAAGTTACCGCAAAATTTGAGACTACATTTGAAATGTCGCCAATATTTGCCCCTTCCTGGAAACCACAACATGGGCGCTCTTGGCTGTATCCATTCCATTTTAATTTAACAATTAAATTACTGCAACCAAATAAAATAAAAAGATTCAAAAGTTTATCGACTTGCAAATGCTTCGTATTGACAACTCTCCCACCTTAACATTTGTATGATTGTCACTTTAGAATTTTTTTTTGAAGTCGAAAGAAACTTTTTAGAGTCTTCGCTTGTCTCTCATCTTCTTTCAAGTTTCAAGCTTTCTTTTCCGATAAAATGTTCACTTTTTTTTTTTTTTTTTTTTTTTTTTAATCATTAGCCAATATTAGTATATGGCAAACAAAATATTATTGAAAAGTGAAAACATACACCACTATAAATAAAAACCGAAATGACTCAGGATAGAAACGAAAATATTGACGAATGACAAATGGACTAATAAACATTAACAAAGTGAGCATTAAGCAGAGAGTAGCGATTGGGAGCCACAGATATAATCAACTTAAGTTAAAATTTCCATCAGAAATTATTAAAAATTCCATTTGTACTGCCACCCTTTTCTTAGTATTCGCCCCTTCCCCCTCACTGGACCAACGAACAACAAAAGCTTGGTCGATTGACTTCGATAGTGTGCATTTCATTTACGCTGACCTTTCTCAACCCTTAACTGTGATCATTGAACCGAGGCACTATGCGGGGACACTGCTAATAACAAGGCGGAGCACGCTTGAAGACATTTCTTTCTCCTGTGATAATACTACCCAACCATAAGCAACATGTGCAGTTGACTTCCTTTTGTTTGTTGATCCATTCGCATTTTAAAGACATATTTGGCAATGATAGCAAGGTCGCGGAAGGGTTTTTGGGAGAGGAATGTAGAGTGCTATATTTGTATTTTGTGAATATGATGAGATTGTGAAATGGCTGCCGCAGTCTTTAGTAATATTAAGCACTACGGCAGTACAACATCTATTGAAAAACTAAATTTCCCTACATTATATCTTATATTCGTAAAACCTCCCTTTTTTCCACCTTTTTTTTAAAGATCTTTTCTAAATCTCTTTACGCCGCGGGAAACTTTCCTCAAACTAGCATCACTTGTGATTGTGGCATTGGCATGAATTGATGTACGAGTCTATTTCAATTGTAAAGGGGTGTTTTACAGCTAACCACTCAAAGATTCGAGTTTTATATTGTATTGTATTTATTATCCTTATGATGTATTTTATCTGTATCTCAGTCTGTACAATATTTATTTGAAGATATTTGGCAAATTTTTCAGCATAATATTTTCTCCAATAAATATTCATATTTAAAACACGAAATTCATTTTCCAGTTCAGCGCCCTCTTCACCTGGCGCCTCCTGCCAGATTTTCACTACGCGTTCGCAGGATTCAAAATCCGACCCTGCGTACATGTAACAAGAACAACCACCTTGTACTCTGTCATGTTTAAAATCTCAAATTGTGAGCGACTGTACGTAAGAAGTCTTCAAGAGATTTTTTTTTTCTGTTAATGTAATCGAAACACAAATTCGTCAGCCTGTCTGCAAATCAACATACACTTCTCTTCTTTGTTGGAACTTGCCCCCTTTCATACTTCAGGATCACTGTCTCCACTGCCGCGCAGTCCTGTTGCAGGCACTCAACCAATTTCCATATTGCTGGATGGTTATACTCAACCAACTTCCATATTGTTGGATGGTTATACCCAGTAAGCCGGAAAAACTTATTGTTCCAACGCTCGCATAAATTATTTGTGCGTAGGTTCTCTCCAAAAGTAGCTCATGCACGTTCCAATTTTGGGAAGGAAACAGTGGCAGAAGGCGACTTACTCTCAGAGTTTCTTCCCTTGCTAATCTCCTGTATGAATCGGATAAATATATTAAATCAAATTAATGAATGATTTTTTCTGCTTCTGGAGGAGCCATGTGTTTTAAGTATTCCATGTTCTGCAACTTCTCGTGGAAGAAACGCCAGTGAATCAATTTGGTTGCACAACATAAAAAACTCTACATCTTCTTTATAAAGTCCTGACAAACCCAATTATTGAATTTTACGATAAGTACTTTGTCGTAAATGGAAGAAACATCCTTGTATAGAAACATAATGTTCAAGCTTATTTCGAACTGCGTTGTAAACTGCTACTTCAAAGACACATACAACCGTTGAAGCAATACATAAGCAGTCGTTATAGCCATTTCTCCTATCGGGGCCCTTATTAACATATAACTGAGTAAATGATCGAGATACCATTGCAATAAACAAAACAGGTACTTCAGAAAGGACAGCCTTGTGAAAATGCTTTCCTACGTGTATGTGTTACATGTTTACATATTATTTTTCCTTCCTGCCATTTTTTCCGCTCTAAAAATGAGCCTGCCATTTTCTATTGCGCACCATAAATTGTAGACCACTTTCACACATGTGTTTTCCTAGAATTATTTTAGAAAATTGTTTTGCATTATTGTATTTCTTTCTTTTGCTTTTTCTTGTCTTAACACTTGTGCAGTTTCATAAGCTAATTTAGGTTGTTATATTAATGTAATTCAAAATTTGTTTGAAGGCAATTAGTTTTCACGCAGTATATGCGTATATAACTCGAAAGGGTAACTGTAATCGAAATCGGACTGTCATCGAAAAGTCATTAGTAAAGCAACCCACATTATGTTTTATTTTTTGTTTAATTATGCTTTAGTTTTTTCCAAATTATGCTTTATTGTTAATTTCAAACATTGTTTTACATTAATCTTGTATAATGTATAATATTTACTGTACATTGAATGTTCTAAATATCTTGATCTATTTATTAATATTTTATGCAATCAAGTTTTTTCATATTTAATGAACTTTCTACCTAATGCACTGTAAAGAGATATGCTTTACTCGAGTCAGTTTTTTTTTTTTTTTAAATCACTTGTGTGCGCCTTAAGAGGTGCTTGTATAGAGAAAAGGAAAGTAAAAGATGCCACCAAAAAGTACAGAAAGTGCTCAAGTTCAAGAGGTAAACATAACAATAAAGTGTACAGTTCTTGTGTACTTTTTATACACTTCGAATCATCATAGATACAATTCTTGTACACATGTTTTTTGTACCGGAGAAAGTAACTCATTTAAGATATTCACAAACTATGCATATACAATGCACTTCTTTTCGAAATTAATACTCTCCGAACACCAAGTACACAAAAGTTTCCCCTTTTCAGCAACAAAGTAGTCTGTAGAAAACTCACAAAACCTTTGTACTGCGCATACTGATGTGTTTGGCATTATGAGGTTACTAAATTAGATTTACACTTCTCTGATTCAGGCGTGTACTGACTATAAAATCTTTAAACTAACTTACACTTTTTCTCACAGAACTGCGCAGTTACACTTAGAAGAAAACTATTGTTTATTTATTGTTGGAGTTTTTTTTTTTTCTTTTCCATTTTACGTTTCTCCACTTCAAAGGATTACACCGAAAAATTTCCAGAAATAAAACTAAGCTTTTCATTGTTGCATTGTTATGTTCTCAAAGATTTTGCATTGTAAATATTGGTTTTAAAAAATATTAATACAGTATGTTAAACTTGCAATTAGACACAACTTTCCAACAATAGTTCTAATAGAATTGCCAAGAATTGTGCTATATATTTTAAATTATGCTGTATGCTTTATTTTCTAAAATTATGCTTTATTATGCTTTTACAATTAGTTTCTTCTGGACCCTTAGACAACCACAACCATGTTCAAGGTACCTACCATATGTGTAAATTGCTGTTATGCTTTTTATGATTTTGGGTTGCCCTAGTCATTAGGAATATAAGTAACACATTTTTTTTTTTTTTTTTTCAGAATTCTCACTGTCAATCACAGCAGTGTGTACATATGCTCGTTGTATTATAACCAGGGTTTGAAAAAGCCCAACCCACCTGGGCCCATATGGGTTTTTTCGGGTATTTTCGGGTTTAATTGGGTTTTTTCGAAATATTTCAATGTCTTTGGAGTAAAAGTGTTAAAATCTGATTTATATTTGAAGATTGTCATTGTCACAACTTGCAACAATTTTCTACTTACTACTGTTTTGAAAAAAATGCCCGCCATTTTGAAATTTTACATTCGATCGCCGGGAAAATCTATACAGCAAATTTAGCATATCTCGTGCTTCCACCGTCAAAATTTTAACTTAAAAGACTCAAAATTGCGCTTCGTAGCGTGGATACTCGCTGTTTTGAATGAATGGCCGCCATTTTGATATTTTACGTTGGTATGCCGCCAAAATCTATACAGGAAATTTAGAGTATCTCGTGCTTGTATTCTGAAAATTTTAAATTAAAAGACCAAAAGTTGTATCCTGTAGTGTGTGTTGTAGAGGCAGACAAACGAGTTGAGTTGATTTTGTGTTTAACGTTCCTTTCAGCAGCGAGGCTATATGAGACGAGACCTACTGATTAACGTGGAATCCGAACCACATGAGCTCCCTCCGGGAGGCAAACCCGGGTCCCACGCCAAAGACACACACTAACCACATAGCCATGAAGGAGCTCGGCAGACAAACGAACAAATGTAGATCAAGTCATCCAGAAGCCTGACTGACTTTCGCCAAATATGAATACCAAAAGGGGTCTATTAATTTAAAACAAAGATACAATTCATGTTTTATGAAATAAATATTTTAAAATGTCTTATATGAAACTAACATCTTCCAGCGTAAATAAACCTGCCATATTTTCTCCATGAGAATACGGGACACCTCAGATCCCCCCTTCCTCAACTTTCCAACACAATGCAATGAACTGTAGTCTGGTTATGAACAAAAGTATAATAGGCCGCGGTGGCTCAGTGGTAGAGCGTTCACCTCTAGTGCATGGAGTTCCTAGTTCAATACTAGCTCGCGCCAAGTGAGCTTTGTGGTGGACAAACACCTTGTGTGTGGGTTTTCTCGAGATTCTCACGTTTCCTCCCACTTTTTTATTCTGTCATTTCATTCATTTCTCATCATCACCGTCATCTTGAGCATAGCAGGCATAACCGTGAGACTAAAACTAAAAGATTTCATTTTATTCATTTTTTTTTCAGTAATATAATAGGCGAAAGTTCATGTGCTATAAAAATGCTTTATATGCAAATTATTTAAATCAGGAAATATGCAAATTATTTAAATCAATGGTACAATCTACTTTCAATATTTTTCGCGCATTTAGCAATATTTATTTACATGGCTGTATCTGCCAAAATTACGTTCGTCAGTTTAATCTGATGAAAAGCTGATTTTTCTCCTTGTGTCATGGGTAATTGTCAGGACCGGATTTACATTTTTCTAAGACCTGGACCAAAGCATAATTCTGTGCCCCAAGCCTCTGAAAAAGATTATAATTCTTGTTAACTTATCTAATATGTTGCTGAAGAAAAGGTTAGTCATCTTTCCTGTGTTTGTAAATGTAGAAACACTCAAAGCCTTTTTTTTTTTTTTAAATGTTCCGGGGAGTATGCGAGTTTTCATCAAGTGCAATGAAAAAAGTAGCATTGCAAATTTCGCTCGCTATCAAGTCGAACAGGGTGGTGTTATAACTTCCTCGTGTTATATGCAACAGCGTACTGTTCATTCACTAATTACAGGATTCCCGGCCAATGTCAGAATTTTTTGTTTTTCACTTTTCGAATAAGCTGATGTTGATAGCAGAAATGTAACGGAGTTAAAATACGGTATATTTCCCTGTCCCGACTCAATTTACGGAGACGCGGGACACTCGGGCCCCAAAACGGGACACTCCCGTTTTTTTACGGGACGTATGGCAGGCTTTAGCGTAAAATGAATAGTTTTAATGTTGAAGTATTCATTTCCGATCCTTCCCCTTCCTGTCCTGTTCCGAAAATATGGCAGGTAAAGAAGAAAAAATAACAGTCATTCAACTAAATGCAAAGGGAAGCAAAACAGTAATGGATGAAATCAAAGATTTGGCAGAAAAAGTGGAAGCAGATTTGATTATCCTTCAAGAACCATATACAAGAAACAAAAAAATTAACAAACATGGGAACATGGGAAACAATTGTATCTAAAAGTCACACAGGAGGAGACCATAATTTATACAATACAGGTGAAAAACCACAGGCAACAGTTATAAATAGGAACAAAAATATAAAGATATTAAATATTACGCAATTTGGAGATAATTGGACTGTGTGTTTAGAGTTAAGGTCTACTTTAGGAAATTTCAAACTAGTAAACTGTTACTGCCAATATAGCATGGACATAGAGCCCTTTTTAAACAATATTGATGACTTTTGTCAGATTTACCAGGGAGACAGTATTTTAATATGCATGGACTCGAATGCAAAATCAAATTTATGGCATAGTAATAAAAGATAAAAGAGGAGAAAGAGTGGAGGATCTAATAATGAACAATAATTTAATAATAATCAACGAAGAAGGAAACCCTCCCACTTATAGAAGCAGTCAAGGAGAGTCAAATATTGATCTAACAATAGCATCAACGAAGATGTATAGCCTAATAAAAAATTGGAAAGTTTTAGATGCGGCCACTGAAAGTGACCACAACATAATAATCTTCGACATAATAAAGACAAAAACTCAAGAAATAGTCACAAACGAGGGAGAGGAAAGATTTCTACATAACCCAGATAAAATAAATTGGGAAATATTTTGGAACGAAATAAAATTACCAAAAATAGAAGATCGGAGCAACCTAGATCAACTAGCCCAACAGATAGAGGAAGCAATAAAAAGTGCAATAAAAAAATCAACTAAAACTAAAACAACAACCAGATTAGAAATTAATAATAATACATTTTGGACAAACGAATTACAAAATTTAAAGAGGAAGACAAGAAAAGCGAGAAAATTATACCAAAATACTATAGATAATAATCTAAGAGAAAGAAGGTTAAACAAGTACAGAAATTTAAAACAAAACTATCAAAATAAAATAACAGAAAGTAAGAAAAGAAGCTGGCAATCTTATATTGAAAAAAATCTGAATATAGATCCATGGGGAGAGCCTTATAAAATAATAAGCAAAAAAATAAAAACACCTACCACTCTTTCAACCTTCAGAAAACAAGACGGGACGTACACAAAAAAATGGAAAGAAACAGGGGAGAACATCTTGCTGCCAAAAGACGATCAGCGGGAAGACAATGAAACACAGACACAACTACGAAATTTAATGACGGTGACTCCAATAAAAGATAAAAGTGAAGAAGTTAAGAATGAAGAAATAATAAATCACATTAAAAGATTAAAAAATAAAAAGGCACCGGGTCCAGACTGCATAAAACCAGAAATTTATAAGAAAAACGCGGATAAGTGGGCACCATACTTGTCAAAGCTGTTTAATCTATGTTTTAAAAAAGGACAAATACCCAGAAGATGGAAACAGGCTAACTTAGTAATTTTTAAGAAATCTGACGATAAAAAAGATGACGATCCGAAATCCTATAGACCTATATGTTTACTAAATATTATAAGCAAACTGTTTGAAAGAACAATAACGGAAAGGATTAATCGGACGAGAGTTTTAGAAAATGACTTATTACAATATGGTTTTAGAAAAGGAAAAACACAGAAACAGCTATTAAAAGAATGATAGACCTGATAGAAGAGGGAAAAGTAGAAAAATATCAAGTAGTGATTTACGCTGACATAAGTGGAGCATTTGATAATTTATGGTGGCCAGCTTTCTTCAACGAATTAAAGAAAATGAACATTAGTAAAACACTGTATAATATAATGTTATATTATTGTAGCGGAAGACAAATACAAATACAAACACCGGGAGAAACCATTAAAACAATAAGCACAAAAGGCTGCCCACAAGGCTCGATACTCGGGCCCTTAATGTGGGATGTAACACTACAGCCATGTTTAAATTACTTAAATAATATGCAAGAAACAATCGGTGTTGTGGGTTATGCTGATGATCTGGCAGTTGTATTTTCAGCATCATCAAGAAATGAAATAGAAGCAAAAGGGAAAATAGTATTAACAGAATTAGATAATTGGTGCAAAGAAAATAAGTTAAATTTATCAGCAAGTAAAACTAAATACACGGTCTTTGGTCAAATTTTAAAGAGGGATCCAATAATAAAAATTAATGATACAAAAATTGAACACGTAAATGAATTCAAATATCTTGGAGTACGGATTGATAAAAAATTAAACTTTCATTAGATTGGACAAGAAGATTTTCAAGTTATATAACAAGACAATATTAATGGCAATCTTACAGTACTGCGTGGGCATATGGGGACACCGAATTTTTATGAATACTAAACTAAAAGAAACATTGACAAGAGTACAGAGACTTATTTTAATAAGGATAAATAACATAATGAAGACAATCCCAGCCGAAGTACTGCAATTACTTACATATGAAGAACCGATACATCTCCAAATATTAAGAAAATGTATCAAGACTTGGATCCAAAATAAAGAAATGACGAAGATATTGGAAATCACAGGAGAAATACCAAGCTTCGATGAAGATATTGAAAGAATCATCCGAACAAAATGGGAAGAAGAATGGGACAATTCCAGGAAAGGTGCCAGGACTAGAAATATTATACCAGATTTAAAAACAAGAGAAAGGATGGGAAATATAAGTAAAGATGTGATAGAATATATATCAGGACATGGACCATTTAAAACACATTATAAAAGACTAAACTTACGAAACGATGATAAATGCTTTTGTGGCGATCTTCACACTCCGGAGCATGTTTTCTGGTCTTGCGACAGATATATAACAAACAACACAATAAAAGAAATAAGGAATGAACTGAAACAAGATAGTATAAAAACGATCATAGAAGAAGAACAAAAACTAGTAAAATTTAGTACTCTGGCTAGGCATGTTTTGGAAAACCTTTGGAAAGAAAGACGAGAAGAAAGAGGAAGAAGATAAATTTTGTGTGATACACTAAAACTAAAAATAAAAATAAAATTAAATAAATTTGATATCAAATAAAAAAATCAGCTCTGAGGAAGCCAAGAGCTAAAAACTTTATCTGTTTAGTGTTTTAGTGTTAGTGTAGTGCTGTAGTGCAGAATGTGTAGTGTTTGTGTTCTGTCAAGAGGCAAAATTCAAGTCTGGATAAAAAGTAAATAAACAATAAAGATAAGTTAATATGAGAAAATTTTTGGGAAATCTGGAGTACCGATTTCCTAAGAAACAAGAAGAAAAACTTTTAGGAAGTCTGGAGTACCGATTTCCTAATAAACGAGAAGGAAAATTTTGTTTTTACTATCATAACTATCATTTTTATATATTATATTAATAATTTTTTATTTTTAGTCTCTTTTCAGCTCTGTCTCTTTTCAGGTTCTATGTCTGTGATCGTCTGTGTATGTACTTTTGTAAAAAAAAAAAAATAATAATAATTGTAATAAATATAAATAGTAATTTTAAAAAAAGAAGAAAATAAGGCATGGTTTATATAATTAGGCACCATGCCATAAAACAGAGCCTCACCTCAAATCTGTCGAGGACGAAAGCCGAATAGCAGAGAGAGAAAAAATGAAATAAAAGAGTATATGAGAGAGAGAAAAAATAAAGGCAGAGGCAAGTTGCGACTGCCCTATAATAAGACCGTAAGAAATCGGCCAAGGCAGGGGGAAGTGGAGGCTTAAAAAAAAAAAAAAAAAAAAAAAAAAAAAATCCGATCCTTCTGCGTTTAATTCGGGAATTTCCCGAGCACTTCTTTCACGGCGTGTACATCAAAACTTCCACTTGTACGGAAATTTGAACTCAGCACTTGAAATAGTAAGCAGTGGCGTATTTACGATTTTGTTTCGGGAGGGGCTTTGCTAACTTTCGGGGGGGGAGCTTTGCCTGGAAATGTGAAAACTCTGCAAGATATTTCATTTACTTTACTATACTAAGATTTCGGGGGGGGGGGGCTTAAGGCCGGAAGCCACCCCTCTACATACGCCACTGATAGTAAGCGTTACATAGTCTTCGGAACCCCGAGCATTAAGCTTATTAAATTTGACAAGAATTTTTACGCTATTGCTGGTGTTGATTCTACAGAATGCTTATTTGAAGAATAGCAACAAATGACTGGATTAAACTGTTATTGTTGAAAAACCAAATTTTAGTTGAAGAACCTTGTGTTTTACATCAAAGGTAAGAAATAATACTAATAGTTTTACTAATGTATTTACATATGTACTATTAGTACCGGCACCTATGACCTTAAACCCGTCAAACGTATGAGTGATAATGTCCCTCGGTGTCACCAAGTCGACGAGCATACTATTCACGGAAAATATTTTCTAAAGTACAAAATTGCTTATTTTACTTCATATAGGCTATAAGCATAATCAATACATTAATTTGTTCTATAACTATCTTAAGCTAAGTTTTTTTTTTTTTTTTTTTTAAATTTATTTAGTGCATTCAGAACTTTATAAAGTTCTTATGTTGAATGTTGTTGTATACCTTAACAAGAAAGCCTTTAATTCGCCCCAGGAAAATCTAAAATCTGATAAAAATCACTTACAATATGATCACCTTAGTTCTATCAATAATATACTAACAAATAGTCAAAAACCCAGGTGGCTTTTAAAGTGGGTTTTTTCAGGTGGGTCCAACCCTGATTATAACAGTGTAAAAATTAATATCAATTCATTCTCTCGTATTAAATATAGATGGAGAGACATTTTTAAACATTTGGTAGCTAATAGTCTTAATACAAAGTAGAGTTGAGTTGAGTTGATTCTGAGTTTAACGTCCCGTTCAGCAGCGAGGCTGTATGAGACATGGACCTACTGATTAACGTGGAATCCGAACCACATGAGCTCCCGCCAGGAATCGAACAATACAAAGTAGAGTTTCAATTAGTAGTTACTTGTTCCCCCCTAAAATTTTTAAGAAAATTACCACCATTTCAGGGGAGCAAATGCACAAAATTATTTGCATTTTGTAAGGTACTCCGAAAAATCTTCAAACGCAAAAGACAAATCTTGGGTGTACCACTGCTTGTGTTTACATTGTGTTACTCATTGTCTGGTTTCGAACGTCTATGTTGGAAAGAAATATGAAAGGACTGAATTTTTATAGGCCAAAGTGACCCTGAAAAGAATTTTTGCGGGGGACCTGATTTTAAAGTTACGCTACTGGATCGAAGACAAATTAAATTTCGATTAAGGTACACACTTTTTTCATTTGTTATATATAAAAGAAGTTCAGCTAAAATTAATAGAGAGTTATGTGGGCTCAACTATATCTGAAGAATGATTAAATGGACTGATTTTGATGGCCATTGAAAATAACATACTCAATGAAATGGATACGGATGCAGTAATAAGAGATTTTGCCAAATTGATAGCCAGAAAAGTGTCTTTATAACATGAACTCTTCAGTAACAAAGAAAACGAGAAATTAAGCTAATTACCATAATCGTATCACTAGAAATACTATAATATGTAAATATGCTTTTAATGAAACTTAAGAGCATACCTCTCTGTCAAAATCAAACATGTTTTAATATTAGACTTCAAGCTCATGAGTTTTTTTCTGTTTCGACTTTTATGTTTCAATTATACATGCAAAATACCTCTTACGTATATATATATCTTAGTTGTGTATTGTGCTTATTTAAGAAAAAGAATGCTACTAATTATTAAAATTGGCTTTGTTCAGTATTCATCCATAGTCGTTTAGTTATAATTTCGCCATTTTTCGTTTATATTCACAGAGAGAATACAGATATTGAAGAAATTTGCAATTGTAACAATTATTTGAAGAATTTTTGTCTGTCACAACTTCCTACTCTTTTATTATCATTTAGGTGGGGGCGCCTAAATATTGTTTGCTTACACTTAAGAAATGTTTAGAACCGGCCCTGCATGTACGAGTGGTTTATGAGGCTATAGTACAACGAAGCTATGAGGCTATGGATTTGTATTATACGAAATTAGACAATACAAAGTTATATAGACCCTAATACTGTAGTTATTGTTGTTGCATATAAGTTATGTTCTGTATATAGTATTGCGAATTTGACTACGTGATTTGCATTATAAAACTAACATATTGTGGTTACTGTTGTTTCACGTAAACTATGTTCTGTATACAGTAAACATCGATTCAGAAATAATAGAAAAAGAAAAAAAGATGTACCAGAATTTCGTTTGACAAGTAGTGTAGTATAGTCAATTTCTTTCTCGAATATTCCAGTACTAATAATTTGTCTACAAGGCTAAAAATTCTTCAACTAATACATGCAAGTATGAGTAACAAGTTGTAAGTTTGAGTAATATATTTGAATAATATATTTGAAACTGTTTTCATACGTGTGTATGTTACGTGTTTATATATTGTTTTTCCTTCCTGCCATTTTTTTCCGCCCTAAAAACTACCCTGCCATTTTTACAGTGAATCACAATTTATACTTAATCATTTTTTAGTTTGCCTGAATGCCTTATTTAGAAGCAGTTTTTTTTTTCTTTCTTTGAAGACCAGTTGTTGCAAACTTATATGAGTTCTTCAAGCCGGATCTGGCTTAGTATTACTCTTTTCAGTTGACAATAACAGTAGACTTGACAGCCAAGAGTCGTCCATTCCGCTACGCATGCGATTTTTAATGATTTTTATTCTACTCATTGTTCTTTCTGCAGCTGGTTGACGGGCAGAAATACCAGAATTCAGTACAACACCGTTAGGTTAGGTAGGGCCGAAAGGTTTAACACACACATCTGTACGGTTTGATAAAATCTTTAGTTACTCACTGTGCCATTATCCTTGATTTTTCACTTTTTACACTTCCTTCCTCTACTCCTTCATCTTCACTGTTGCCTGTATTTGTTTCTCGGGTTTTCGCTTCATCCTCTTTCTCTATCGTTTCAACTTCAGGTTCAGGGGAAGGCAGCAAGTCAGAAATGTCGATGTTTGCATGGATGATTTTGTAAATGTTATCAAGCAATTCTGAAGCAACGAGTTCATTGTCGAGACTGAAGATTCACAAAGCTCATATATCTTACTGAAATTAAAACTTTTCCCAAACGCCATCTCCTTTGCCATATATGGTACTTTCATGAGTGAAAAAGAACATCTGCTTAACCAGTGTGATTGAACTGTGCGAGAAACGATCGCGCAGTTACGACAATAATGAATCTACAACAAAGAAATAAACTTCAACTTTCATTTTCTTCACAGGATCATTAATTTTTTCGTCTAACGTACGTCAGTCCATGAGCGCTTCCGTTTCCTATTTCGCTGAGTTGTGCTGTGTGAGATGTTCTGTACATGTAAAAATTCTGTAATACATATTTTGACTTTATTCCATTCCTTGGCATGTCACAGTCACAGAAGAAAATTGCAAATTTAAGTTAAAGAAGAATTATTTGCAATTGCCAGTTTGAAATGAGATTTCAAACTTGATAATAACATGTTAAAATAATTAAATGTAGGTAATGTATTCATGTTTTACTGTCACGAGCGATGTCACAGGATGCAACTACACTTCTAAAAAAAGAATTTGCTATTCGTATTTTTTAAAATATCTGTCTATCTATCTATCTATCTATCTATCTATATATATATATATATATATATATATATATATATATAGATAGATAGATAGATAGATAGATAGATATAGATATAGATATAAACAAAGTGAACAGAATTTTCTTTGCTTTTGTACTGCGTAATGTGGAAGAGTTCAGCAACCCAACAACTAACAAAGCATCAAATATGGTAGAAAATGATGGTTTATACATTGGAAATACATTTATGGGGACGATCAAAAGTTTTAATCAATAGTTTACAAGAATAATTCGTTGCATTGCAAATCATCTATCACGTTCGCATTGTTGAGAAACGCACAGTTTTATTTTTAGATCTCCCTGGCTGCCCCCTGTTTACTGCGTCATAATTTTTCTTATTATATTATTGTGTGTTCTATATCCTCTTCCTTCCCCTCTCCATCGATTTTGCATTGTACAAATCAAACAAGCAGCTTCGAGTCACAAAATGCAGTGATTTATTCAGATGTCATAGAGGGAAAACTCTCCCCCAACGTTGTAAAATCCCTTCCCAAATTTTTGAATTCCCTTGGAAACATTATGATGTAGCTAGGTATAGGTAATGAATATGGTCTCCCCCTAAAACTTAAGATTTTCCCCTCGTAGATCTTCAGGTTCCCAAAAATCGAAGAGACTGGATAAGAAAATGGTGCCGTTCCAAAGTTTAATCTATGGGAGTTTATAGTATTTCCTGCTGTAGGCACTGCTTTTGCTAACCAGAAAACGAAAATTCTAAGTCATATTCAGTACACTACATTGTCAAAATGTTATTCTTGAAAATTGTCAAAAATCCTAAAAATGGCTTAAAATACAAAAATCTCCCCCACCACCACCACCACCAAAAAAATTCTCAGTGCGCAACTTGCGCTATGAACCTCCTTGTTGGGCACCTCTAATTATGTATATATGTTAATAAGAAGAAAGAGAAGTGGTAGCGATTACAATAAATGCCGTAACTATATTTTTACTATCCACAATGATTATAGATCTTATATTATTTTCACTTCCATTATTTCTGATTTCTATGATATTTTTCCATCATTATTTCATCATCATCATTCCATTAGTATCGATTCGCATCCATTTTTCCACACTGCGAACGAAATATTAGCTTATGTATCGATTGTGACAATAATTATTTATACACACAGTCTTTTGATTGAGTTTTGAGATATTTACAATTTTTTTTCTTCGACTGAAGACTATTTTTCAACCAAACTTATTGTCTTTTTCAACATTATTCTACGTTATCGTGTAACTTTGCAGTTCGAAACATCAGAGTAATTCCAAAGCAAGGCATAAATTCAAGACACGAAAGAAGTACGTTTTAATATACGCCTGTACAGCAATCTGTGCGTTTTCCAACTTCGACAATCTCTTGTGGCTATATGTAGGTTCGATTCCTGATGGGGGCTTATGTAATGTGGATTCCACGTTAAGCTGCAAGACCATGTCTCACACAAAAGGCCGCGGTGGCTCAGTGGTAGAACGTTCACCTGTGGTGCGTGGGGTCCCTGATTCGATCCTAGCTCCCATCAAGTGAACTTTGTGGCGGACAAACACCATGTGCATGGATATTCTCGGGTTCTCCCATTTCCTTCATTCCACCATTATCATCCATCCCCTCACCATTATATCCGTTACCCTCGGTGCGTAAACGTGGGACGTTAAACTAAAAAAGTCTCATATAAACTTGGGTTCTGAAAAGGGACGTTAAATTCCAAATCAAACAACCCCATTTCTAATATGAAATGATTGGTATAACTCTCTATTATGCTGCCTTTCTCGACTAGCGGAGATGACGAATGTTGAAATAACGTCCCAACTAAATTAAGTAACTCTATAACCTATGGAAATCGGAGGTTCAACGCTGCATTAACAAAATCTCTCCACTGATTTCTGTTCTGAGCCAACTGAATGCAGTTCCTTCTTTGTACTCCTATTTCTGCGAGATTCACCTTAATATTGTCCTCTCATCTGCATCTAGGTCTTCCTAATCGTCGTTTTCCGGTTGGGTTTCCAGTTAAAATTTTAAACGTGTTCCTACTTTCTTCCATTCTGGCTACATAATCTCCCTACCTCGTAGACTTAATGACCCTCACAATGTTAGGTAAACGATAGCCCTATAAATTATGCAGTTCCTCGTTATGAAGTTTCTGCCATTCTCCATGCCTATCCCTCTCCGATTTGAATATTCGCCTCATAATTTTATTTTCTAAAACTCTGAGTCTGCATATTTCCCTCAGAACAACAGGCATGATTATTGTTGCATATATACTTTAAGCTTCAAATTCTTCGACAAAATTCGCGAAGACAACAGGATTTGGAATGGATAATAACACGAACTCCTTGCTTTCGGTCGACATTTAATCTCTTTGTGTATATGGTTTTGGCCTGTTAATGTTGATTCTAGGTATCTGAAAGTGTCCACTTTGTCGAAAGTATTACTTGATATTTTAACGTATCCATAATATATAATATTAGAATCACGGCGAATTTCCATGTATTTAATATTCTTTGAATTTCCTTCTAAATATATGTCCTGCAGGCGTTTAGCCCAATAATATAAGGAAATGAAATGAAATTAAATCTTTAAGTTTTACGTCCCACGGTTATGCCGGTTACGCTGAAGAGACGGTGATGATGAGAAATGAATGAAATGGTGGAATGAAGAAAGTGGGAGGAAACGGGAGAACCCCGAGAAAACCAACGAGCACAGTGTTTGTCCACCACAAAGTTCACACGGCGCGAGGTGGGATTGAATCAGGGACTCCACGCACCGGTGGTGAACGCTCTACCACTAAGCCACCGCGCCCCCCAATATAAGGAAATTTATAGAATTTGACTAACATCAAGCACATGATGTATGTCACCCACAAAACCAAGATGGTAAGAAGGGGATTCGAAACCACGAAGCTGTTTCGCCGGTGAGCATTTTACTTCTGAATCAGGGTGACTAGTTTCCCAACTACACTACATATGCACTGTTTAAAAAAAAAATTAAAAAAAGCTCGTAATATTAAGAAATAGCAGCTCATCCCGTAAGTAATGTTATATCGATAACCACTGCAATGACGCCATCTGACGAGTAAATAGTGAAGTCGATTGCAAGTGTCATTGCTATGTAATTTAGGGCACTTCATTGTGCAATGTGTAGAAGCAGAACGGTTTACTCCACGCTCTGGAATTGTGTCTTGTATTTGATCATGGCAGTGTCGGAGGACCACATACGGTACGTCATGTTATATGAATTTCAGTAGAGATATTCAGCCGTGGCAAATAACATCAATGCTATATATGATCAGAGTGCTGTGGATGTGCGAAAGTACCAGAGGTGGTTCCAGCAGTTTCGGTGAGTCATTTCAATAGAATGGTTATAGGAGATGAAAAGTGGGTCCCCTACCATAACATTACATGCGAACGTCCGTGGATACCTGTGTCAAAACAGGATCTACACTCTGCAAAATGATACTGAATGTTCCGTGCGATAGATTTATTTCAAGATTTTGTCACGTAACCAGCCAATCAATGCAAATGTCTACTGTCAGCAGCTTGGACGACTACGGACTGCATTGTTCATGAAATGTCGTGCTCTGGTTTATTGCTAAGTATACTTATCCATGGTGATAACACGCGCCCACACACAGTAAGAAGGACTTGCGCTAAGGTAAAGAAATGTAGCTGGGAGAAAATCCCTCACCCGGTGTTTTCACCAGATCTTACATCAACAAACCACTATCTTTGCAGCCTGTAAAACCATCTTTCCGGGTAAACACTGCAAAAGTGGAGGGTGATGTGCGATGAACAGCAACTTAGTTCTCTCTCGCCAAAACCGGTGACTTCATTCAGCGGGGAATTCAACAACTAGTTGACATGTAGCCGAGTTTGTGGAGTCCGGTGGGGATTATTTTCCTGACTAATGGTCAGTGTTTCTTAATAAAAAAAAAAAAAAAAGTTCCGGGACATTACCCGATGAAATGTTTCAATGGTCTTTGAGACGTGCATTTAATAAAATATCATTATAGAAGTTATGGAAGAAAAGAATGTAACTGAATTGTGTAACTTACAGAAGCACTATTAAAAAAGTGTTTACCTGTCAGTTCCTGGGCTACTCGGTGAGGACTCAAAATCTGTATATTTCATAAGCTGGTTTTTCTTTAAAGTCATATCTAACTGCAAGTCCTGTAATCGACGTCTTGTCTCTTCTATCAGCGAACAGGTTTTCTCCACGATTTGTGTTGTTTCCAGATCAAAAAGTTTCACGGGTACTTCTGCAGGTTCAGGAGGCTAATAGAAACAAACCAAACAAATGTGGAAATAAAAGCAATTGATGAAATTTAGTACACATTAATAGCACAACAAATAAATATCTTTAAAACTTTACAACTGTCTACTTGAAACAGAGAAAAATTAATACTGGGGAACACTTTTCTTCTTGGGGGCAGTGGTAGAGCGTTCAGGGTAGAGGGTGCTTGGGGTCCCTGGTTCGATCCCAGATCGCGTCGTGTGGACTTTGTGGTGGACAAACATCGTGCTCGTGGGTTTTCTCGGGGTTCTCCCGTTTCCTCCCACTATCTTCATTCCATCACTTCAATCATCTCTCATCATCAAAGTTAGCGTACGCGCCTTTGGCGTGGGAGATCCGGGTTCGATTCCTGGCGGGAGCTCATGTGGTTCGGATTCCACGTTAATCAGTAGGTCCATGTCTCATATAGCCTCGCTGCTGAACAGGGCGTTAAACTCAAAATCAACTCAATCAACTCTTCTTCTTCTTCTTTACTACTACTACTACTACTACTACTACTAAT